>NC_092242.1:22559252-22781752 GCF_036320965.1 Panulirus ornatus | reverse complement strand
GTCCTCAAACATCTCATTTCCAGCACATCCATCCTCCTGCGCACAACTCTATCCATAGTCCACGCCTCGCGACCATACAACATTGTTGGAACCACTATTCCTTCAAACATACCCATTTTTGCTTTCCGCGATAATGTTCTCGACTTCCACACATTCTTCAAGGCTCCCAGAATTTTCGCCCCCTCCCCCACCCTATGATCCACTTCCGCTTCCATGGTTCCATCCGCTGCCAGATCCACTCCCAGATATCTAAAATACTTCACTTCCTCCAGTTTTTCTCCATTCAAACTCACCTCCCAATTGAATTGACCCTTAACCCTACTGTACCTAATAACCTTGCGCTTATTCACATTTTCTCTTAACTTTCTTCTTTCACACACTTTACCAAACTCAGTCACCAGCTTCTGCAGTTTCTCACATGAATCAGCCACCAGCGCTGTATCATCAGCGAACAACAACTGACTCACTTCCCAAGCTCTCTCATCCCCAACAGACTTCATACTTGCCCCTCTTTCCAAAACTCTTGCATTCACCTCCCTAACAACCCCATCCATAAACAAATTAAACAACCATGGAGACATCACACACCCCTGCCGCAAACCTACATTCACTGAGAACCAATCACTTTCCTCTCTTCCTACACGTACACATGCCTTACATCCTCGATAAAAACTTTTCACTGCTTCTAACAACTTGCCTCCCACACCATATATTCTTAATACCTTCCACAGAGCATCTCTATCAACTCTATCATATGCCTTCTCCAGATCCATAAATGCTACATACAAATCCATTTGCTTTTCTAAGTATTTCTCACATACATTCTTCAAAGCAAACACCTGATCCACACATCCTCTACCACTTCTGACACCACACTGCTCTTCCCCAATCTGATGCTCTGTACATGCCTTCACCCTCTCAATCAATACCCTCCCATATAATTTACCAGGAATACTCAACAAACTTATACCTCTGTAATTTGAGCACTCACTCTTATCCCCTTTGCCTTTGTACAATGGCACTATGCACGCATTCCGCCAATCCTCAGGCACCTCACCATGAGTCATACATACATTAAATAACCTTACCAACCAGTCAACAATACAGTCACCCCCTTTTTTTAATAAATTCCACTGCAATACCATCCAAACCTGCTGCCTTGCCGGCTTTCATCTTCCGCAAAGCTTTTACTACCTCTTCTCTGTTTACCAACTCATTTTCCCTAACCCTCGCACTTTGCACACCACCTCGACCAAAACACCCTATATCTGCCACTCTATCATCAAACACATTCAACAAACCTTCAAAATACTCACTCCATCTCCTTCTCACATCACCACTACTTGTTATCACCTCCCCATTTGCGCCCTTCACTGAAGTTCCCATTTGCTCCCTTGTCTTACGCACTTTATTTACCTCCTTCCAGAACATCTTTTTATTCTCCCTAAAATTTAATGATACTCTCTCACCCCAACTCTCATTTGCCCTTTTTTTCACCTCTTGCACCTTTCTCTTGACCTCATGTCTCTTTCTTTTATACGTCTCCCACTCAATTTCATTTTTTCCCTGCAAAAATCGTCCAAATGCCTCTCTCTTCTCTTTCACTAATACTCTTACTTCTTCATCCCACCACTCACTACCCTTTCTAATCAACCCACCTCCCACTCTTCTCATGCCACAAGCATCTTTTGCGCAATCCATCACTGATTCCCTAAATACATCCCATTCCTCCCCCACTCCCCTTACTTCCATTGTTCTCACCTTTTTCCATTCTGTACTGTCTCTCCTGGTACTTCCTCACACAAGTCTCCTTCCCAAGCTCACTTACTCTCACCACCCTCTTCACCCCAACATTCACTCTTTTTTTCTGAAAACCCATACAAATCTTCACCTTAGCCTCCACAAGATAATGATCAGACATCCCTCCAGTTGCACCTCTCAGCACATTAACATCCAAAAGTCTCTCTTTCGCACGCCTGTCAATTAACACGTAATCCAATAACGCTCTCTGGCCATCTCTCCTACTTACATAAGTATACTTATGTATATCTCGCTTTTTAAACCAGGTATTCCCAATCATCAGTCCTTTTTCAGCACATAAATCTACAAGCTCTTCACCATTTCCATTTACAACACTGAACACCCCATGTATACCAATTATTCCCTCAACTGCCACATTACTCACCTTAGCATTCAAATCACCCATCACTATAACCCGGTCTCGTGCATCAAAACCACTAACACACTCATTCAGCTGCTCCCAAAACACTTGCCTCTCATGATCTTTCTTCTCATGCCCAGGTGCATATGCACCAATAATCACCCATCTCTCTCCATCAACTTTCAGTTTTACCCATATTAATCGAGAATTTACTTTCTTACATTCTATCACATACTCCCACAACTCCTGTTTCAGGAGTATTGCTACTCCTTCCCTTGCTCTTGTCTTCTCACTAACCCCTGACTTTACTCCCAAGACATTCCCAAACCACTCTTCCCCTTTACCCTTGAGCTTCGTTTCACTCAGAGCCAAAACATCCAGGTTCCTTTCCTCAAACATACCACCTATCTCTCCTTTTTTCACATCTTGGTTACATCCACACACATTTAGGCACCCCAATCTGAGCCTTCGAGGAGGATGAGCACTCCCCGCGTGACTCCTTCTTCTGTTTCCCATTTTAGAAAGTTAAAAAAATACAAGGAGGGGAGGATTTCTGGCCCCCCGCTCCCGTCCCCTCTAGTCGCTTTCTACGACACACGAGGAATGCGTGGGAAGTATTCTTTCACCCCTATCCCCAGGGATAATATATATATATATATATTATATTTATTTATTTATTATACTTTGTCGCTGTCTCCCGCGTTTGCGAGGTAGCGCAAGGAAACAGACGAAAGAAATGGCCCAACCCCCCCCCCCCCCATACACATGTATATACATACGTCCACACACGCAAATATACATACCTACACAGCTTTCCATGGTTTACCCCAGACGCTTCACATGCCCTGATTCAATCCACTGACAGCACATCAACCCCGGTATACCACATCGCTCCAATTCACTCTATTCCTTGCCCTCCTTTCACCCTCCTGCATGTTCAGGCCCCGATCACACAAAATCTTTTTCACTCCATCTTTCCACCTCCAATTTGGTCTCCCTCTTCTTGTTCCCTCCACCTCCGACACATATATCCTCTTGGTCAATCTTTCCTCACTCATCCTCTCCATGTGCGCAAACCACTTCAAAACACCCTCTTCTGCTCTCTCAACCACGCTCTTTTTATTTCCACACATCTCTCTTACCCTTACGTTACTCACTCGATCAAACCACCTCACACCACACATTGTCCTCAAACATCTCATTTCCAGCACATCCATCCTCCTGCGCACAACTCTATCCATAGCCCACGCCTCGAAACCATACAACATTGTTGGAACCACTATTCCTTCAAACATACCCATTTTTGCTTTCCGAGATAATGTTCTCGACTTCCACACATTCTTCAAGGCCCCCAGAATTTTCGCCCCCTCCCCCACCCTATGATCCACTTCCGCTTCCATGGTTCCATCCGCTGCCAGATCCACTCCCAGATATCTAAAACACTTCACTTCCTCCAGTTTTTCTCCATTCAAACTCACCTCCCAATTGACTTGACCCTCAACCCTACTGTACCTAATAACCTTGCTCTTATTCACATTTACTCTTAACTTTCTTCTTCCACACACTTTACCAAACTCAGTCACCAGCTTCTGCAGTTTCTCACATGAATCAGCCACCAGCGCTGTATCATCAGCGAACAACAACTGACTCACTTCCCAAGCTCTCTCATCCCCAACAGACTTCATACTTGCCCCTCTTTCCAAAACTCTTGCATTTACCTCCCTAACAACCCCATCCATAAACAAATTAAACAACCATGGAGACATCACACACCCCTGCCGCAAACCTACATTCACTGAGAACCAATCACTTTCCTCTCTTCCTACACGTACACATGCCTTACATCCTCGATAAAAACTTTTCACTGCTTCTAACAACTTTCCTCCCACACCATATATTCTTAATACCTTCCACAGAGCATCTCTATCAACTCTATCATATGCCTTCTCCAGATCCATAAATGCTACATACAAATCCATTTGCTTTTCTAAGTATTTCTCACATACATTCTTCAAAGCAAACACCTGATCCACACATCCTCTACCACTTCTGAAACCACACTGCTCTTCCCCAATCTGATGCTCTGTACATGCCTTCACCCTCTCAATCAATACCCTCCCATATAATTTACCAGGAATACTCAACAAACTTATACCTCTGTAATTTGAGCACTCACTCTTATCCCCTTTGCCTTTGTACAATGGCATTATGCACGCATTCCTCCAATCCTCAGGCACCTCACCATGAGTCATACATACATTAAATAACCTTACCAACCAGTCAACAATACAGTCACCCCCTTTTTTAATAAATTCCACTGCAATACCATCCAAACCTGCTGCCTTGCCGGCTTTCATCTTCCGCAAAGCTTTTACTACCTCTTCTCTGTTTACCAAATCATTTTCCCTAACCCTCTCACTTTGCACACCACCTCGACCAAAACACCCTATATCTGCCACTCTGTCATCAAACACATTCAACAAACCTTCAAAATACTCACTCCATCTCCTTCTCACATCACCACTACTTGTTATCACCTCCCCATTTGCGCCCTTCACTGAAGTTCCCATTTGCTCCCTTGTCTTACGCACTTTATTTACCTCCTTCCAGAACATCTTTTTATTCTCCCTAAAATTTAATGATACTCTCTCACCCCAACTCTCATTTGCCCTTTCTTTCACCTCTTGCACCTTTCTCTTGACCTCCTGTCTCTTTCTTTTATACATCTCCCACTCCATTGCATTTTTTCCCTGCAAAAATCGTCATACACATACACACACACATACACACGCGCATATATATATATATATATATATATATATATATATATATATATATATATATATATATATATATATATATATATATATATGTATATGTGTATGTGTATGGGGGGGGGGGGGGGGTTGGGCCATTTCTTTCGTCTGTTTCCTTGCGCTACCTCGCAGACGCGGGAGACAGCGACAAAGTATAAAAATATATATATATATATATATATATATATATATATATATATATATATATATATATATATATATATATATATACCTGCAAAGGTGAAAGTAATAAGACTATCAAAACAAATGTGGTGTCTTTACAATCACATATCTATTAGATGACTTATCAAATATATTTTCATAATATAGATACGGCAGTAGTTTGCAAGGACAGTGCGATATCTGTTTTCTCCCTGTAATCAGGAAAGTAATACAGGACACTGTTTAGGAACATAATACAGGACACTGTATAGGAACATTGTCATGTAACACCATTATGCTTGGCAGACCGTGACTGGTTGCGAAGGACTGCATTAACCTAATTCATTGCTTCACAGTTGAGCTTACGTAAAGCATTATTAAGAACATTGAATTGTTGAAAACCGGATCTAACGTTTCACATATGTGTAAATTGTATAAAATTACTAAGAATAATGAACTTGATTAAAGGAAAGGACAATTGATATTTGTTCCTGACATTAAATAAATGTTTCAGAAATTCATACAAAAATCGATTAACTGGTAATTACGACAATCTTAATCTTTTCTTCCGTATTGTCTTAACCATATGTAAGGGACAGCATACAGCCTGACATGGATATGATGAAATATAAGGATATAAGATCTAATTCAGGTAAATTTTTAGCTACAGGGACGACAGTGTGTACAGCTATTCAGCCTAACCAAGAATCCGGATTTTGATATACGATCACAACCAGAGAGTTTTTAAACTATTACGTAACTATCTTATGTTAACTTTATTGTTATACTTCCCAAATGGAAGCTTGATTTTTTTTATTTTTGAGACACATTGATATGATGATATGAAATCTAATTTCTTGGCCATAACTTTTTATAACATGTGACTATGCGAACGTCACATGTTCAGGCAATGGGGGCTTGTGGGAAGCTGCAACGTCATGGGTCACATGACCTACCCAACTACCTGTGCCGATCAGTGAAAACATCTGTTTGGTGAATTGACAGGCGTGATGTTTTGTTGTTAAACATGTAGTTTTACTATTATGTAGAAATACTAGTGAATGATATCTTATTAGCAATAGAAAAACATTAAAAATTCATGCAAATATGGCGCTGAGGAAGGTGAAAGGAAACTTGGAGCGTATGTTTGATAAAAATTTGACAGATTTGGTCCGAGGTATTCGTAATAACAAGGAGACTGAGGTAAGCTCGTATATAGTTCATGTATAATCTAAAAAACATATATTGCCCTCACTGATGAGATGGTTGATGAAAGATTGATATTCCATATCATTGTGTCAAAATGTCATATAAAGTTCTCTCTCCATTGCTGTTTTCAGGTTTTTATTGTTTTTTGCAATATTATTAAGGGAATTTGCTTACTTTATATGATTTTTTTTTCGACGTTTTGTTCTTAGGCTACCCATACTTGCTTGATCAAGCATAAGTTTATCATTTACCTTGTCGATACCTGTCTTTCATGGTATTGCATTAAATTTCTACCCTCAAAGTATTGGAGAGATTTGTCATCTGATAAGCTATGATACTTCCGTTTTAATTGAAGGTTAGTTTGTATTTCCCAAATATCTCTAATAATCAGTAACTTTAAGGTAAGTTCAAGGGCACCACAAAAGAAATTGATGGAAATGGAAGAAAATTATATTTTTACACTTTTATAGTAACACTTAGTATAAGTGATACAGAAGGGCTTTGAGGAGTCATGTGATTTTAAAGAAGGGCTTTCAGGATCAGAAAAAATGTCGGGTTGATTAATATATAGATTGTAGTAGGTGAAACACCCCCATACATAACTTCCTTTAGCATCTTGCTTTCAATATTATTAAAAACAAAATGTGATTATATTGGTGTCACTTTTATACTGTTCTTGTTTGATATTAAGTGAATATGCAGTTTTGTGCTCTGTATGCTCAGCTTGTCTTGCAATGAACCATTTCAAATTGATATCCTTAAATGCTATGTAGTGGAAAGAATGACACAATTGATAACATATTTTGACAACTTGATGATGAAGATTCACCTTACCTCCTAGATGAGGAATTCATAAGTTCTTATGATTTCTAAATGTGTTTGGTGTTACTTTTTCCTCAATCTTCACTGCTCTGTGCACAATTTTGTGTATCAGTCTGTTATTACTTAATGTCATAATTTCACATAAGCATCCATTTAAATTGTTTGAACTGAACTTTGAAGAAGTATTTTTTACTTTTCATATATTCCTTGAGGTGATTTGATACATATGATCAGATTGGTGTTACTTGTAAAGATTTACAGTAGGGTGACTTTAATATTTATCAAAATTTGTGGAAAAGAGGGGTAATTATTAACTGTACATGTGCCACTTTATTTTTGGACTCTAAATTTTCCTGCTCAAGAAAAGTAAAGAATCGTCAAACAAGCAGGTCAGCCCCTGTAAAACATTGTTCCAGTTCACTCTAACCCTTGCATGCTTCACTCCTTCGTGCATATCCTGGCCCTAATCCTTCAAAGAGCTTTTCACTCCATCCTTCCACCTCCTTTGTGTCTCCCTTTTTTTTTTGTTCCATCCACTTCTGACATGTATACATGTATACCCTCCTAAGTCATCCTTTCTTCATCCTTTCTCTTAGTCCAAACCTTTTCAGCTCTCATACATACTCCTCTTAAAATCACACCTCTCATTTCTTATTTGATCAATCTCCCTTACTCCTTAGATTGTCCTTAAACACTTCATTTTCAACATATTCACCCTATCCTTTATGTGTTTAAGTCTCATGCCTGGCATCTGTACCATCGAACATGCCCATCTTTTTCCTCACATACACTGTCATCTCTTTCCACATGTTCCTCATTGTACCCAAGATCTTTGCCCCCTCACTCACCCAAGGCTCCCTTCAGCTCCCAGAGTTCCATTTGCTGCCATAACTGCTGCCAGCTGTCCAAAATACTCCACTTCCTACTAGTCTCTCCATTCAAACTCACAATCCAAATAACTTGTCTGTCTCCAGTGCTAAACCTAATAACCTTGGTTTTATTCACATATACTCTTTATTTTCTCCCTTCACACACACTCCCAAACTCAGACATCAGCTTCTGCTGTTTCTTACTCATATGTGCTATCAGTGCTCAGCACCATATCCTTAAGTTTGTTATTACAAATACCTAGAATGTAACCAGAAATAAAGTAACATACAATTCAATCTGATAAGAGATCGTTTACGTGTGCAGTATGTCCTTTGACTTATGCTGCCTTGTTGTCAGGCAAATGAGGTACTCTAGGAGTATTTTCAGGCATATATATTATGATGTCTGGTATTTTTATAAGTGTTTTTGTTAGAGACAGATATGAATACAAAGTGTTTTTATTGTAAGAGTGACACACCAACAATCATTACGTAAAAGGAGGACATAGACCTCATAGCCTCAGGGTTTGACATCTCCATATATACCAACCTATGTATGGAAAAGTTATAGACTTTAGTCTCTAGAAATGATGCATGAAAAACTATTACAAGTATAATTGGCTGTATATGCACTCCTCAGATGCATTGAATAAAAAGAAATTAGAATTACCAAGGTCTGTACTCTGCAAATGCATTGAAGAGAAAATTTATTGGGGGTTGCATGTTCACCCGCAGTGATGAATGGGTTAGAGTAAGACGGGATGTGAATTGAACTGTTATTTTTCATCCCTTTATAGTGGGGAGGGCGTGAATATTAGAGGGAAATATGGATTGATTAACATAAAAGTAGTTGAAACACTCAGAAATCAGGAGAACCTATGAGAAACCTTACCTGACCCCATCTATTAGCCAAGGTTTTTTTTAATGCCACACACACCAAAATGTTGTGTCATTCCAACTTTCCCAAATTGTGAATAGATGACACATTGATTGGATGGTGGAGTTGCTATCTAACCACCCCCAAGCATCTGTTACACATAGTCCAGCAGCTCACCACGGGAGTATTAGTTTTTCATTAGAGAACTTTGTAATTTACCCTTTTGGTCACATTTAGAAATTAGCTTTGACAACTGAGTAATGATGTTATGCAATTGGCAATTGAGTAATATTGTTTTGCGGATAAAATAGTGTTTAGAGAACAGAATAAAAATTGCAGAAAGCATAATTTGGACCATTTGATTTAAGTATAGAATATAAAACAAGGTAATAGTGGTGAGGTTTATGACAATCAGGTTATGTAAATTTAGGTGAAAACTTATGACAAGTCAGCACAACCCTTGAAATCCTTACCTAATTTCCCCAGTAGCCAAGGTTTATCTTAATTTTCGATATCATCTAAACATAGCAGACATGTTTCAGTACTGATGATGAATGTCAGCAAAGAGACAGCAGAGTACAACCTTATTTTATATTTATTTATTTTGCTTTGTCACTCTCTCCCGCGTTTGCGAGGTAGTGCAAGGAAACAGACAAAAGAAATGGCCCAACCCACCCCCATACACATGTATATACATACACGTCCACACACGCAAATATACATACCCATACATCTCAATGTACACATATATATACACACACAGACACGTACATATATACACATGCACACAATTTACACTGTCTGCCTTTATTCATTCCCATTGCCACCTCACCACACATGGAATAACACCCCCCTCCCCCCTCATGTGTGTGAGGTAGCGCTAGGAAAAGACAATAAAGGCCACATTCGTTCACTCTCAGTCTCTAGCTGTCATGCAATAATGTCCAAAACTACAGCTCCCTTTCCACATCCAGGCCCCACAGAACTTTCCATGGTTTACCCCAGACGCTTCACATGCCCTGATTCAATCCATTGACAGCACGTCGACCCCGGTATACCACATCGATCCGATTCACTCTATTCCTTGCCTGCCTTTCACCCTCCTGCATGTTCAGGCCCCGATCACTCAAAATCGTTTTCACTCCATCTTTCCACCTCCAATTTGGTCTCCCTCTTCTCCTTGTTCCCTCCACCTCCGACACATATATCCTCTTGGTCAATCTTTCCTCACTCATTCTCTCCATGTGCCCAAACCGTTTCAAAACACCCTCTTCTGCTCTCTCAACCACGCTCTTTTTATTTCCACACATCTCTCTTACCCTTACATTACTTACTCGATCAAACCACCTCACACCACACATTGTCCTCAAACATCTCATTTCCAGCAACTCCACCTGCCTGCGCACAGCTCTATCCATAGCCCACGCCTCGCAACCATACAACATTGTTGGAACCACAATTCCTTCAAACATACCCATTTTTGCTTTCCGAGATAATGTTCTCGACTTCCACACATTCTTCAAGGCTCCCAGGATTTTCGCCCCCTCCCCCACCCCATGATTCACTTCCGCTTCCATGGTTCCATCCGCTGCCAGATCCACTCCCAGATATCTAAAACACTTTCCTTCCTCCAGTTTTTCTCCATTCAAACTTACCCCCCAATTGAATTGACCCTCAACCCTACTGTACCTAATAACCTTGCTCTTATTCACATTTCCTCTTAACTTTCTTCTTTCACACACTTTACCAATTTCAGTCACCAGCTTCTGCAGTTTCTCACATGAATCAGTCACCAGCGCTGTATCATCAGCGAACAACAACTGACTCACTTCCCAAGCTCTCTAGTACTACATAAACTCCGCATCTTATGTAGTATTCATAACCCTCACTGTAATTGCTCTCTTTGACCTAATGTCTTCAGATGGACATTTACACAAGTTGCGCAACACCTTCTGATGGATATATATGCATCATGTTTCATGCTTTGATTTAAGGCCACTCTTTTAGCCTGGTTGGTGTTAAGGTTGCAGTGTGTAGTAATATGTCCCCACAGTCAGTCTGATGGGCATGTCAGTTATATCACATTTTTTTGTGAGTTTCCTAGTAAGGATTTTGAGCAGTTTTTAGGTAGATAATATCACCAGGCAGATGATCTTGAATTATTTTATGCTATTCTGTCATTGGCTCGAGCTGAGAGTAACTATATTATTGTGAACCTCCAGCATTAGAAGTTGACTAAGATGAATCATGAGAAGGTTTTCTAGCAAAAGTGGAGGCAGTTTTACTTGCGCCCACTTCACCTAAATTATTCTGTTTCTGACAGGTTTGGCTGCTGATTTTACAGACTTTTATAATGTTGCAGTTATAAAAAAATAGCAGTAAACCACATTGATTGTAACATGAATTGATTAGCACTCATTTTTTCAGGGTGGGTAAAATGATGATAAAACATGTTCAGTAGTACTCACTTGATAATTAGACCCTCACTACAGTGGTTTATATTGCTTTTAGCTGAAATATCTGTACATTATTAGAGTGAAAGTTGCTGTTTTGTCAGGTATCTGAAGTGAATTTTTTCTCTGTTATGTGAATATTTAACTGACCAAGCTATTTGGATAAATGTTGAAAGCATCATGAGGTTTATTTAAGGTCTTTAATGAATGAGAAAGTTTTTGATGTGTATCATGGAATTACCAGGATACTGCTTGAACACAGGTGTATATAAACAGTGGACATGGTTATCTGTATGGACAGTTGACGGAAGCAGTCTGGTTGGTCTTTTGAGTGGCTCTTCAGAAAATAGGAAGTCTGAATAAGTGAATACCAGTATTTTATGTTTTAATTAAAAAAGGTTGATTGTACCTCTTGTGTGATTTGAACAGCTGTTAGTGATTTAAGAATTAATGTATGATGTATCATTCTAAATGTATATTCTCTCCTTTTCAGGCGAAGTACATATCGCAATGTATGGAAGAGATAAAAACAGAACTACGGCAAGACAATTTAGCTGTGAAGGCCAATGCTGTTGCCAAGCTCACCTATGTAAGTGAGGCTGTTTTTTTTATATTGAAGTTCATAAACATGGAAAAACCATTTAATCCATTTTATGTATATTATTCTATACTCTGATGTCAGTCCCCTTTTGGAACTCAAGGGAGTTTCCAAGCCAAAAGTCTCCATAACTGATGAACTCCAGTGCCGCTTCATAGCATCTAGTGCCTCTCCCCTAACAGGTCACTTGTAGAGGGCAACTCTAGCACAGCGTTTTCAGAAGCTCCTTCCTAATGTTCTTACAGACTTCTAACTAATGTTCTATCCTACCACATCTACCTAATGCTCCCACTTAATATTCTTGTTCATTACTTCTACATATTGCGTTTATCAGGTGTTCCTTCTTGTTGCTTCTGCCTATTGCTCTTGTCATTTTGCCAAAAAGTAGGACTGGCCTTAAAAAGGCCCCCTTAAAACAAGGTATTTTTGTAGATGACTGCCTGAAGATAATATGGCAGTAAGAATTGGTGAAAGAAGAAAGTTAAGAGTAAATGTGAATAAGAGCAAGGTTATTAGGTACAGTAGGGTTGAGGGTCAAGTCAATTGGGAGGTAAGTTTGAATGGAGAAAAACTGGAAGAAGTAAAGTGTTTTAGATATCTGGGAGTGGATCTGGCAGTGGATGGAACCATGGAAGCGGAAGTGAATCATAGGGTGGGGGAGGGGGCGAAAATCCTGGGAGCCTTGAAGAATGTGTGGAAGTCGAGAACATTATCTCGGAAAGCAAAAATGGGTATGTTTGAAGGAATAGTGGTTCCAACAATGTTGTATGGTTGCGAGGCGTGGGCTGTGGATAGAGTTGTGCGCAGGAGGGTGGATGTGCTGGAAATGAGATGTTTGAGGACAATGTGTGGAGTGAGGTGGTTTGATCAAGTAAGTAATGTAAGGGTAAGAGAGATGTGTGGAAATAAAAAGAGCGTGGTTGAGAGAGCAGATGAGGGTGTTTTGAAATGGTTTGGGCACATGGAGAGAATGAGTGAGGAAAGATTGACCAGGAAAGATATATGTGTCGGAGGTGGAGGGAACGAGGAGAAGTGGGAGACCAAATTGGAGGTGGAAAGATGGAGTGAAAAAGATTTTGTGTGATCGGGGCGTGAACATGCAGGAGGGTGAAAGGAGGGCAAGGGATAGAGTGAATTGGATCGATGTGGTATACCGAGGTTGATGTGCTGTCAGTGGATTGAATCAGGGCATGTGAAGCATCTGGGGTAAACCATGGAAAGTTGTGTGGGGCCTGGATGTGCAAAGGGAGCTTTGGTTTCGGGCATTATTGCATGACAGCTAGAGACTGAGTTAGAACGAATTGGGCCTTTGTTGTCTTTTCCTAGTGCTACCTCGCACACATGAGGGGGGAGGGGGATGGTATTCCATGTGTGGCGAGGTGGCGATGGGAATGAATAAAGGCAGACAGTGTGAATTGTGTGCATGGGTATATATGTATGTGTCTGTGTGTGTATATATATGTGTACATTGAGATGTATAGGTATGTATATTTGTGTGTGTGGACGTGTATGTATATACATTGTGTATGGGGGTGGGTTGGGCCATTTCTTTCGTCTGTTTCCTTGCGCTACCTCGCAAACGCGGGAGACAGCGACAAAGCAAAATAAATATAAATAAATAAAATATATATATATATATATATATATATATATATATATATATATATATATATATATATATATATTTATTTATTTTTTTTATTATACTTTGTCGCTGTCTCCCGCGTTTGCGAGGTAGCGCAAGGAAACAGACGAAAGAAATGGCCCAACCCCCCCATACACATGTATATACATACGTCCACACACGCAAATATACATACCTACACAGCCTTCCACGGTTTACCCCAGACGCTTCACATGCCCTGCTTCAATCCACTGACAGCACGTCAACCCCGGTATACCACATCGCTCCAACTCACTCTATTCCTTGCCCTCCTTTCACCCTCCTGCATGTTCAGGCCCCGATCACACAAAATCTTTTTCACTCCATCTTTCCACCTCCAATTTGGTCTCCCTCTTCTCCTTGTTCCCTCCACCTCCGACACATATATCCTCTTGGTCAATCTTTCCTCACTCATTCTCTCCATGTGCCCAAACCACTTCAAAACACCCTCTTCTGCTCTCTCAACCACGCTCTTTTTATTTCCACACATCTCTCTTACCCTTACGTTACTCACTCGATCAAACCACCTCACACCACACATTGTCCTCAAACATCTCATTTCCAGCACATCCATCCTCCTGCGCACAACTCTATCCATAGCCCACGCCTCGCAACCATACAACATTGTTGGAACCACTATTCCTTCAAACATACCCATTTTTGCTTTCCGAGATAATGTTCTCGACTTCCACACATTCTTCAAGGCTCCCAGAATTTTCGCCCCCTCCCCACCCTATGATCCACTTCCGCTTCCATGGTTCCATCCGCTGCCAGATCCACTCCCAGATATCTAAAACACTTCACTTCCTCCAGTTTTTTACATAAATACATGGTTTCTCTCAAAATATCAATTTTTTTTTTTTTTTTTTTTATACTTTGTCGCTGTCTCCCGCTTTTGCGAGGTAGCGCAAGGAAACAGACGAAAGAAATGGCCCAACCCCCCCCATACACATGTATATACATACGTCCACACACGCAAATATACATACCTACACAGCTTTCCATGGTTTACCCCAGACGCTTCACATGCCTTGATTCAATCCACTGACAGCACGTCAACCCCGGTATACCACATCACTCCAATTCACTCTATTCCTTGCCCTCCTTTCACCCTCCTGCATGTTCAGGCCCCGATCACACAAAATCTTTTTCACTCCATCTTTCCACCTCCAATTTGGTCTCCCTCTTCTCCTCGTTCCCTCCACCTCCGACACATATATCCTCTTGGTCAATCTTTCCTCACTCATTCTCTCCATGTGCCCAAACCACTTCAAAACACCCTCTTCTGCTCTCTCAACCACGCTCTTTTTATTTCCACACATCTCTCTTACCCTTACGTTACTCACTCGATCAAACCACCTCACACCACACATTGTCCTCAAACATCTCATTTCCAGCACATCCATCCTCCTGCGCACAACTCTATCCATAGCCCATGCCTCGCAACCATACAACATTGTTGGAACCACTATTCCTTCAAACATACCCATTTTTGCTTTCCGAGATAATGTTCTCGACTTCCACACATTCTTTTTTTTTTCATACTATTCGCCATTTCCGGTGATAGCGAGTTAGCGTTAAGAACAGAGGACTGGGCCTTTGAGGGAATATCCTCACCTGGCTCTCTTCTCTGTTCCTTCTTTTGGAAAATTAAAAGAAAAAAAAAAAAACGAGAGGGGAGGATTTCCAGCCCCCCCGCTCCCTTCCCTTTTAGTCGCCTTCTACGACATGCAGGGAATACGTGGGAAGTATTCTTTCTCCCCCATCCCCAGGGAATACATATATATATATATATATATATATATATATATATATATATATATATATATATATATATAGTGCCATTGTACAAAGGCAATGGGGATAAGAGTGAGTGCTCAAATTACAGATGTATAAGTTTGTTGAGTATTCCTGGTAAATTATATGGGAGGGTATTGATTGAGAGGGTGAAGGCATGTACAGAGCATCAGATTGGGGAAGAGCAGTGTGGTTTCAGAAGTGGTAGAGGATGTGTGGATCAGGTGTTTGCTTTGAAGAATGTATGTGAGAAATACTTAGAAAAGCAAATGGATTTGTATGTAGCATTTATGGATCTGGAGAAGGCATATGATAGAGTTGATAGAGATGCTCTGTGGAAGGTATTAAGAATAGATGGTGTGGGAGGAAAGTTGTTAGAAGCAGTGAAAAGTTTTTATCGAGGATGTAAGGCATGTGTACGTGTAGGAAGAGAGGAAAGTGATTGGTTCTCAGTGAATGTAGGTTTGCGGCAGGGGGGTGTGATGTCTCCATGGTTGTTTAATTTGTTTATGGATGGGGTTGTTAGGGAGGTAAATGCAAGAGTTTTGGAAAGAGGGGCAAGTATGAAGTCTGTTGGGGATGAGAGAGCTTGGGAAGTGAGTCAGTTGTTGTTCGCTGATGATACAGCGCTGGTGGCTGATTCATGTGAGAAACTGCAGAAGCTGGTGACTGAGTTTGGTAAAGTGTGTGGAAGAAGAAAGTTAAGAGTAAATGTGAATAAGAGCAAGGTTATTAGGTACAGTAGGGTTGAGGGTCAAGTCAATTGGGAGGTGAGTTTGAATGGAGAAAAACTGGAGGAAGTGAAGTGTTTTAGATATCTGGGAGTGGATCTGGCAGCGGATGGAACCATGGAAGCGGAAGTGGATCATAGGGTGGGGGAGGGGGCGAAAATTCTGGGGGCCTTGAAGAATGTGTGGAAGTCGAGAACATTATCTCGGAAAGCAAAAATGGGTATGTATGAAGGAATAGTGGTTCCAACAATGTTGTATGGTTGCGAGGCATGGGCTATGGATAGAGTTGTGCGCAGGAGGATGGATGTGCTGGAAATGAGATGTTTGAGGACAATGTGTGGTGTGAGGTGGTTTGATCGAGTGAGTAACGTAAGGGTAAGAGAGATGTGTGGAAATAAAAAGAGCGTGGTTGAGAGAGCAGAAGAGGGTGTTTGAAGTGGTTTGGGCACATGGAGAGGATGAGTGAGGAAAGATTGACCAAGAGGATATATGTGTCGGAGGTGGAGGGAACAAGGAGAAGAGGGAGACCAAATTGGAGGTGGAAAGATGGAGTGAAAAAGATTTTGTGTGATCGGGGCCTGAACATGCAGGAGGGTGAAAGGAGGGCAAGGAATAGAGTGAATTGGAGCGATGTGGTATACCGGGGTTGACGTGCTGTCAGTGGATTGAATCAAGGCATGTGAAGCGTCTGGGGTAAGCCATGGAAAGCTGTGTAGGTATGTATATTTGCGTGTGTGGACGTATGTATATACATGTGTATGGGGGGGTTGGGCCATTTCTTTCGTCTGTTTCCTTGCGCTACCTCGCGAACGCAGGAGACAGCGACAAAGTGTAATAAAAAAAAATATTAATATATATATATTCCTAAATATATATATATATATATATATATATATATATATATATATATATATATATATATATATATATATATATATGAGAAGGAGATGGAGTGAGTATTTTGAAGGTTTGTTGAATGTGTTTGATGACAGAGTGGCAGATATAGGGCGCCCTGGTCGAGGCGGCGTGCAAAGTGAGAGGGCTAGGGAAAATGATCTGGTAAACAGAGAAGAGGTAGTAAAAGCTTTGCGGAAGATGAAAGCCGGCAAGGCAGCAGGCCTGGACGGCACCGCAGTGGAATTCATCAAAGAAGGGGGCGACTGCATTATTGACCGGTTGGTAAGGTTATCCAATGTATGTACGACTCATGGTGAGGTGCCCGAGGACCAGCGGAATGCGTGCACAGTGCCACTGCACAAATGCAAATGGGACAAGAGTGAGTGCTCAAACCACAGAGGTATAAGTTTGTTGAGCATTCCTGGTAAACCACATGGGAGGGTATTGATTGAGAGGGTGAAGGCATGCACAGAGCACCAGACTATGAATTATGCACGTGTATATATGTATATGTCTGTATATATATATATATATATATGTATACGTTGAGATGTATAGGTATTTATATTTGCGTGTGTGGACGTGTATGTATATACATGTGTATGTGGGTGGGTTGGGCCATTCTTTCGTCTGTTTCCTTGCGCTACCTTACTAACGCGGGAGACAGTGACAAAGCAAAATAAATAAATAAAGAATTGGTATTCTTTGAGCCAAAAACTACATTAAAGATAAATGACCCAGTAGACTTCTTCCTAAATAGATATCCCCTAAATGCATATATAACAGATTACAGCAGATATCAACACCTCAATGCAGGATTTCAAGAGGGCCTTTGAGAACATGCCCGTGCACTTATCCCCACGCCTGGATTTTTCATAGAGAAATATTTGTAAGACACCATTTGTACATACATTAAGTATCCTCAGGAAATAGTCTATATTCTGGCATCATATCTAGAGTCTGAAACAGTCTTGGATCTCTCCAATTCTCAAAGGTGGAAGTGAAGCAGTCTCAAAAAACTTTTGACTGATAGCATTAACATCACACATCATTAAAACCTTTGAAGGAGTCCTATGAGGCAAGCTGATTGAATTTATTGAAGTGAACAATCTGCATAACCCAGAACAACATGGTTTTAGGGTGGGAAGAGTATGCTTCTCTCTCACTTGCTTGACCACAATAATATTATTGTTGAAGCACTGGAACACAAAGCAAATGCTGACTCAATTTTGGCAGACATTGCAAAAACCTTTGATAGATCTGACCATGGTGTCATAGCATATGGAATGTGAACTAGGAATAATTGGAGAAATTGGGATCACAACACACAGTTGTAAATCATGGCAGTCCCTCAAGGAACTGCACTTGCGCCCTGTTTGGCTCTTATTCTTATATCTGGCATTGACACAGACACAAGCCTTAGTTTCATATCATCCTTGCAGATGATACAAGAATAAGTATGAAAATTACATCAATAGAAGATATGGAAAGGTTATTAAGATATATAAATGAAGACATTAACTGGGCAAGCAAGAACAGCATACTTTTCAGTGGGTACAAGTTTCAACTAACCCAGTATGGGAATAATAAAGAAGTATAAAAAAATTTTGGGCAGACACAAATGCTGTCATAAACCAGTTGAATGATGTGTAAGACTTCTGAGTAATAATGTCTAATGGCTTAACCTTGAGGGAACACAACAAAACAATGGTTGTCTTTTGCAGAATAATGGCAAACTGGATCATGTAGGCCTTCAAGACAAAAGAAAAAACTCCATTGTTGATATTATTCAAAGTACTAATTCTTTCTCATATTGGATATTGTTTTATCCTAACCTCACCTTGCAAGGTGGGTGAAATCACAGAATTAGGAAATGTTCAGAGGTCTTTCACTGCCTATATTAATGTAGTAAAGGGAAAAATTTTTTGGGAATGATTAAATCTTTAAGGTTATACTCCCTGAAGTGCAGATGTTTGTCATATGTACTGGGAAAAACCTAAAGAGTATGGTTCCCAACATATGTTCAGAAGTAATATCCTACAGGCACAACAGACATGGGAGACTTTTTGAAATGCTGTCTCAAAAATCCAAATTTAGGATATACACAAGAAGAGAGTACCTATTAAACATCTAGGGCCGTAGAATCTTTAACACCTTGCCATCTACCACCAGAAATAAGATGGGATGCAAAGTAAAGAAATTTAAGTGTGCATTGGACAAGTTCTTAAAAGTGTACGAGACCAGCCAGGCTTTGTGGTTTATTTAGGTCTGAGGGCTGCAGCTCCCAACAGCTGTATCAACCAACAACCAAATCCAACAGCCTGGGCCCAGCTTGGGCTGTGGGGCTGAAGACTGCGACAGGTATACATTAGATCTAATACAAGTATTCAAAATTATCAAATGTTTTTATAATCTTGTTGTATCAAGCTACGTAAGACTTCATTCATCTGATGTCACTAATATTAATGGATACAAACTCCTAGGCAAATGTACCTTGAAGGAGTTGTAGTACTTTTTCTTCAAAATTTTTACCTATTGAATGATTTACCCATTAGAATGGTTGAAAGCAGGACTTTTGATGCCAATAAGAATGGGCTTAATGAACAATTCACTTCAAGTCCATGACTCAATGTTATTTGCATCTCCATTTTTTTCTTTGAATTATCTGTACGCTTTCTTACTTTTAATACAACAGTCTCTGTGTTCTAATATTTTCCCATCTAGAAATACAAGAGTAGTAGGTGAGTGGAAAGAAATGACTGAAGACTGAGTTAATGCAAACAGTTCACAGAATTTAAGGAGCTGAATGATAAGAGAATGTTCAAGAGATTTGGCTCACGAGTGTAAAGTTTACTCTGTACAGTACACATACTTGATTACGCAGTGCCTCTATGTTCTTGTCGTAAATTACATACGTGAAACAGGTATAAGTAAGTAAACTTGTTGGAAGAACAGACACAGGAGTTCCAAGCCTTTAACTGTTGGTCAAGCTCTTTTCAAGGAACATCCTTGAAAATGACTTGAAATACAGTCAAAAAGTAGGATCTTCTGATTCTTTTAGTGAGTCTGTCTATATATCTGATGCTTCCTACCCTCAGGGAACTCCTATCAAGGTGTGGCCATGGCAGAAGAGTCTCCACTTATCCCTGTCCTTACATGCCTCCCTCGCCTATGCCATTCCATGCATTCTTCTACCATTACTCTCCCTCCAATATTCCTCAACTGTATTTGCCCATGTCACAGGTGGTCTTCCACTCATACCAACCCTGTAAGCATACTATCATACATTTTCCTCGGAAATTCCCAGTCTTGCATTCTTTCCACATGACCAAATCACCTCAGAGTATTACATTTCACCCATTCTACCACACCACAATTCACTATCTTTGCATTCCCTGCCCTACCACATCTCTCATACACCCTTTCATATCTTTCTTCATTCCATCTAGTCACACCATATGCTCTTCTCAGATAGCTCATTTCCACTGCCTGGATTCTTGACCTCTGTGACTCGTTCCATGTCCACATTTTGGCCACATAGATCAGGACGGGAGGACTGTACTGTCCCTTAATCCTTTCTTCACTTCCTTTCTTACACCTCTGTTCTTCATTATTCTGTTAAGGGACCCAGTGACTCTTCTACCCTGTATTGCTCTCTTTTTTATCTCTCCATCCATATCACCACACTTACTTAGGTAAGTGTGGTGAATACTTAAATCCTCTCACTTCTTCCACTCATTCTCCCATATCCACAGCACAATTTAGTACACTTTCTTATTTCACCATACAAAATCTATACTTTCCCTCTGCTTCCTTCCAAACACAATTACTTTACTTTTACTTGCATTTATCCTCAATTGCCTATGCTCACACACATCATAAAACACTTACAACCTTCTGCAAATCCTTTGTGTAAACAACACAGTATCAACTGCAAATAGGCTTACCACTAGCCACTATATCTCACCCCTGCACTCCATCTCTGCATTCCTTTTCCCTAGTTTTGCTTTCATCTCTCATCACTTCATCCATATATATATATTAAAAAGCCAGGGTGACATCGCGCAGCACTGCTTAACACCTACGTGTATCCCAAAACTGCTGTTCAGCTCTCCATCCACTTACGCATTCTCCTTTATAGAAGGCTTTCACACCATTCAACAGTTGTCCCCTCATACCATATATTCTTAACACATCCCACAAAACACATTACTCGACTCTGTCATATGCTTTCTCCGGATCCATAAAAGCTGCTTACAACTTCTTACCTTTCGCTAAGTACTTGTCCACAATTATCTTACGACAAATATCTGATCCTCCACCTTTCCTAAAACCCCCTTGCTCTTCACATATTCTGCATTTGGTCACTTCCATCACTCTGTCAATTAATATTCTTGCATACAATTTTCCTGGTATACTTAATTGACTATTCCCCTAAAAATGCTGCATACATCCTTAGCACCTTTTTCTTTGAATAATGGAGTGATAATAGCTTTCACCCAATCCTCACGCACAACCTTCTGTTTTCATGCTAAATTACATATAAGGTACATCCACTCTGTCACACTTTCTCCTCCATACTTCAGCATTTCAGCCTTAATCCCATCCACTCCAGGTGCCATTCCTACCTTTAGCCTCATTATTGCCCTTTTTACCTCCCTTTTTACTATAGGCTCTTGTATCTTCTTCCTTCCATCCTCCAGACCTATGCCTGTAACATCTGCTGCCTCCCCTTCTCCTACGTTCATCAGTTCTCCAAAATACTCTTTCATCTTCCTTTCACTTCCTTCTTTTGATTCAGCAACTCCCCTTCTGTACTTTTCCTAGCAACATTTCCACTCATACATCCACCTCTTTCCTATTTCACCTCCTTCCAAAATAGTTTCTTAATATCCCAAAATTTTCCACTTACTTCCAAAATCTTCATCTACTCTTTATTTGCTTTCCTTTATCAGCTTCTTAACATTTCCCTTACATAATTTGTATTCCTCCTTCCTAATTTGCTGTACTTCCACTGGTATATTCTATCAAGCAATCTACCATATGCCTTTTTCTTCTCTTCCACAGCATTTCTAGTCTCTTCTGTCCACTATGCATTGCCCTCTTTATTCCTGTATCTCACTACTGTGTATCCAACTACTGATTCTACAACCTTTACAAGTATTTCTCTAAACACTTTAAACACCTCATTCTCACATGACTGCATTCTTACATTCACTGCACTTCCATCTGAGCTTTCAGTTACCTTCCTTTCCTGCTTCTCCCTGCATTTTTCTGATTCATCTTCTTTCTTGGCAACACTTTTCCCTCTCCATTCTTCCTTACACTATACCTCCACTTCTTTCTGATCCTCATCCCCACAAGAACCATGAAATGGTCAGTCTTCAAAGACTCCTCTCACAACTCTAGCATCTAGCATGGCCTTTCTCAGTCTTTCATCCACTGCCACATAGTTAATCAAAGCCTTTTGCTCTTGTCTTCCATCATTCCTAATCTACTACTAATAACAATGCCAATATATGTATGCATTTTTTTTCTTTTTAGTTACAAATGCTTGGGTATGACATCAGCTGGGCTGGCTTCAACATAATAGAAGTTATGAGCTCTCCAAAATTTACTTACAAAAGGATTGGTTACCTCTCTGCATCCCAGTGCTTCCATCAAGATACAGAGGTCAGTGAAGAGGAGAGTATATTATATTTAATTTCATTTTAGAGAAAATTATTTGATTTATTATTAATTAGAATGGTTAACAAAAATAAGGTTACATATGTTTAGGTCTTCATATAAAAAGGTATAATCCTAATTAGGAATATGATCTAGTTCAGGAAAAGTATTCTGTCTTGAGAGCCATAATGTTCAATATCAGGAAGACCCTTTGTTATTTAAAAGATTTTGTTTTACAGAAGATTTATCTTAATATATTGAACATCTTTTTATTTTGGTCATCATCATAGTAAGAGAGTCATGGCAAGTGGTGGGGTGAAGAGATTGGAGGTGTTGAAAGCCATGTATAAGATAAAATGTGATAAGGCAGGTGCATTATTGACTGGTTAGTTAGGATTTTTTGTGTATATATGGATCCTGGTAAGGTGCCTGGAGATTCTATAAAGGCATTGTATAAAAGTGAAGGAAAGTAAGGTTATTAGGTTTAGCAGGGCATGGGGACAGGTCACTTGGGATATGAGTTTGATTGAAGAATACATGGAGGAAGTGAGTGTTGTAGATACTGGCTGGTGGACTTGGCAGTGAATGAAACCATGGAAACACAAGTGGGTCATAGGGTGGGTGAGGGAGTGAAATTTGTAGGAGCTTTGAGGAATGTGAGGAAAGAGAGGTTGTTATATGGTAGAGGCAAAATAGGTATGTCTGAAGGCTCAGTAGCCACAGTGATGGTGAATGGATGGGAGGTATGGGCAGTAAATGAGAATGTGCAGAGGAGGGTGGATATTTTGGAAATTAAATGTATGAGACTATTATATGGTCTGAAGGTGATTGATTGATTGAGTGATAGAAGAATAAGGGAGAGGTGTGATAACAAAAACTTTATGGTTGACAGAGGAGAAGAGGGTGGGCTGAATTGGTTTGGAAATATGGAGAGAATGAGTGCGGAGGGGTTGAAAAAGAGGATGTTTATCAAATTGAGGGGACAAAGGCTAAGGGGCAGACCACATTGAAGATGGAAGGGTGGAGTGAAAAATGTTTTGAGTGCTTGGGGCCTGATCATGCAAGAGGACAAAAGGTGTGTATAGAATAGAGTGAATTGAAGTGCTTTAGTGTACAGGGGAAAACTTGCTGTCAGTGGATTAAACCAGAGCATATGAAGCATCATGGGGATCCCATGGAAAGGGCTGTTGGGCCAGGTTCTGGATAGGAGTTTGTGGGTTTTGTGCATTATACATGACAGTTAGAGAATAGCTGTGAGTGAATGAAGCCTTTTCTTTGACTTTCTGGCACTACCTTGTTAATGTGGGAAACAGGGAATAAGTGTATGAGAGTTGGGGTGAGAGAGTATCATTAAACTTTAGGGAGAATAAAAATGTGTTTTGGAAGGAGGTAAATAATGTACATAAGACTAGAGAACAAATGGGAATGTCAGTGAAGGTGATGAGGGGAAGTGATAACAGGAAGTGGTGAAGTGAGAAGGAGATGGAGTGAGTATTTTGAAAGTTTGTTGAATGTGTTTGATGATTGAGTGTTAAATAAGGGTGATTTGGTCGAGGAGGTGTGTGAAGTGAGAGCCTTAGGGAGAATGGTTTGGTAAAGAGAGGAGGTAGTGAAAGCAGTGGCAAGGCAGTGAGTTTGGATGGTATTGCAGTGTAATTTATTAAAAATGGGGTGATTGTGTTGTTGATTGGTTGGTAAGGATATTCATTGTATGTATGGACCATGGTGAAGTGCCTGAGGATTGGCGGAATGCATGCATAGTGCCATTTTACCAAGGAAAATGGGATAAAGGTGAGTGTTCAAACTACAGAGACATAAGTGTGTTGAGTATTCCTGGGAAATGATATGAGAGAGTATTGATTGAGAGGGTGAGAAGCATGTACAGAGCATCAGACTGGGGAAGAGCAGTGTGGTTTCAGAAGTGGTAGAGGGTGCGTGGATCAGGTATTTGCTTTGAAGGATGTATGTGAGTAATACATGGAAAAACAGACAGATTTGTATTTAGCATTTATGCATCTGGAGACGGCATATGATAGGGTTGATAGAGATGCTTTGTGGAAGATTTTAAGAGTATATGGTGTGGTAGGTAAGTTGCTAGAACCATTGAAAAGTTTTTACCAACAATGTAAGGTTTGTGTGTATGAGTAGGAAGAGAGGAAAATGATTGGTTCTCAGTGAATGTTGATTTGTGGCAGGGGTGTGTGATGTCCCCATGGTTGTTTAATTTGTTTATGGATGGGGTGGTTAGGGAGGTAAATGCAAGACTTTTGGAGGGAGGGGCTAGTATGCCGTCTGTTGTGGATGAAAGGGCCTGAGAAGGGAGTCATTTGTTGTTTACTGATGATACAGCTCTATTGGCCGATTTGTAAGAGAAACTGCAGAAGTTGGTGACTGAGTTTGGAAAAGTGTGTGAAAGAAGAAAGTTGAGAGTAAATGTGAATAAGAGCAAGGTTATTAGGTTCAGTAGGTTGAGGGACAACTTAACTGGATGTGAGTTTGAATGAAGAAAAATTGGAGGAAGTGAGGTGTTTTAGATATCTGGGAATGGACTTAGCAGTGGATGGAACCATGGAAACAGATATGAGTCACAGTTTGGGGGAGGGACGAAGGTTCTGGGGGGTGATGAAGAATGTGTGGAACGAGAGAACGTTATCTCAGAGAACCAAAATGGGTATGTTTGAAGGAGAGGTAGTTCCAACAATGTTATATGGTTATAAGGCATGGGCTATAGTTAGGGTTGTGCAGAGGAGGGTGGATGTGTTGGAAATTAATTGTTTGAGGACAATATGTGGTGTGAGGTGGTTTGATCGAATAAGTAATGTAAGGGTAAGAGATATGTGTGGAAATAAGAAGAGTATAGTTGAGATAGCAGAAGAGGGGGTGTTGAAATGATTTGGACATATGGAAAGAAAGAATGAGGAAAGATTAATAAAGAGGATATATTTGTCAGAGGTGGAGGGAACAAGGAGAAGTGGGAGGGCAAATTGGAAGTAGAAGGATGGAGTAAAAAAGATTTTGAGCGATCGGGGCCTGAACATACTGGAAGGTGAGAGGTGTGCAAGGAATAGAGTGAATTGGAATGATGTGGTGTACTGGTGTCGACGTGCTGTCAGTGGATTGAACCAGGGTATGTGAAGCCTTTGGGTAAACCATGGAAAGGACTGTGGGGCCTGGATAGGGAGCTGTGGTTTTGGTGCGTTATACATTATAGCTAGAGAGTGAGTGTGAGCAAATGGGGCCTTTTTGTCTTTATTCCTGGCAATACTTCGCTGAAGCAGGGGATAGCGATGTTTTCCTGTGTGGCAGTGTAGCGACAGGAATGGATGAAGGCAAGCAAGTATGAATATGAACATGTGTATGTATGTAATGTTAGTGTATATGCATGTATATGTTGGTATGTATATGTGTGTATGTGGGCGTTTATGTGCATATACGTGTGTATGAGTGGATGGGTCATTTTTCATTTGTTTTCTGGTGCTGCCTCGCTGAATTGGGAAATAGTGATTAAGGCATGTGTACGTGTAGGAAGAGAGGAAAGTGATTGGTTCTCTGTGAATGTAGGTTTGCGGCAGGGGTGTGTGATGTCTCCATGGTTGTTTAATTTGTTTATGGATGGGGTTGTTAGGGAGGTAAATGCAAGAGTCCTGGAAAGAGGGGCAAGTATGAAGTCTGTTGGGGATGAGAGAGCCTGGGAAGTGAGTCAGTTGTTGTTCGCTGATGATACAGCGCTGGTGGCTGATTCATGTGAGAAACTGCAGAAGCTGGTGACTGAGTTTGGTAAAGTGTGTGGAAGAAGAAAGTTAAGAGTAAATGTGAATAAGAGCAAGGTTATTAGGTACAGTAGGGTTGAGGGTCAAGTCAATTGGGAGGTAAGTTTGAATGGAGAAAAACTGGAGGAAGTGAAGTGTTTTAGATATCTGGGAGTGGATCTGTCAGCGGATGGAACCATGGAAGCGGAAGTGGATCATAGGGTGGGGGAGGGGGCGAAAATTTTGGGAGCCTTGAAAAATGTGTGGAAGTCGAGAACATTATCTCGGAAAGCAAAAATGGGTATGTTTGAAGGAATAGTGGTTCCAACAATGTTGTATGGTTGCGAGGCGTGGGCTATGGATAGAGTTGTGCGCAGGAGGATGGATGTGCTGGAAATGAGATGTTTGAGGACAATGTGTGGTGTGAGGTGGTTTGATCGAGTAAGTAACGTAAGGGTAAGAGAGATGTGTGGAAATAAAAAGAGCGTGGTTGAGAGAGCAGAAGAGGGTGTTTTGAAATGGTTTGGGCACATGGAGAGAATGAGTGAGGAAAGATTGACCAAGAGGATATATGTGTCGGAGGTGGAGGGAACGAGGAGAAGAGGGAGACCAAATTGGAGGTGGAAAGATGGAGTGAAAAAGATTTTGTGTGATCGGGGCCTGAACATGCAGGAGGGTGTAAGGAGGGCAAGGAATAGAGTGAATTGGAGCGATGTGGTATACAGGGGTTGACGTGCTGTCAGTGGAGTGAATCAAGGCATGTGAGGCGTCTGGGGTGGACCATGGAAAGCTGTGTAGGTATGTATACACGTGTGTGGACATGTGTATGTACATGTGTATGGGGGGGGGGAGGCCATTTCTTTCGTCTGTTTCCTTGCGCTACCTCGCAGACGCGGGAGACAGCGACAAAGTATAAAAAAAAAAAAAAAAAAAAAAAAAAAAAAAAAAGTTTGAATGGAGAAAAATCAGAGGAAGTGAAGTGTTTTAGATATCTGGGAATATCTGGGAGTGGACTTAGCAGCGGATGGAACCGTGGAAGTTGGAGGTGGGGGAGGGGGTGAAGGTTTTGGGAGCAATGAAGAATGTTTGGAAAGAGAGAATGTTATCTCTGAGAGCAAAAATGGATATGTTTAAAGGAATAGTAGTTCTGACAATGTTATATGGTTGCAAGGGGTGGGCTATAGTTAGGGTTGTATGGAGGAGGGTGGATGTGTTGGAAATGAAATGTTTGAGGACAATATGTGGTGTGAGGTTGTTTGATCGAGTAAGTAATGAAAGGGTAAGAGATGTGTGGAAATATAAAGAGGATGGTTGAGAGAGCTGAAGAGGGTGTGTTGAAATGGTTTGGATATATGGAGAGAATGAGTGAGGAAAGATCAACAAAGTGGATATATGTGTGAGTGTTGGAGTGAACTAGAAGCAGGAGACCAAATTGGAGGATGGAGTGAAAAAGATTTTAAGCGAGTTGGGCCTGAACATACAGGAGGGTGAGAGATGTGCAAGGAATAAATTGAATTGGAATGATGTGGTATACTGGAGTTGATGTGCTGTTAATTGACTGAATCAGGGCATGTGAAATGTCTGTGGTAAACCATGGAAAGGTCTGTGGGGCCTGGATGTGGATAGGGAGCTGTGGTTGTGGTACACTACACATAACAGCTAGAGACTGAGTGTGAATGAATGGGACCTTTTTTGTCTGTTTTCCTGGTGCTACCTCACTGAAGCAGGGGTGTGTGTGTGTGTATGTAGCAATGCTGTTTTCTGTAGGGCAGGTTAGCGACAGGAATGGATGAAGCCAAGCTGGTATGAATATGTACATTTGTTTATATGTATATGGGTGTTTATGTATATATATGTGTATGTTAGTGGATGGGCCATACTTTGTCTGTTTCCTGGCACAACCTCGCTGATGCGGGAAACAGCAATTATGTAAAAGAATGATAAAAAAGATACATATATGCTGTAGATATATAGTTTATACACATGGAAAGAATGAGTGAGGAGGAATTGACAAAGAGGATGTAAGTATTAGAAAGAAGTACAGGGGAATAGGAGAAACGTGGGATGAATTTGGTGATGGAAGAATGGATTGAAAAAAGATTTTGAGTGGGTGGGGACAGAACATGCACGAGGGTGAAATGACATTTACGGAATAAAGTGAATTGGAATGATGTAGTTTACCAGGAATAATGTACTGTCACTGGATTTAATCAAGTCATGTTTAGAATCTGGAGGAGCCTTGAAAAGGTTTTTGGGTTTTGGTTGTGGAATAAGGGCTGTTGTTTTGGTGCGTTGCACAAAACAGCCAGAGAATGGATGTGAGCAATGCAACCTTTCTTATTCTTTCCTGTCTTGCTAATGTGGGAAACAGAAGACAAGTATGAGATAAAAGAGGACTTTTTCTTGTGCTTGTTCTCCCTTTCCTGTGTTAGTGTTGTAGCAATATGAATATACAAAGGAAAGCCTCATCTGCTTATCTCCATTCTCTAGCTGTCATATGTGATGCTCTGAGTCCAAAGCCCCCTATCTATAACCAGGCCCTATCTTACTTTTCTGTGGTTTACCCCAGCTGCTTCATATGCCTTGCTACAGTCCATTGAATGCACTTAAATTCATTCCATCCCATGCATGCCTTTTGCCTTCGTACATGTTCAGGCCCTGAACACTCAATATATTTTCAGTCATTGCTTCCCTTTTCAATATGGTCTTCCCTTTCTTGTCTCCTCCACCTCTGACATGAATACTCTTAGTCAATTTTTAAAGTGGAATATGGATTGAATGTGGTTTTTCCCTTGACTTACCTAAGAAGAAGGAACTTTTGTGAAGGTATTCTACAATAGGGTAAGAAACTTAAGACTACTGCTGCTTAACTTAATGAAGGTATGGCATAGTGTACAATGATTTGAAATCAAGTTTGCAGTAGGTTAGCCAAGGATGAGGAGCTTCCAAAAGCATGGTGTAGCTTAGTATTTGGAATTGATAAATATTTTTCATATTTAAAGGTTACAGTTGTCTTGTTATTGTGCATGAATTTCAACTTGAAAATTTTACTTGTGTATAAGGCAACTCCCTATTTTTTGCCTGTAACTTTCCACTTAAAACAAAACTTTTACATCATGTATGTTATAAGCCTAATTTTGATGAGTGTCACTTCACTTCCCAATAAGATTGTTTTCTAAATGATCACAGAGCTATATTTGTGGTAGGGAAATAATTGTCATCCTTCAAAACCTATGTTTTCATCGTTTGTCTCCAAGATATGACCTGTTGACTCATTGGTTGATATTGTTGGTCTCATTTTGAGAAGTCATAGCATTGCCTTGATGGTGTAATATTTTAGACCATGGCAGATGAACAATAAAGATAATATTGAAATCTTCCTCCAGGTCCTTATGCTGACAACAAATATGATACGCAAAGATCTGAATAGTCACAACATGTATGACTCTGGCACAGCACTCACTGGTTTGGCTTGCTTTATCAATGGAGATCTTGCACGAGACTTGGCCAATGATGTTATGACTTTGGTAAGTTTGATAGTCTTTTTGTAAATTTTTGAGCCATATGTTTTTTCATACTTGATCGCCGTTTCCTTACATTAGTGAAACAGCGCCTGGAAACAGACACAGAAAGTTACATCCGCTCACATAGACACATATACATATTCGCACAAACATACATATAGATACATATAAATTATTATTATGCTTGATTGCTGTTTCCTGCATCAGTGAGTTAGCTCCATGAAACAGATGAAGAATGGCTCATCCATTCATACACACACAGACACACACACAGACACACAGACACACACACACACACATATATATATATATATATATATATATATATATATATATTTTTTTTTTTTTTTTTTTTTTTTTTCATACTATTCGCCATTTCCCGCGATAGCGAGGTAGCGTTAAGAACAGAGGACTGGGCCTTTTTTGGAATATCCTCACCTGGCCCCCTCTGTTCCTTCTTTTGGAAAATTAAAAAAAAAAAAAAGAGAGAGGGGAGGATTTCCAGCCCCCCGCTCCCTCCCCTTTTAGTCGCCTTCTACGACACGCAGGGAATACGTGGGATGTATTCTTAATCCCCTATCCCCAGGGATAATATATATATATATATATATATATATATATATATATATATATATATATATATATATATATATATATATATACAGAGCATCAGATTGGGGAAGAGCAGTGTGGTTTCAGAAGTGGTAGAGGATGTGTGGATCAGGTGTTTGCTTTGAAGAATGTATGTGAGAAATACTTAGAAAAGCAAATGGATTTGTATGTAGCATTTATGGATCTGGAGAAGGCATATGATAGAGTTGATAGAGATGCTCTGTGGAAGGTATTAAGAATATATGGTGTGGGAGGCAAGTTGTTAGAAGCAGTGAAAAGCTTTTATCGAGGATGTAAGGCATGTGTACGTGTAGGAAGAGAGGAAAGTGATTGGTTCTCAGTGAATGTAGGTTTGCGGCAGGGGTGTGTGATGTCTCCATGGTTGTTTAATTTGTTTATGGATGGGGTTGTTAGGGAGGTGAATGCAAGAGTTTTGGAAAGAGGGGCAAGTATGAAGTCTGTTGGGGATGAGAGAGCTTGGGAAGTGAGTCAGTTGTTGTTCGCTGATGATACAGCGCTGGTGGCTGATTCATGTGAGAAACTGCAGAAGCTGGTGACTGAGTTTGGTAAAGTGTGTGAAAGAAGAAAGTTAAGAGTAAATGTGAATAAGAGCAAGGTTATTAGGGACAGTAGGGTTGAGGGTCGTCAATTGGGAGGTGAGTTTGAATGGAGAAAAACTGGAGGAAGTGAAGTGTTTTAGATATCTGGGAGTGGATCTGGCAGCGGATGGAACCATGGAAGCGGAAGTGGATCATAGGGTGGGGGAAGGGGCGAAAATTCTGGGAGCCTTGAAGAATGTGTGGAAGTCGAGAACATTATCTCGGAAAGCAAAAATGGGTATGTTTGAAGGAATAGTGGTTCCAACAATGTTGTATGGTTGCGAGACGTGGGCTATGGATAGAGTTGTGCGCAGGAGGATGGATGTGCTGGAAATGAGATGTTTGAGGACAATATGTGGTGTGAGGTGGTTTGATCGAGTAAGTAACGTAAGGGTAAGAGAGATGTGTGGAAATAAAAAGAGCGTGGTTGAGAGAGCAGAAGAGGGTGTTTTGAAATGGTTCGGGCACATGGAGAGAATGAGTGAGGAAAGATTGACCAAGAGAATATATGTGTTGGAGGTGGAGAGAACGAGGAGAAGTGGGAGACCAAATTGGAGGTGGAAAGATGGAGTGAAAAAGATTTTGTGTGATCGGGTCCTGAACATGCAGGAGGGTGAAAGGAGGGCAAGGAATAGAGTGAATTGGAGCGATGTGGTATACCGGGGTTGACGTGCTGTAAGTGGATTGAATCAAGGCATGTGAAGCGTCTGGGGTAAACCATGGAAAGCTGTGTAGGTATGTATATTTGCGTGTGTGGACGTATGTATATACATGTGTATGGGGGTGGGTTGGGCCATTTCTTTCGTCTGTTTCCTTGCGCTACCTCGCAAATGCGGGAGACAGCGACAAAGAAAAAAAAAAATATATATATATATATATATATATATATATATATATATATATTTTTTTTTTTATAAACGTGGGAGACAGCGACAAAGCAAAAAAAAAATATATATATATATATATATATATATATATATATATATATATATATATATATATATTTATACTTTGTCGCTGTCTCCCGCGTTTGCGAGGTAGCGCAAGGAAACAGACGAAAGAAATGGCCCAACCCCCCCCATACACATGTATATACATACGTCCACACACGCAAATATACATACCTACACAGCTTTCCATGGTTTACCCCAGACGCTTCACATGCCTTTATTCAATCCACTGACAGCACGTCAACCCCGGTATACCACATCGCTCCAATTCACTCTATTCCTTGCCCTCTTTTCACCCTCCTGCATGTTCAGGCCCCGATCACACAAAATCTTTTTCACTCCATCTTTCCACCTCCAATTTGGTCTCCCTCTTCTCCTCGTTCCCTCCACCTCCGACACATATATCCTCTTGGTCAATCTTTCCTCACTCATTCTCTCCATGTGCCCAAACCACTTCAAAACACCCTCTTCTGCTCTCTCAACCACGCTCTTTTTATTTCCACACATCTCTCTTACCCTTACGTTACTCACTCGATCAAACCACCTCACACCACACATTGTCCTCAAACATCTCATTTCCAGCACATCCATCCTCCTGCACACAACTCTATCCATAGCCCACGCCTCGCAACCATACAACATTGTTGGAACCACTATTCCTTCAAACATACCCATTTTTGCTTTCTGAGATAATGTTCTCGACTTCCACACATTCTTCAAGGCCCCCAGAATTTTCGCCCCCTCCCCCACCCTATGATCCACTTCCGCTTCCATGGTTCCATCCGCTGCCAGATCCACTCCCAGATATCTAAAACACTTCACTTCCTCCAGTTTTTCTCCATTCAAACTCACCTCCCAATTGACTTGACCCTCAACCCTACTGTAACTAATAACCTTGCTCTTATTCACATTTACTCTTAACTTTCTTCTTCCACACACTTTACCAAACTCAGTCACCAGCTTCTGCAGTTTCTCACATGAATCAGCCACCAGCGCTGTATCATCAGCGAACAACAACTGACTCGCTTCCCAAGCTCTCTCAGCCCCAACAGACTTCATATTTGCCCCTCTTTCCAAAACTCTTGCATTTACCTCCCTAACAAACCCATCCATAAACAAATTAAACAACCATGGAGACATCACACACCCCTGCCGCAAACCTACATTCACTGAGAACCAATCACTTTCCTCTCTTCCTACACGTACACATGCCTTACATCCTTGATAAAAACTTTTCACTGCTTCTAACAACTAGCCTCCCACACCATATATTCTTAATACCTTCCACAGAGCATTTCTATCAACTCTATCATATGCCTTCTCCAGATCCATAAATGCTACATACAAATCCAATTGCTTTTCTAAGTATTTCTCACATACATTCTTCAAAGCAAACACCTGATCCACACATCCTCTACCACTTCTGAAACCACACTGCTCTTCCCAATCTGATGCTCTGTACATGCCTTCACCCTCTCAATCAATACCCTCCCATATAATTTACCAGGAATACTCAACAAACTTATACCTCTGTAATATGAGTACTCACTCTTATCCCCTTTGCCTTTATATATATATATATATATATATATATATATATATATATATATATATATATATATATATATATATTTCTCACATACATTCTTCAAAGCAAACACCTGATCCACACATCCTCTACCACTTCTGAAACCACACTGCTCTTCCCCAATCTGATGCTCTGTACATGCCTTCACCCTCTCAATCAATACCCTCCCATATAATTTACCAGGAATACTCAACAAACTTATACCTCTGTAATTTGAGCACTCACTCTTATCCCCTTTGCCTTTGTACAATGGCACTATGCACGCATTCCGCCAATCCTCAGGCACCTCACCATGAGTCATACATACATTAAATAACCTTACCAACCAGTCAACAATACAGTCACCCCCTTTTTTAATAAATTCCACTGCAATACCATCCAAACCTGCTGCCTTGCCGCCTTTCATCTTCCGCAAAGCTTTCACTACCTCTTCTCTGCTTACCAAATCATTTTCCCTAACCCTCTCACTTTGCACACCACCTCGACCAAAACACCCTATATCTGCCACTCTATCTTGAAACACATTCAACAAACCTTCAAAATACTCACTCCATCTCCTTCTCACATCACCACTACTTGTTATCACCTCCCCATTTGCGCCCTTCACTGAAGTTCCCATTTGCTCCCTTGTCTTACGCACTTTATTTACCTCCTTCCAGAACATCTTTTAAATCTCCCTAAAATTTAATGATACTCTCTCACCCCAACTCTCATTTGCCCTTTTTTTCACCTCTTGCACCTTTCTCTTGACCTCCTGTCTCTTTCTTTTATACATCTCCCACTCAATTGCATTTTTTCCCTGCAAAAATCGTCCAAATGCCTCTCTCTTCTCTTTCACTAATACTCTTACTTCTTCATCCCACCACTCACTACCCTTTCTAATCAACCCACCTCCCACTCTTCTCATGACACAAGCATCTTTTGCGCAATCCATCACTGATTCCCTAAATACATCCCATTCCTCCCCCACTCCCCTTGCTTCCATTGTTCTCACCTTTTTCCATTCTGTACTCAGTCTCTCCTGGTACTTCCTCACACAGGTCTCCTTCTCAAGCTCACTTACTCTCACCACCCTCTTCACCCCAACATTCACTCTTCTTTTCTGAAAACCCATACAAATCTTCACCTTAGTCTCCACAAGATAATGATCAGACATCCCTCCAGTTGCACCTCTCGGCACATTAACATCCAAAAGTCTCTCTTTCGCACGCCTGTCAATTAACACGTAATCCAATAACGCTCTCTGGCCATCTCTCCTACTTACATAAGTATACTTATGTATATCTCGCTTTTTAAACCAGGTATTCCCAATCATCAGTCCTTTTTCAGCACATAAATCTACAAGCTCTTCACCATTTCCATTTACAACACTGAACACCCCATGTATACCAATTATTCCCTCAACTGCCACATTACTCACCTTTGCATTCAAATCACCCATCACTATGACCCGGTCTCGTGCATCAAAACCACTAACACACTCATTCAGCTGCTCCCAAAACACTTGCCTCTCTTGATCTTTCTTCTCATGCCCAGGTGCATATGCACCAATAATCACCCACCTCTCTCCATCAACTTTCAGTTTTACCCATATTAATCAAGAATTTACTTTCTTACACTCTATCACATACTCCCACAACTCCTGTTTCAGGAGTATTGCTACTCCTTCCCTTGCTCTTGTCCTCTCACTAACCCCTGACTTTACTCCCCAGACATTCCCAAACCACTCTTCCCCTTTACCCTTGAGCTTCGTTTCACTCAGAGCCAAAACATCCAGGTTCCTTTCCTCAAACATACTACCTATCTCTCCTTTTTTCACATCTTGGTTACATCCACACACATTTAGGCACCCCACTCTGAGCCTTCGAGGAGGATGAGCACTCCCCGCGTGACTCCTTCTTCTGTTTCCCATTTTAGAAAGTTAATACAAGGAGGGGAGGATTTCTGGCCCCCCGCTCCCGTCCCCTCTAGTCGCTTTCTACGACACGCGAGGAATACGTGGGAAGTATTCTTTCACCCCTATCCCCAGGGATAATATACATATATATACATATACACACACACACGCACACACACACACACACACACACACACACACACACACACACACACACACACACATATATATACATATGAAAAATGTAAGAAACAATTTAGAAAACTGAAACTTCTAGCTTGAAATGAATGAAAAAAATGAATGTCACATAATGGTTCAACCTCTGGCTATGGAAAAAAGGAAATGTATAATTTATTTACACAAACATCAATAGCAGTTCTCATCAATTTAACCACTGTATCAATAAGCTTCAATGTCTAAGCTACATTTTTTTCCAAGTTCACTATTTTCCTTCACATTTTCAATTGTGTCTGAAGGTTCTACTTCAAGAGTGATTGTTTTTCCAGTAAGGGTCTTCACATCTTGGTTACATCCACACACATTTAGGCACCCCACTCTGAGCCTTCGAGGAGGATGCTTTACTTGTGGTGCTGACTTCCCTAACTCTAAATCTCCAATTTCTCTTCTGCTTCTTGTTTAAAATTCTTTACACACCAGTCTTCTTTGCAAAGTCTTTTCCCCTAAACGTACTCTCCTCTGATCATCACTTACACATCTATTTGAACACTGTCTCAATTTTTTGTTTATTACAATAGAAGTTCTGTCCACTTGCAAAAGAATTTATATCTCTGCTATTGTACTTATATTAAACCTTTCTACCACTTATGATATCTACTTGAACTATTTTTTCCAGTATTTTTTTCATCTTTTAATACCCTATTTGTTTATTAACTTTTAGTCCAAATGTACAGCCTCCTTATTTTGCTTTAAATCCCTTTCACAAAAATCATTAAAAATCTACATAAACGTAGTCTTTTTCCTTATATATATATATATATATATATATATATATATATATATATATATATATATATATATATATATATATATATTTATATATACAACAACATTGAGGTAGCGCAAGGAAACAGACGAAAGAATGGCCCAACCCACCCACATACACATGTATATACATACACATACACACACACAAATATACATACCTATACATCTCAACGTATACATATATATACACACACACATATACATATATACACATGTACATAATTCATACTGTGTGCCTTTATTCATTCCCATCGCCACCCTACCACACATGAAATAACAACCCCCTCCCCCCTCATGTGCACGAGGTAGCGCTAGGAAGACAACAAAGGCCCCATTCGTTCACACTCAGTCTCTAGCTGTCATGTAATAATGCACCGAAACCACAACTCCCTTTCCACATCCAGGCCCCACAGAACTCTCCATGGTTTACCCCAGACGCTTCACATGCCCTGGTTCAATCCATTGACAGCACGTCGACCCCGGTATACCACATCGTTCCAATTCACTCTATTCCTTGCATGTCTTCCACCCTCCTGCATGTTCAGGCCCCGATCACTCAGAATCTTTTTCACTCCATCTTTCCACCTCCAATTTGGTCTCCCACTTCTCCTCGTTCCCTCCACCTCTGACACATATATCCTCTTGGTCAATCTTTCTTCACTCATTCTCTCCATGTGACCAAACCATTTCAAAACACCCTCTTCTGCTCTCTCATCCACACTTTTTTTATTACCACACATCTCTCTTACCCTATTATTACTTACTCGATCAAAGCACCTCACACCACATATTGTCCTCAAACATCTCATTTCCAGCACATCCACCCTCCTCCGCACAACTCTATCCATAGCCCATGCCTCGCAACCATACAACATAGTTGGAACCACTATTCCTTCAAACATACCCATTTTTGCTTTCCAAGGTAATGTTCTTGACTTCCACACATTCTTCAAGGCTCCCAGAATTTTCGCCCCCTCCCCCACCCTATGACTCACTTCCGCTTCCATGGTTCCATCTGCTGCCAAATCCACTCCCAGATAACTAAAACACTTCACATCCTCCAGTTTTTCTCCATTCAAACTTACCTCCCAATTGACTTGACCCTCAACCCTACTGTACCTAATAACCTTGCTCTTATTCACATTTACTGTCAACTTCCTTCTTTCACACACTTTACCAAACTCAGCCACCAGCTTCTGCAGTTTCTGCTGTATCATCAGCGAACAACAACTGACTCACTTCCCAAGCTCTCTCATCCACAACAGACTGCATACTTGCTCCTCTTTCCAAAACCCTTGCATTCACCTCCCTAACAACCCCATCCATAAACAAATTAAACAACCATGGAGACATCACACACCCCTGTCGCAAACCTACATTAACTGAGAACCAATCACTTTCCTCTCTTCCTACATGTACACTTGCCTTACGTCCTCGATAAAAACTTATCACTGCTTCTAACAACTTGCTTCTCACCCCATATATTCTTAATACCTTCCACACAGCATCTCTATCAACTCTTATCATATGCCTTCTCCAGATCCATAAATGCTACATACAAATCCAGTTGCCTTTCTAAATATTTCTCACATTCTTCAAAGCAAACAGCTGATCCACACAACCTCTACCACTTCTGAATCCACACTGCTCTTCCCCAATCTGATGCTCTGTACATGCCTTCACCCTCTCAATCAATACCCTCCCATATAATTTACCAGGAATACTCAACAAACTTATACCTCTGCAATTTGAGCACTCACTCTTATCCCCTTTGCCTTTGTACAGTGGCACTATGCAAGCATTCTGCCAATCCTCAGGCACCTCACCATGAATCATACATCCATTAAATAACCTTACCAACAAGTCAGCAATACAGTCACCTCCGTTTTTAATAAATTCCACTGCAATACCATCCAAACCCACTGCCTTGCCGGCTTTCATCTTCCGCGAAGCTTTTACCACCTCTTCTTTGTTTACCAAATCATTTTCCCTAACCCTCTGACTTTGCACACCACCTCAACCAAAACACCCTATGTCTGCCACTCTATCATCAAACACATTCAACAAACCTTCAAAATACTCACTCCATCTCCTTCTCACATCACCACTACTTGTTATCACCTCCCTATTATCCCCCTTCACTGAAGTTCCCATTTGTTCCCTTGTCTTACGCACTTTATTTACCTCCTTCCAAAACATCTTTTTATTCTCCCTAAAATTTAATGATACTCTCACCCCCAACTCTCATTTGCCCTCTTTTTCACCTCTTGCACCTTTCTCTTGACCTCCTCCCTCTTTCTTTTATACATCTACTCATTTGCATTATTTCCTTGCAAAAATCGTCCAAATGCCTCTCTCTTCTCTTTCACTAATAATCTTACTTCTTCATCCCATCACTTGCTACCCTTTCTAATCTGCCCACCTCCCACTCTTCTCATGCCAGAAGCATCTTTTGCGCAAGCCATCACTGCTTCCCTAAATACATCCCATTCCTCCCCCACTCCCCTTACCTCCTTTGTTCTCACTTTTAACCATTCTGTACTCAGTCTCTCCTGGTACTTCCTCACACAAGTCTCCTTCCCAAGCTCACTCACTCTCACCACTCTTTTCACCTCAACATTTTCTCTTCTTTTCTGAAAACCTCTACAAATCTTCACCTTAGCCTCCACAAGATAATGATCAGACATCCCTCCAGTTGCACCTCTAAGCACATTAACATTCAAAAGTCTCTCTTTCGCGCGCCTATCAATTAACACGTAATCCAATAACGCTCTCTTGCCATCTCTCCTACTTACATACGTATACTTATGTATATCTCTCTTTTTAAACCAGGTATTCCCAATCACCAGTCCTTTTTCAGCAGATAAATCTAGAAGCTCTTCACCATTTCCATTTACAACACTGAACACCCCATATATACCAATTATTCCCTCAACTTCCACATTACTCACCTTTGCATTCAAATCACCTATCACTATAACCCGGTCTCGTGCATCAATACCACTAACACACTCATTCAGCTGCTCCCAAAACACTTGCCTCTAATGATCTTTCTTTTCATGCCCAGGTGCATATGCACCAATTATCACCCATCTCTCTCCATCAACTTTCAGTTTTACCCATATCAATCTAGAGTTTACTTTCTTACACTCTATCACATACTCCCACCACTCTTGTTTCAGAAGTAGTGCTACTCCTTCCCTTGCTCTTGTCCTCTCACTAACCCCTGACTTTACTCCCAAGACATTCCCAAACCACTCTGCCCCTTTACCCTTGAGCTTCGTTTCACTCAGAGCCAAAACATCCAGGTTCCTTTCCTCAAACATACTAACTATCTGTCCTTTTTTCTCATCTTGGTTACATCCACACACATTTAGACACCCCAGTCTGAGCCTTCGAGGAGGATGAGCACTCTCTGTATGACTCCTTCTTCTGTTTCCCCTTTTAGAAAGTTAAAATACAAGGAGGGGAGGGTTTCTAGCCCCCCCCCCGCCTATATATTTATTTATGTTATTTATTCTGCTTTGTCGCTGTCTCCTGCGTTACCGAGGTAGCGCAATGAAACAGACGAAAGAATGGCCCAACCCACCCACATATACATGTATATACATACACGTACACACATGCAAATATATATACCTATACATCTCAATGTATACATATATATACACACACAGACATATACATATATACACATGTACATAATTCATACTGTCTGCCTATATTCATTCCCATCGCCACCTCGCCACACATGGAATAACAACCCCCTCCCCACTCATGTGTGTGAGGTAGCGCTAGGAAAAGACAACAAAGGCCACATTTGTTCACACTCAGTCTCTAGCTATCATGTAATAATGCACTGAAACCACAGCTCCCTTTCCACATCCAGGCCCCACAGAACTTTCCATGGTTTACCCCAGACGCTTCACATACCCTGTTTCAATCCATTGACAGCACGTCGACCCCGGTATACCACATCGTTCCAATTCACTCTATTCCTTGCATGCCTTTCACCCTCCTGCATGTTCAGGCCCCGATCACTCAAAATCTTTTTCACTCCATCTTTCCACCTCCAATTTGGTCTCCCACTTCTCCTTGTTCCCTCCACTTCTGACACATATATCCTCTTGGTCAGTCTTTCCTCACTCATTCTCTCCATGTGACCAAACCATTTCAAAACACCCTCTTCTGCTTTCTCAACCACACTCTTTTTATTACCACACATCTCTCTTACCCTATTATTACTTACTCGATCAAACCACATCACACCGCATACTGTCCTCAAACATCTCATGTCCAGCACATCACCCTCCTCTGCACAACTCCATCCATAGCCCACACCTTGCAACCATACAACATTGTTGGAACTACTATTCCTTCAAACATACCAATTTTTGCTCTCTGAGATAATGTTCTCTACTTCCACACATTCTTCAAGGCTCTCAGAACTTTGGGGGGTTAATTTGAATGGAGAAAAACTGGAGGAAGTAAAGTGTTTTAGATATCTGGGAGTGGATCTGGCAGCGGATGTAACCATGGTAGCGGAAGTGAATCATAGGGTGGGGGAGGGGGCGAAAATTCTGGGAGCCTTCAAGAATGTTTGGAAGTCGAGAGCATTATCTCAGAAAGCAAAAATGGTTATGTTTGAAGGAATTGTGGTTCCTACAATGTTGTATGACTGTGAGGCGTGGGCTATGGATAGAGTTGTGCGCAGGAGGGTGGAGGTGCTGGAAATGAGATGTTTGAGGACAATATGTGGTGTGAGGTGGTTTGATCGAGTAAGTAATATAAGGGTAAGAGAGATGTGTGGAAATAAAAAGAGTGTGGTTGAGAGAGCAGAAGAGGGTGTTTTGAAATGGTTTGGGCACATGTAGAGAATGAGTGAGGAAAGATTGACCAAGAGGATATATGTGTCGGAGGTGGAGGGAACGAAGAGAAGTGGGAGACCAAATTGGAGGTGGAAAGATGGAGTGAAAAAGATTTTGAGTGATCGGGGCCTGAACATGCAGGAGGGTGAAAGGCGTGCAAGGAATAGAGTGAATTGGAGCAATGTGGTATACCGGGGCCGACGTGCTGTCAATGGATTGAACCAGGGCATGTGAAGTGTCTGGGGTAAACCATGGAAAGTTCTGTGTGGCCTGGATGTGGAAAGGAGGCTGTGGTTTCGGTGCATTATTACATGACAGCTAGAGACTGAGTGTGAACGAATGTGGCCTTTGTTGTCTTTTCCTAGTGCTACCTCGCACACATGAGGGGAGAGGGGGATGTTATTCCATGTGTGGCGAGGTGGTGATGGGAATAGATAAAGGCAGACAGTATGAATTATGTACATGTGTATCTATGTATATGTCTGTGTGTGTAAATATATGTGTACATTAAGAAGTATAGGTATGTATATTTGCATGTGTGGACGTGTATGTATATACATGTGTATGTGGGTGGGTTGGGCCCATCTTTCGTCTGTTTCCTTGCGCTACCTCGCTAACGCGGGAGACATCGACAAAGCAAAATAAAGATGCTTCTGGCATGAGAAGTGTGGGAGGTGGGCAGATTAGAAAGGGTAGTGAGTGGTGGGATGAAGAAGTAAGATTATTATTGAAAGAGAAGAGAGAGGCATTTGGACGATTTTTGCAGGGAACCAATTCAAATGAGTGGGAGATGTATAAAAGAAAGAGGCAGGAGGTCAAGAGAAAGGTGCAAGAGGTGAAAAAGAGGGCAAATGAGAGTTGGGGTGAGAGAGTATCATTAAATTTTAGGGAGAATAAAAAGATGTTTTGGAAGGAGGTAAATAATGTGCTTAAGACAAGGGAACAAATGGGAACTTCAGTGAAGGGGGCTAATGGGGAGGTGATAACAAGTAGTGGTGATGTGAGAAGGAGATGGAGTGAGTATTTTGAAGGTTTGTTGAATGTGTTTGATGATAGAGTGGCAGATATAGGGTGTTTTGGTTGAGGTGGTGTGCAAAGTGAGAGGGTTAGGGAGGATGATTTGGTAAACAGAGAAGAGGTAGTAAGAGCTTTGCGGAAGATGAAAGCTGGCAAGGCAGTGGGTTTGGATGGTAGTGCAGTGGAATTTATTAAAAAAAGGAGGTGACTGTATTGTTGACTGGTTGGTAAGGTTATTTAATGTTTTTTTTTTTTTTTTGTCGCTGTCTCCCGCGTTTGCGAGGTAGCGCAAGGAAACAGACGAAAGAAATGGCCCAACCCACCCCCATACACATGTATATACATACGTCCACACACGCAAATATACATACCTACACAGCTTTCCATGGTTTACCCCAGACGCTTCACATGCCCTGATTCAATCCACTGACAGCACATCAACCCCGGTATACCACATCGATCCAAATCACTCTATTCCTTGCCCTCCTTTCACCCTCCTGCATGTTCAGGCCCCGATCACACAAAATCTTTTTCACTCCATCTTTCCACCTCCAATTTGGTCTCCCACTTCTCCTTGTTCCCTCCACCTCCGACACATATATCCTCTTGGTCAATCTTTCCTCACTCATTCTCTCCATGTGCCCAAACCATTTCAAAACACCCTTTTCTGCTCTCTCAACCACGCTCTTTTTATTTCCACACATCTCTCTTACCCCTATGTTACTTACTCGGTCAAACCACCTCACACCACACATTGTCCTCAAACATCTCATTTCCAGCACATCCACCCTCCTGCGCACAACTCTATCCATAGCCCACGCCTCACAACCATATAACATTGTTGGAACCACTATTCCTTCAAACATACCCATTTTTGCTTTCCGACATAATATTCTCGACTTCCACACATTCTTCAAGGCACCCAGGATTTTCGCCCCCTCCCCCACCCTATGATCCACTTCCGCTTCCATGGTTCCATCCGCTGCCAGATCCACTCCCAGATATCTAAATCACTCTACTTCCTCCAGTTTTGCTCCATTCAAACTTACCTCCCAATTGACTTGACCCTCAACCCTACTGTACCTAATAACCTTGCTCTTATTCACATTTACTCTTAACTTTCTTCTTTCACACACTTTACCAAACTCAGTCACCAGCTTCTGCAGTTTCTCACATGAATCAGCCACCAGCGCTGTATCATCAGCGAACAACAACTGACTCACTTCCCAAGCTCTCTCATCCCCAACAGACTTCATACTTGCCCCTCTTAACAAAACTCTTGCATTTACCTCCCTAACAACCCCATCCATAAACAAATTAAACAACCATGGAGACATCACACACCCCTGCCGCAAACCTACATTCACTGAGAACCAATCACTTTCCTCTCTTCCTACACGTACACATGCCTTACATCCTCGATAAAAACTTTTCACTGCTTCTAACAACTTGCCTCCCACACCATATATTCTTAATACCTTCCACTGAACATCTCTATCAACTCTATCATATGCCTTCTCCAGATCCATAAATGCTACATACAAATCCATTTGCTTTTCTAAGTATTTCTCACATACATTCTTCAAAGCAAACAACTGCTCATCCCCAATCTGATGCTCTGTACATGCCTTCACCCTCTCAATCAATACCCTCCCATATAATTTACCAGGAATACTCAACAAACTTATACCTCTGAAATTTGAGCACTCACTCTTATCCCCTTTGCCTTTGTACAATGGCACTATGCACGCATTCCGCCAATCCTCAGGCACCTCACCATGAGTCATACATACATTAAATAACCTTACCACAATACAGTCACCCCCTTTTTTAATAAATTCCACTGCAATACCATCCAAACCTGCTGCCTTGCCGGCTTTCATCCTTCGCAAAGCTTTTACTACCTCTTCTCTGTTTACCAAATCATTTTCCCTAACCCTCTCACTTTGCACACCACCTCGACCAAAACACCCTATATCTGCCACTCTATCATCAAACACATTCAACAAACCTTCAAAATACTCACTCCATCTCCTTCTCACATCACCACTACTTGTTATCACCTCCCCATTTGCGCCCTTCACTGAAGTTCCCATTTGCTCCCTTGTCTTACGCACTTTATTTACCTCCTACCAGAACATCTTTTTATTCTCCCTAAAATGTAATAATACTCTCTCACCCCAACTCTCATTTGCCCTCTTTTTCACCTCTTGCACCTTTCTCTTGACCTGTCTCTTTCTTTTATATATCTCCCACTCAATTGCATTTTTTCCCTGCAAAAATCGTCCAAATGCCTCTCTCTTCTCTTTCACTAATAATCTTACTTCTTCATTCCACCACCCACAACCCTTTCTAATCAACCCACCTCCCACTCTTCTCATGACACAAGCATCTTTTGCGCAATCTATCACTGATTCCCTAAATACATCCCATTCCTCCCCCACTCCCCTTACTTAATGTATGTATAGTATAATTCATGGTGAGGTGCCTGAGGATTGGCAGAATATGTGCATAGTGCCATTGTATTATAAGGCAAAGGGGATAAAGGTGAGTGCTCAAATTACAGAGGTATAAGTTTATTGAGTATTCTTGGGAAATTATATATGAGGGTATTGATTGAGAGGGTGAAGGCATGTACATAGCATCAGATTGGGGAAGAGCAGTGTGGTTTCAGAAGTGATAGATGATGTGTGGATCAGGTGTTTGCTTACAAGAATGTATGTGAGAAATACTTAGAAAAGCAAATGGATTTGTATGTAGCATCTATGGATCTGGAGAAGGCATATGATAGAGTTGATAGAGATGCACTATGGAAGGAATTAAGAATAGATGGTGTGGGAGGCAAGATGCAAGAATCAGTGAAAAGGTTTTATCGAGGATGTAAGGCTTGTGTACGAATAGGAAGAGAGAAAAGTGATTGGTTCTCATTGAATGTCAGTTTGTGGCAGGGGTGCGTGATGTCTCCATGGTTGTTTAATTTGTTTATGGATGGAGTTGTTAGGTTGGTGAATGGAAGAGTTTTGTAGAGAGGGGCTAGTATAAAGTCTGTTGTGGATGAGAGGGCTTAGGAAGTGAGTTAGTTGTTGTTTGCTGATGATACAGCGCTGGTGGCTGATTCGAGTGAGAAACTGCTGAAGTGGGTGACTGAGTTTGGCAAAGTGTGTGAAAGATGAAAGGTGAGAGTAAATGTGAATAAGAGCAAGGTTATTAGGTACAGTAGGGTTGAGGGACAAGTCAATTGGGAGGTAAGTTTGTATTGAGAAAAACTGGAGGAAGTGAAGTGTTTTAGATATCTGTGAGTGGACTTGGCAGCGGATGGAACCATGGAAGTGGAAGTGAGTCAAAGGATGGGGGAGGGGGCGAAAGTTCTGGGAGCATTGAAAAATGTGTGGAAGGTGAGAACATTATCTCAGAAAGCAAAAATGGATATGTTTGAAGGAATAGTGGTTCCAACAATGTTATATGGTTGCGAGGCATGGGCTAAAGATATGGTTGTTCGGAGGAGGGTGGATGTGCTGGAAATGAGATGTTTGAGGATAATATGTAGTGTGAGGTGGTTTGATCGAGTAAGTAATAATAGGGTAAGAGAGATGTGTGGTAATGAAAAGAGTGTCATTGATAGAGCAGAGGAGGGTGTATTGAAATGGTCTGGTCACATGGAGAGAATGAGTGAGGAAGGATTGACCAAGAGGATATATGTGTCAGAGGTGAAAGGAACGAGAAGTGGGAGACCAAATTGGAGGTGGAAGGATGGAGTGAAAATGATTTTGAGCGATTGGGGCCTGAACATGCAGGAGGGTGAAAGACATGCAAGGAATAGAGTGAATTGGAACGATGTCATATACTGGGGTCAACGTGCTGTCAGTGGATTGAACCAGGGCATGTGAAGTGTCTGGGGTAAACCATGGAAAGTTTTGTGGGGCCTGGATGTGGAAAGGGAGCTGTTTTTTCGGTGCATTATGCATGACAGCTAGAGACTAAGTGTGAACGAATGTGGCCTTTGTTGTCTTTTCCTAGTGCTACCTTGCGTGCATGCAGGTGGAGGGGGCTGTCGTTTCGTGTGTGGTGGGGTGGCGACAGGAATGAATAAAGACAGCAAGTCTGAATTATGTACATGTGTATATGTATATGTCTATGTATGTATATATATATATGTGTGTACATTGAGATGTATAAGTATGTATATTTGTGTGTGTGGACGAGTATATATACATACGTGTGTATGCCGGTGGTTTGGGCCATTCTTTCATCTGTTTCCTTGCGCTACTTTGCTGACGCGGGAGATAGTGACAAAGTATAATAAATGAATAAAATAGATTTTTTTTTTTTTTTCGCTGTCTCCCGCGTTTGCGAGGTAGCGCAAGGAAACAGATGAAAGAAATGGCCCAACCCACCCCCATACACATGTATATACATACGTCCACACACGCAAATATACATACCTACACAGCTTTCCATGGTTTACCCCAGACGCTTCACATGCCCTGATTCAATCCACTGACAGCACATCAACCCCGGTATACCACATCGCTCCAATTCACTCTATTCCTTGCCCTCCTTTCACCCTCCTGCATGTTCAGGCCCCGATCACACAAAATCTTTTTCACTCCATCTTTCCACCTCCAATTTGGTCTCCCTCTTCTCCTTGTTCCCTCCACCTCCGACACATATATCCTCTTGGTCAATCTTTCCTCACTCATTCTCTCCATGTGCCCAAACCATTTCAAAACACCCTCTTCTGCTCTCTCAACCACGCTCTTTTTATTTCCACACATCTCTCTTACCCTTACGTTACTTACTCGATCAAACCACCTCACACCACACATTGTCCTCAAACATCTCATTTCCAGCACATCCATCCTCCTGCGCACCACTATATCCATAGCCCACGCCTCGCAACCATACAACATTGTTGGAACCACTATTCCTTCAAACATACTCATTTTTGCTTTCCGAGATAATGTTCTCAACTTCCACACATTCTTCAAGGCTCCCAGAATTTTCGCCCCCTCCCCCATCCTATGATCCACTTCCGCTTCCATGGTTCCATCCGCTGCCAGATCCACTCCCAGATATCTAAAACACTTTACTTCCTCCAGTTTTTCTCCATTCAAACTCACCTCCCAATTGACTTGACCCTCAACCCTACTGTACCTAATAACCTTGCTCTTATTCACATTTACTCTTAACTTTCTTCTTTCACACACTTTACCAAACTCAGTCACCAGCTTCTGCAGTTTCTCACATGAATCAGCCACCAGCGCTGTATCATCAGCGAACAACTGACTCACTTCCCAAGCTCTCTCATCCCCAACAGACTTCATACTTGCCCCTCTTTCCAAAACTCTTGCATTCACCTCCCTAACAACCCCATCCATAAACAAATTAAACAACCATGGAGACATCACACACCCCTGCCGCAAACCTACATTCACTGAGAACCAATCACTTTCCTCTCTTCCTACACGTACACATGCCTTACATCCTCGATAAAAACTTTTCACTGTTTCTAACAACTTTCCTCCCACACCATATATTCTTAATACCTTCCACAGAGCATCTCTATCAACTCTATCATATGCCTCCTCCAGATCCATAAATGCTACATACAAATCCATTTGCTTTTCTAAGTATTTCTCACATACATTCTTCAAAGCAAACACCTGATCCACACATCCTCTACCACTTCTGAAACCACACTGCTCTTCCCCAATCTGATGCTCTGTACATGCCTTCACCCTCTCAATCAATACCCTCCCATATAATTTACCAGGAATACTCAACAAACTTATACCTCTGTAATTTGAGCACTCACTCTTATCCCCTTTGCCTTTGTACAATGGCACTATGCACGCATTCCGCCAATCCTCAGGCACCTCACCATGAGTCATACATACATTAAATAACCTTACCAACCAGTCAACAATACAGTCACCCCCTTTTTTAATAAATTCCACTGCAATACCATCCAAACCTGCTGCCTTGCCGCCTTTCATCTTCCGCAAAGCTTTTACTACCTCTTCTCTGTTTACCAAATCATTTTCCCTAACCCTCTCACTTTGCACACCACCTCGACCAAAACACCCTATATCTGCCACTCTATCATCAAACACATTCAACAAACCTTCAAAATACTCACTCCATCTCCTTCTCACATCACCACTACTTGTTATCACCTCCCCATTTGCGCCCTTCACTGAAGTTCCCATTTGCTCCCTTGTCTTACGCACTTTATTTACCTCCTTCCAGAACATCTTTTTATTCTCCCTAAAATTTAATGATACTCTCTCACCCCAACTCTCATTTGCCCTTTTTTTCACCTCTTGCACCTTTCTCTTGACCTCCTGTCTCTTTCTTTTATACATCTCCCACTCAATTGCATTTTTTCCCTGCAAAAATCGTCCAAATGCCTCTCTCTTCTCTTCCAGTAATACTCTTACTTCTTCATCCCACCACTCACTACCCTTTCTAATCAACCCATCTCCCACTCTTCTCATGCCACAAGCATCTTTTGCGCAAGCCATCACTGATTCCCTAAATACATCCCATTCCTCCCCCACTCCCCTTACTTCCATTGTTCTCACCTTTTTCCATTCTGTACTCAGTCTCTCCTGGTACTTCCTCACACAAGTCTCCTTCCCAAGCTCACTTACTCTCACCACCCTCTTCACCCCAACATTCACTCTTCTTTTTTGAAAACCCATACAAATCTTCACCTTAGCCTCCACAAGATAATGATCAGACATCCCTCCAGTTGCACCTCTCAGCACATTAACATCCAAAAGTCTCTCTTTCGCGCGCCTGTCAATTAACACGTAATCCAATAACGCTCTCTGGCCATCTCTCCTACTTACATAAGTATACTTATGTATATCTCGCTTTTTAAACCAGGTATTCCCAATCATCAGTCCTTTTTCAGCACATAAATCTACAAGCTCTTCACCATTTCCATTTACAACACTGAACACCCCATGTATACCAATTATTCCCTCAACTGCCACATTACTCACCTTTGCATTCAAATCACCCATCACTATAACCCGGTCTCATTCATCAAAACCACTAACACACTCATTCAGCTGCTCCCAAAACACTTGCCTCTCATGATCTTTCTTCTCATGCCCAGGTGCATATGCACCAATAATCACCCACCTCTCTCCATCAACTTTCAGTTTTACCCATATTAATCGAGAATTTACTTTCTTACATTCTATCACATACTCCCACAACTCCTGTTTCAGGAGTATTGCTACTCCTTCCCTTGCTCTTGTCTTCTCACTAACCCCTGACTTTACTCCCAAGACCTTCCCAAACCACTCTTCCCCTTTACCCTTGAGCTTCGTTTCACTCAGAGCCAAAACATCCAGGTTCCTTTCCTCAAACATACTACCTATCTCTCCTTTTTTCACATCTTGGTTACATCCACACACATTTAGGCACCCCAATCTGAGCCTTCGCGGAGGATGAGCACTCCTCGCGTGACTCCTTCTTCTGTTTCCCATTTTAGAAAGTTAAAAAAAGTACAAGGAGGGGAGATGAATAGATGAATATATATATTTATTTTGTTTATTATACTTTGTCACTGTCTACCGCATTAGCGAGGTAGCACAAGGAAACAGACAAAAGAATAGCCCAACCCACTGACAAACACATGTATATACATACACGTCCAGACACGCACATGTACATACCTATACATTTCAATGTATACATGTATATACACAGATGTATACATATATATACATGTACATAATTCATACTTGCTGCCTTTATTCATTCTGTCACCACCCTGCCACACATGAAATGACAACCCCCTTTCCCCCCCCCCCTGCATGCACATGAGGTAGCTCTAGGAAAAGACAACAAAGGCCACATTTGTTCACACTCAGTCCCAAGCTGTCATGTATAATGCACCAAAACCACAGCATCATTTATTCTAGAATGTCATTATTTTGATATGTTATTGCAAGGAGGTGAGATATGCTACTTGCAACCTTTTGAAAGAAGGTAAATAAAGAATGGACTATTGAAAAAATTTACTCTTTGCATTTGACTTTTTTCATGTTTCTTGTGATAAAATGTATTGTTTAAATGTCTTGATTGAGAAAAATTGAACATTACTCCCTATCCTTCTGCTGTGAATGTGAATCTTTAACTCTCATTCTGGTAAGAGCTGTTTTGTGCAATTGGCTTGAAAGATGAATGGCTTGGGCTTCAGTACAATTGTGTTGACATCCATTCCCACATTATGGGGACTTGTTGCAAGATGATGAGTGGGGTTAAAAGTTCAGTTTGTGTTATTTTACTGATGCATGCACAGGAAATTTTCCTAATAAGTTTTGTAACACTATAGAAATTTAACTCCCTAATATTGACTTTTTATTGTAAGGAAGAACTTATGAAGTTGCATAAAGACCAGAGCTTCAAGAAATGTAAAGAAAGTGTGATTGGTGTGTGATATGTTAGTAGTTTATGAAGGGTACAGGAAGAGGTTGATGAGAAAGGCAGAAGTGTATAAGAGCAGCTGAGGGAATTGAATTTTTGGCAAAAAAGTTATTCCTTCCAAACCTTAATAATTCTTCCATTTGTGTAATCCTCACAGTTAACTTCAACAAAGCCGTACCTGAGGAAAAAAGCAGTACTTCTCTTGTACAAAGTATTTCTGAAATTCCCTGAAGCCTTGAGACCAGCATTTCCTCGGTTAAAGGAAAAGCTGGAAGACCCCGACCCTGGCGTTCAGTCTGCAGCTGTCAACGTTATCTGTGAATTAGCACGGAAGAATCCCAAGAACTATCTCAGCCTTGCTCCTGTGTTTTTTAAGCTTATGACATCTTCCACAAACAACTGGATGCTTATCAAAATTATCAAACTGGTGAGTGTTATGTATTATGTGTGTATATATATATTTATTTATATTTATTCTGTTTATTATACTTTGTCGCTGTCTCCCGTGTTAGCGAGGTAGCGCAAGGAAACAGACCAAAGAATGGCCCAACCCAACCAAATACACATGTATATACCTGCACGTCCACACGCACATATACATACCTATACATCTCAATGTATACATATATGTACACACACAGACATATACATATATGCACCTGTACATAATTCATACTGTCTGCCCTTATTCATTCCCATCGCCACCCCGCCACACATGAAATGACAGCCCCCTCCCCCCGCATGTGCACGAGGTAGAGCTAGGAAAAGACAACAAAGGCCACATTTGTTCACACTCAGTCTCTAGCTGTCATGTATAATGCACTGAAACCACAGCTCCCTTTCCACATCCAGGCCCCACAAAACTTTCCATGGTTTACCCAAAAGCTTCACATGCCCTGGTTCGATCCATTGACAGCACGTCGACCACAGTATACCACATTGTTCCAATTCACTCTATTCCTTGCACACCCTTCACCCTCCTGCATGTTCAGGCCCCAATTGCTGAAAATATTTCACCCCATCTTTCCACCTCCAATTTGGTCTCCCATTTCTTCTTGTTCCCTCCACCTCTGACACATATATCCTCTTTGTCAATCTTTCCTCACTCATTCTCTCTATGTGACCAAACCATTTCAAAACGCCCTCTTCTGCTCTGTCAACCACACTCTTTTTATTACCACACATCTATCATACCTTCCACACCATATATTCTTAATACCTTCCACAGAGCATCTCTATCAACTCTATCATATGCCTTCTCCAGATCCATAAATGCTACATACAAATCCATTTGCTTTTCTAAGTATTTCTCACATACATTCTTCAAAGCAAACACCTGATCCACACATCCTCTACCACTTCTGAAACCACACTGCTCTTCCCCAATCTGATGCTCTGTACATGCCTTCACCCTCACAATCAATACCCTCCCATATAATTCACCAGGAATACTCAACAAACTTATACCTCTGTAATTAAGAATATATGGTGTGGGAGGCAAGTTGTTAGAAGCAGTGAAAAGTTTTTATCGAGGATGTAAGGCATGTGTACGTGTAGGAAGAGAGGAAAGTGATTGGTTCTCAGTGAATGTAGGTTTGCGGCAGGGGTGTGTGATGTCTCCATGGTTGTTTAATTTGTTTATGGATGGGGTTGTTAGGGAGGTGAATGCAAGAGTTTTGGAAAGAGGGGCAAGTATGAAGTCTGTTGGGGATGAGAGAGCTTGGGAAGTGAGTCAGTTGTTGTTTGCTGATGATACAGCGCTGGTGGCTGATTCATGTGAGAAACTGCAGAAGCTGGTGACTGAGTTTGGTAAAGTGTGTGAAAGAAGAAAGGCATGCATGTATGCACTTGATCCACCCCAAGTAAATGGGAATAGAGAAAACTATAATAGGAAAATCACATTTCTTCAAAACTAGTAAAATCACTAACGGAAGTACTTTGAAATTTACTTGACTAAGAGTTATAAAATTGTGTAAATACAACCAGTGGGTATAAATAAAGGTATAACAAATTCAACCCCTAACCGGACTCAAAATATAAAACAATGTTGCTGTGAAATTTATTTAAAAAAGGGGAGACTGTGCTGATGACTGGTTGGTGAGGATATTCAATGTATGTATGGTTCATGGTGAAGTGCCTGAGGATTGGTGGAATGCATATATAGTGCCACTGTACAAAGGAAAAGGGTATAAAGGTGAGTGTTGAAATTACAAAATTACAGAGGTATATGTTTGTTCAGTATTCCTGGGAAATCATATGAGAGGGTATTGATTGAGAGGGTAAAGGCATGTACCGAGCATCAAATTGGAGAAGAGCAGTGTGGTTTCAGAAGTGGTAGAGGATGTAAGAATCAATTGTTTGCTTTGAAAAATGTATGTGAGAAATACACAAAAAAACATATGGATTTGTATGTAGCATTTATGGATCTGGAGAAAGCATATGACAGAGTTGATAGAGATGCTCTGTGGAAGGTATTAAGAGTACATGGCGTGGGAGGTAAATTGCTAGAAGCAGTGAAAAGTTTTTATCGAAGATGTAAGGCATGTGTGCGAGTTGGAAAAGAGGAAAGTGATTGGTTCCCATTGAACATCAGTTTGCAGCAGGGGCACGTGATGTCTCCATGATTACTTGATTTGTTTATGGATGGGATTGTTAGGGAGTTGAATGCAAGAGTTTTGGAGAGAGGGGCTAGTATAAAGTCTGTTGAGAGGCCTTGGGAAGTGAGTCAGTTGTTGTTCGCTGATACAATGCTGGTGGCTGATTCGGGTGAGAAACTTGCAGAAGTGGTGGCTGAGTTTGGTAAAATATGTGAAAGAAGAAAGCTGAGAGTAAATGTGAATAAGAGCAAGGTTATTAGGTTCAGTAGGGTTGAGGGACAAGTTAAATGGGAGGTAAGTTTGAATGGAAAAAACGAGGAAGTGAAGTGTTTCATATATCTAGAAGTGGATTTGGCAGCGGATGGAACCATGGAAGTGGAAGTGAGTCACAGGGTGGGGGAGGGGGCGAAGGTTCTGGGAGCACTGAAGAATGTGTGGAAGGTAAGAACGTTATCTCAGAGAGCAAAAATGGGTATGTTTGAAGGAATAGTGGTTCCAACAATGTCATGTGGTTGCGAGGCATGGGCTATAGATAGGGCTGTGCAGAGGAGCATGGATATTTGGAAATGAGATGTCTGAGGACAATATGAGGTATGAGGTGGTCTGATCGAGTCAGTAATGAAAGGGTAAGAGTGATGTATTAAAAGAGTGTGGTTCAAAGAGCAGAAGAAGGTGTACTGAAATGGTTTGGTCACATAGAGACAATGAGTGAGGAAAGATTGAATGAGTGAGGAAAGATTGACAAAGAGGATATATGTGTCAGAGGTGGAGGGAAAAGGAGAAGTGGGAAACCAAACTGGAGGTGGAAGGATGGAATGAAAAAGATCTTGAGCAATCGGGGCCTGAACATAAAGGAAGGTGAAAGGCGTGCAAGGAATAGCGTGAATTGGAACGATGTGGTATACCGGGGTCAACGTGCTGTCACTGGATTGAACCAGGGCTTGTAAAGTGTCTGGGGTAAACCACGGAAAGTTTTGTTGGGCCTGGATGTGGAAAGGAAGCTGTGGTTTCAGTGCATTATACATGAAAGCTAAAGACTGAGTGTAAACGAACAAACAACCCCATCCATAAACAAATTAAACAACCATGGAGACATTACGCACCCCTGCTACAAACCGACATTCACTGGGAACCAATCACTTTCCTCTCTTCCTACTTGTACACACGCCTTACATCCTCGATAAAAACTTTTCACTGCTTCCAGCAGCTTCCCTCCAACACCATATACTGGAAAAGGCATACGATAAAGTTGATAGAGACGCTCTGTGGAAGATATTAATACCTTCCACAGAGCATCTCTATCAACTCTATTGTATGCCTTTTCCAGATCCATAAATGCTACATACAAGTCCATTTGTTTTTCTAAGTATTTCTCACATACATTCTTCAAAGCAAACACCAGATCCACACATCCTCCACCACTTCTGAAACCAAACTACTCTTTTCCAATCTGATGTTCTGTACACACCTTCACCCTCTCAATCAATACCCTCCCATGTAATTTCCTAGGAACACTCAAAAACTTATACCTCTGTAATTTGAACACACCTTTATCCCTTTTGCCTTTGCACAATGGCACTATGCATGCATTCTGCCAATCCTCAGGCACTTCACCATGAACCATACATGCACTGAATAGCCTCATCAACCAGTCACCAACACAGTTGCCCACTTTTTTAATAAATTTCACTGCAATACCATCCAAACCTGCCATCTTGCCAGCTTTCATCTTCTGCAAAGCTTTCGCTCCCTCTTCCCCCTTTACCAAATCATTCTCCCTGACCCTCTCACTTTGCACATCACCTCGACCAAAACACCCTACATCTAACACATTCAACAAACCTTCAAAATACTCACTCCATCTCCTCACATCACCAGTGGAACTTCTTAAAAAAAGGAGGTGCCTGTGATGTTTACTGGTTGGTAAGGATATTCAGTGCATGTATGGCTCATGATGAAGTTCCTGAGGATTAGCAGAATGCATGCATAGTGTCATTGTACAAAGGCAAAGGGGATAAAGGTGAGTGCTCAAATTACAGGGGAATTAGTTTGTTGAGTATTCCTGGGAAATTATATGGGAGGGTATTGATTGAGAGGGCAAAGGCATGTACAGACCATCAGACGGTGGAAGAGCAGTGTGGTTTCAAAAGTGGTAAAGGATGTGTGGATCAGGTGTTTGCTTTGAAGAATGTATGCGACATATACTCAGAAAGGCAAATGGATTTGTATGTAGCATTTATGGATCTGGAGAAGGTATATGATAGTGTTGATAAAGATGCTTTGTGGAAGGTATTAAGAATATATGGTGTGGGATGCAAGTTGTTAGAAGCAGTGAAAAGTTTTTATCGAAGATGTAAGGCATGTGTGCGAGTTGGAAAAGAGGAAAGTGATTGGTTCCCATTGAACATCAGTTTGCAGCAGGGGCACGTGATGTCTCCATGATTACTTGATTTGTTTATGGATGGGATTGTTAGGGAGTTGAATGCAAGAGTTTTGGAGAGAGGGGCTAGTATAAAGTCTGTTGAGAGGCCTTGGGAAGTGAGTCAGTTGTTGTTCGCTGATACAATGCTGGTGGCTGATTCGGGTGAGAAACTTGCAGAAGTGGTGGCTGAGTTTGGTAAAATATGTGAAAGAAGAAAGCTGAGAGTAAATGTGAATAAGAGCAAGGTTATTAGGTTCAGTAGGGTTGAGGGACAAGTTAAATGGGAGGTAAGTTTGAATGGAAAAAATGAGGAAGTGAAGTGTTTCAGATATCTAGAAGTGGATTTGGCAGCGGATGGAACCATGGAAGTGGAAGTGAGTCACAGGGTGGGGGAGGGGGCGAAGGTTCTGGGAGCACTGAAGAATGTGTGGAAGGTAAGAACGTTATCTCAGAGAGTAAAAATGGATATGTTTGAAGGAATAGTGGTTCCAACAATGTCATGTGGTTGCGAGGCATGGGCTATAGATAGGGCTGTGCAGAGGAGCATGGATATTTGGAAATGAGATGTTTGAGGACAATATGAGGTATGAGGTGGTCTGATCGAGTCAGTAATGAAAGGGTAAGAGTGATGTATTAAAAGAGTGTGGTTCAAAGAGCAGAAGAAGGTGTACTGAAATGGTTTGGTCACATAGAGACAATGAGTGAGGAAAGATTGAATGAGTGAGGAAAGATTGACAAAGAGGATATATGTGTCAGAGGTGGAGGGAAAAGGAGAAGTGGGTAACCAAACTGGAGGTGGAAGGATGGAATGAAAAAGATCTTGAGCAATCGGGGCCTGAACATAAAGGAAGGTGAAAGGCGTGCAAGGAATAGCGTGAATTGGAACGATGTGGTATACCGGGGTCAACATGCTGTCACTGGATTGAACCAGGGCTTGTAAAGTGTCTGGGGTAAACCACGGAAAGTTTTGTTGGGCCTGGATGTGGAAAGGGAGCTGTGGTTTCGGTGCATTATACATGAAAGCTAAAGACTGAGTGTAAACGAACAACCCCATCCATAAACAAATTAAACAACCATGGAGACATTACGCACCCCTGCTACAAACCGACATTCACTGGGAACCAATCACTTTCCTCTCTTCCTACTCGTACACACGCCTTACATCCTCGATAAAAACTTTTCACTGCTTCCAGCAGCTTCCCTCCAACACCATATACTGGAAAAGGCATACGATAAAGTTGATAGAGACGCTCTGTGGAAGATATTAATACCTTCCGCAGAGCATCTCTATCAACTCTATTGTATGCCTTTTCCAGATCCATAAATGCTACATACAAGTCCATTTGTTTTTCTAAGTATTTCTCACATACATTCTTCAAAGCAAACACCAGATCCACACATCCTCCACCACTTCTGAAACCAAACTACTCTTTTCCAATCTGATGTTCTGTACACACCTTCACCCTCTCAATCAATACCCTCCCATGTAATTTCCTAGGAACACTCAAAAACTTATACCTCTGTAATTTGAACACACCTTTATCCCTTTTGCCTTTGCACAATGGCACTATGCATGCATTCTGCCAATCCTCAGGCACTTCACCATGAACCATACATGCACTGAATAGCCTCATCAACCAGTCACCAACACAGTTGCCCACTTTTTTAATAAATTTCACTGCAATACCATCCAAACCTGCCATCTTGCCAACTTTCATCTTCTGCAAAGCTTTCGCTCCCTCTTCTCCCTTTACCAAATCATTCTCCCTGACCCTCTCACTTTGCACACCACCTCGACCAAAACACCCTACATCTAACACATTCAACAAACCTTCAAAATACTCACTCCATCTCCTCACATCACCAGTGGAACTTCTTAAAAAAAGGGGGTGCCTGTGATGTTTACTGGTTGGTAAGGATATTCAGTGCATGTATGGCTCATGATGAAGTTCCTGAGGATTGGCAGAATGCATGCATAGTGTCATTGTACAAAGGCAAAGGGGATAAAGGTGAGTGCTCAAATTACAGGGGAATTAGTTTGTTGAGTATTCCTGGGAAATTATATGGGAGGGTATTGATTGAGAGGGCAAAGGCATGTACAGACCATCAGACGGTGGAAGAGCAGTGTGGTTTCAAAAGTGGTAAAGGATGTGTGGATCAGGTGTTTGCTTTGAAGAATGTATGCGACATATACTCAGAAAGGCAAATGGATTTGTATGTAGCATTTATGGATCTGGAGAAGGTATATGATAGTGTTGATAAAGATGCTTTGTGGAAGGTATTAAGAATATATGGTGTGGGATGCAAGTTGTTAGAAGCATTAAAAAGTTTTTATCGAGGATGTAAGGCATGTGTACGAGTAGAAAGAGAGGAAAGTGATTAGTTCTAAGTGAATATCGGTTTGCGGCAGGGATGCGTGATGTCTCCATGGTTGTTTAAATTGTTTATGGATGGGGTTGTTAGGGAGACGAATGCAAGAGTTTTGGAGAGAGGAGCAAGTGTGCAGTCTGTTGAGGATGAGAGGGCTTGGGAAGTGAGTTAGTTGTTGTTCGCTGATGATACAGCACTGGTGGCTGATTCATGTGAGAAACTGCAGAAGCTGATGACTGAGTTTGGTAAACTGTGTGAAAGAAGAAAGCTGAGAGTAAATGTGAATAAGAGCAAGGTTATTAGGTACAGTAGGGTTGAGGGACAAGTCAATTGGGAGGTAAGTCTGAATGGAAAAAACTTGGAGGAAAAGAAGTGTTTTAGATATCTGGGAGTGGATTTGGCAGCGGATGGAACCATGCAAGCGGAATTGAGTCACAGGATGGAGGAGGGAGCGAAAGTTCTGGGAGCGTTAAAAAATGTGTGGAAGGCGAGAACATTATCACAAAAAGCAAAAATGGGTATGCTTGAAGGAATAGTGGTTCCAACAATGTTGTATGATTGCGAGGCATGGGCTATTGAAAGAGTTGTGCGGAAGAGGGTGGATGTGTTGGAAATAAGATGTTTGAGGACAACATGTGGTGTGAGGTGGTTTGAACGAGTAAGTAATGAAAGGGTAAGAGATATGTGTGGTAGTAAAAAGAGTGGTTGACAGAGCAGAAGAGGGTGTTTTGAAATGGTTTGGTCACATGGAGCGAATGAGTGAGGAAATATTGACAAAGAGGATATATGTGTCAGAGGTGGAGAGAACGAGAAGTGGGAGACCAAATTGGAGGTGGAAAGATGGAGTGAAAAAGATTTTGAGTGATCGGGGCCTGAACATGCAGGAGGTTGAAAGGCGTGCAAGGAATAGAGTGAATTGGAACGATGTGGTATACCGGGGTCGACGTGTTGTCGATGGATTGAACCAGGGCATGTGAAGCATCTGGGGTAAACCATGGAAAGTTCTGTGTGGCCTGGATGTGGAAAGGGAGCTGTGGTTTCGGTGCATTATACATGACAGCTAGAGCCTGAGTGTGAACGTGTGTATATATGTATATGTCTGTGTGTGTGTGTGTGTGTGTGTGTATATATATATATATATATATATATATATATATATATATATATATATATATATATATATATATATATACATATCCCTGGGGATAGGGGAGAAAGAATACTTCCCACGTATTCCCTGCGTGTCGTAGAAGGCGACTAAAAGGGGAGGGAGCGGGTGGCTGGAAATCCTCCCCTCTCGTTTTTTTTTAATTTTCCAAAAGAAGGAACAGAGAAGGGGGCCAGGTTAGGATTTTCCCTCTAAGGCCCAGTCCTCTGTTCTTAACGCTACCTCGCAAATGCGGGAAATGGCGAATCGTATAAAAAAAAAAAAAAAAAAAATATATATATATATATATATATATATATATATATATATATATATATATATATATATATATATATATATATATGAAAGCCGGCAAGGCAGCAGGTTTAGATGGTATTGCATTGGAATTTATTAAAAAAGGGGGTGACTGTATTACTGACTGGTTGGTAAGGTTATTTAATGTATGTATGACTCATGGTGAGGTGCCTGAGGATTGGCGGAATGCGTGCATAGTGCCATTGTACAAAGGCAAAGGGGATAAGAGTGAGTGCTCAAATTTCAGAGGTATAAGTTTGTTGAGTATTCCTGGTAAATTATATGGGAGGGTATTGATTGAGAGGGTGAAGGCATGTACAGAGCATCAGATTGGGGAAGAGCAGTGTGGTTTCAGAAGTGGTAGAGGATGTGTGGATCAGGTGTTTGCTTTGAAGAATGTATGTGAGAAATACTTAGAAAAGCAAATAGAAAAGCAAATGGATTTGTATGTAGCATTTATGGATCTGGAGAAGGCATATGATTGAGTTGATAGAAATGCTCTGTGGAAGGTATTAAGAATATATGGTGTGAGAGGCAAGTTGTTAGAAGCAGTGAAAAGTTTTTATCGAGGAGGTAAGGCATGTGTACGTGTAGGAAGAGAGGAAAGTGATTGGTTCTCAGTGAATGTAGGTTTGCGGCAGGGGTGTGTGATGTCTCCATGGTTGTTTAATTTGTTTATGGATGGGGTTGTTAGGGAGGTAAATGCAAGAGTTTTGGAAAGAGGGGCAAGTATGAAGTCTGTTGGGGATGAGAGAGCTTGGGAAGTGAGTCAGTTGTTGTTCGCTGATGATACAGCGCTGGTGGCTGATTCATGTGAGAAACTGCAGAAGCTGGTGACTGAGTTTGGAAAAGTGTGTGGAAGAAGAAAGTTAAGAGTAAATGTGAATAAGAGCAAGGTTATTAGGTACAGTAGGGTTGAGGGTCAAGTCAATTGGGAGGTGAGTTTGAATGGAGAAAAACTGGAGGAAGTGAAGTGTTTTAGATATCTGGGAGTGGATCTGGCAGCGGATGGAACCATGGAAGCGGAAGTGGATCATAGGGTGGGGGAGGGGGCGAAAATTCTGGGGGCCTTGAAGAATGTGTGGAAGTCGAGAACATTATCTCGGAAAGCAAAAATGGGTATGTTTGAAGGAATAGTGGTTCCAACAATGTTGTATGGTTGCGAGGCGTGGGCTATGGATAGAGTTGTGCGCAGGAGGATGGATGTGCTGGAAATGAGATGTTTGAGGACAATGTGTGGTGTAAGGTGGTTTGATCGAGTGAGTAACGTAAGGGTAAGAGAGATGTGTGGAAATAAAAAGAGCGTGGTTGAGAGAGCAGAAGAGGGTGTTTTGAAGTGGTTTGGGCACATGGAGAGGATGAGTGAGGAAAGATTGACCAAGAGGATATATGTGTCGGAGGTGGAGGGAACGAGGAGAAGAGGGAGACCAAATTGGAGGTGGAAAGATGGAGTGAAAAAGATTTTGTGTGATCGGGGCCTGAACATGCAGGAGGGTGAAAGGAGGGCAAGGAATAGAGTGAATTGGAGCGATGTGGTATACCGAGGTTGACGTGCTGTCAGTGGATTGAAGCAGGGCATGTGAAGCGTCTGGGGTAAACCATGGAAAGCTGTGTAGGTATGTATATTTGCGTGTGTGGACGTATGTATATACATGTGTATGGGGGGGGTTGGGCCATTTCTTTCGTCTGTTTCCTTGCGCTACCTCGCAAACGCGGGAGACAGCGACAAAGTATAATAAAATGAAATATATATATATATATATATATATATATATATATATATATATATATATATATATATATATATATATCCCTGGGGATAGGGGATTAAGAATACTTCCCACGTATTCCCTGCATGTTGTAGAAGGCGACTAAAAGGGGAGGGAGCAGGGGGCTGGAAATCCTCCCCTCTCATTTTTTTTTTTTTTTTGATTTTCCAAAAGAAGGAACAGAGGGGGCCAGGTGAGGATATTCCAAAAAAGGCCCAGTCCTCTGTTCTTAACGCTACCTCGCTAACGCGGGAAATGGCAAATAGTTTGAAAGAAAAAGAATATATATATATATATATATATATATATATATATATATATATATATATATATATATATATGTATATATATATATATATATATATATATATATATATATATATATATATATATATATATATATATATTTTTGCTTTATCGCTGTCTCCCGCGTTTGCGAGGTAGCGCAAGGAAACAGACGAAAGAAATGGCCCAACCCTCCCCCCATACACATGTATATACATATGTCCCCACACGCAAATATACATACCTACACAGCTTTCCATGGTTTACCCCAGACGCTTCACATGCCCTGCTTCAATCCACTGACAGCACATCAACCTCGGTATACCACATCGCTCCAATTGACTCTATTCCTTGCCCTCCTTTCACCCTCCTGCATGTTCAGGCCCCGATCACACAAAATCTTTTTCACTCCATCTTTCCACCTCCAATTTGGTCTCCCACTTCTCCTCGTTCCCTCCACCTCCGACACATATATCCTCTTGGTCAATCTTTCCTCACTCATTCTTTCCATGTGCCCAAATTATTTCTAAACACCCACTTCTGCTCTCTCAACCACGCTCTTTTTATTTCTAAACATCTCTCTTACCCTTACGTTACTTACTCGATCAAACCACCTCACACCACACATTGTCCTCAAACATCTCATTTCCAGTACATCCATCCTCCTGCGCACAACTCTATCCATAGCCCATGCCTCGCAACCATACAACATTGTTGGAACCACTATTCCTTCAAACATACCCATTTTTGCTTTCCGAGATAGTGTTCTCGACTTCCACACATTCTTTAAGGCTCCCAGAATATTCCCCCCCTCCCCCACCCTATGATCCACTTCCGCTTCCATGGTTCCATCCGCTGCCAGATCCACTCCCAGATATCTAAAACACTTTACTTCCTCCAGTTTTTCTCCATTCAAACTTACCTCCCAATTGACTTGACCCTCAACCCTACTGTACCTAGTTACCTTGCTCCTATTCACATTTACTCTTAACTTTCTTCTTTCACACACTTTACCAAACTCAGTCACCAGCTTCTGCAGTTTCTCACATGAATCAGCCACCAGCGCTGTATCATCAGCGAACAACAACTGACTCACTTCCCAAGCTCTCTCATCCCCAACAGACTTCATACTTGCCCCACTTTCCAAAACTCTTGCATTCACCTCCGTAACAACCCCATCCATAAACAAATTAAACAACCATGGAGACATCACACACCCCTGCCGCAAACCTACATTCACTGAGAACCAATCACTTTCCTCTCTTCCTACACATACACATGCCTTACATCCTCGATAAAAACTTTTCACTGCTTCTAACAACTTGCCTCCCACACCATATATTCTTCATACCTTCCACAGAGCATTTCTATCAACTCAATCATATGCCTTCTCCAGATCCATAAATGCTACATACAAATCCATTTGCTTTTCTAAGTATTTCTCACATACATTCTTCAAAGCAAACACCTGATCCACACATCCTCTACCACTTCTGAAACCACACTGCTCTTCCCCAATCTGATGCTTTGTACATGCCTTCACCCTCTCAATCAATACCCTCCCATATAATTTACCAGGAATACTCAACAAACTTGTACCTCTGAAATTTGAGCACTCACTCTTATCCCCTTTGCCTTTGTACAATGGCACTATGCACGCATTCCGCCAATCCTCAGGCACCTCACCATGTGTCATACATACATTAAATAACCTTACCAACCAGTCAGTAATACAGTCACCCCTTTTTTTAATAAATTCCAATGCAATACCATCTAAACCTGCTAACTTGCCGGCTTTCATATATATATATATATATATATATATATATATATATATATATATATATATATATATATATATATTATTCCTGGGGATAGGGGAGAAAGAATACTTCCCACGTATTCCCTGCGTTTCGTAGAAAGCGACTAAAAGGGGAGGGAGCGGGGGGCTGGAAATCCTCCCCTCTCGTTTTTTTTTTTTTTTTCTCTCCAAAAGAAGGAACAGAGAATTGGGCCAGGTGAGGGTATTCCCTCAAGGCCCAGTCCTCTGTTCTTAACGCTACCTCGCTAATGCGGGAAATGGCGAATAGTTTGAAAGAAAGAAAGATATATATATATATATATATATATATATATATATATATATATATATATATATATATATATACACACACACACACACACACACACACACACACACAGACATATACATATATACACACGTTCACACTCAGGCTCTAGCTGTCATGTATAATGAACCGAAACCACAGCTCCCTTTCCACATCCAGGCCCCACAGAACTTTCCATGGTTTACCCCAGATGCTTTACATGCCCTGGTTCAATCCATCGACAACACGTCGACCCCGGTATACCACATCGTTCCAATTCACTCTATTCCTTGCACGCCTTTCAACCTCCTGCATGTTCAGGCCCCGATCACTCAAAATCTTTTTCACTCCATCTTTCCACCTCCAATTTGGTCTCCCACTTCTCGTTCTCTCCACCTCTGACACATATATCCTCTTTGTCAATATTTCCTCACTCATTCGCTCCATGTGACCAAACCATTTCAAAACACCCTCTTCTGCTCTGTCAACCACTCTTTTTACTACCACACATATCTCTTACCCTTTCATTACTTACTCGTTCAAACCACCTCACACCAGATGTTGTCCTCAAACAATCTTATTTCCAACACATCCACCCTCCTCCGCACAACTCTTTCAATAGCCCATGCCTTGCAATCATACAACATTGTTGGAACCACTATTCCTTCAAGCATACCCATTTTTGCTTTTTGTGATAATGTTCTCGCCTTCCACACATTTTTTAACGCTCCCAGAACTTTCGCTCCCTCCTCCATCCTGTGACTCAATTCCGCTTGCATGGTTCCATCCGCTGCCAAATCCACTCCCAGATATCTAAAACACTTTACTTCCTCCAAGTTTTTTCCATTCAGACTTACCTCCCAATTGACTTGTCCCTCAACCCTACTGTACCTAATAACCTTGCTCTTATTCACATTTACTCTCAGCTTTCTTCTTTCACACAGTTTACCAAACTCAGTCATCAGCTTCTGCAGTTTCTCACATGAATCAGCCACCAGTGCTGTATCATCAGCGAACAACAACTAACTCACTTCCCAAGCCCTCTCATCCTCAACAGACTGCACACTTGCTCCTCTCTCCAAAACTCTTGCATTCGTCTCCCTAACAACCCCATCCATAAACAATTTAAACAACCATGGAGACATCACGCATCCCTGCCGCAAACCGATATTCACTTAGAACTAATCACTTTCCTCTCTTTCTACTCGTACACTTGCCTTACATCCTCGATAAAAACTTTTTAATGCTTCTAACAACTTGCATCCCACACCATATATTCTTAATACCTTCCACAAAGCATCTTTATCAACACTATCATATACCTTCTCCAGATCCATACATGCTACATACAAATCCATTTGCCTTTCTGAGTATATGTCACATACATTCTTCAAAGGAAACACCTGATCCACACATCCTTTACCACTTTTGAAACCACACTGCTCTTCCACCGTCTGATGGTCTGTACATGCCTTTGCCCTCTCAATCAATACCCTCCCATATAATTTCCCAGGAATACTCAACAAACTAATTCCCCTGTAATTTGAGCACTCACCTTTATCCCCTTTGCCTTTGTACAATGACACTATGCATGCATTCTGCCAATCCTCAGGAACTTCATCATGAGCCATACATGCACTGAATATCCTTACCAACCAGTAAACATCACAGGCACCCCCTTTTTTTAAGAAGTTCCACTGGTGATGTGAGGAGATGGAGTGAGTATTTTGAAGGTTTGTTGAATGTGTTAGATGTAGGGTGTTTTGGTCGAGGTGGTGTGCAAAGTGAGAGGGTCAGGGAGAATGATTTGGTTAAGGGAGAAGAGGGAGCGAAAGCTTTGCAGGAGATGAAAGTTGGCAAGATGGCAGGTTTGGATGGTATTGCAGTGAAATTTATTAAAAAAGTGGGCAACTGTGTTGGTGACTGGTTGATGAGGCTATTCAGTGCATGTATGGTTCATGGTGAAGTGCCTGAGGATTGGCAGAATGCATGCATAGTGCCATTGTGCAAAGGCAAAAGGGATAAAGGTGTGTTCAAATTACAGAGGTATAAGTTTTTGAATGTTCCTAGGAAATTACATGGGAGGGTATTGATTGAGAGGGTGAAGGTGTGTACAGAACATCAGATTGGAAAAGAGTAGTTTGGTTTCAGAAGTGGTGGAGGATGTGTGGATCTGGTGTTTGCTTTGAAGAATGTATGTGAGAAATACTTAGAAAAACAAATGGACTTGTATGTAGCATTTATGGATCTGGAAAAGGCATACAATAGAGTTGATAGAGATGCTCTGTGGAAGGTATTAATATCTTCCACAGAGCGTCTCTATCAACTTTATCGTATGCCTTTTCCAGTATATGGTGTTGGAGGGAAGCTGCTGGAAGCAGTGAAAAGTTTTTATCGAGGATGTAAGGCGTGTGTACGAGTAGGAAGAGAGGAAAGTGATTGGTTCCCAGTGAATGTCGGTTTGTAGCAGGGGTGCGTAATGTCTCCATGGTTGTTTAATTTGTTTATGGATGGGGTTGTTCGTTTACACTCAGTCTTTAGCTTTCATGTATAATGCACCGAAACCACAGCTCCCTTTCCACATCCAGGCCCAACAAAACTTTCCGTGGTTTACCCCAGACACTTTACAAGCCCTGGTTCAATCCAGTGACAGCACGTTGACCCCGGTATACCACATCGTTCCAATTCACGCTATTCCTTGCACACCTTTCACCTTCCTTTATGTTCAGGCCCCGATTGCTCAAGATCTTTTTCATTCCATCCTTCCACCTCCAGTTTGGTTACCCACTTCTCCTTTTCCCTCCACCTCTGACACATATATCCTCTTTGTCAATCTTTCCTCACTCCTTCAATCTTTCCTCACTCATTGTCTCTATGTGACCAAACCATTTCAGTACACCTTCTTCTGCTCTTTGAACCACACTCTTTTAATACATCACTCTTACCCTTTCATTACTGACTCGATCAGACCACCTCATACCTCATATTGTCCTCAAACATCTCATTTCCAAATATCCATGCTCCTCTGCACAGCCCTATCTATAGCCCATGCCTCGCAACCACATGACATTGTTGGAACCACTATTCCTTCAAACATACCCATTTTTACTCTCTGAGATAACGTTCTTACCTTCCACACATTCTTCAGTGCTCCCAGAACCTTCGCCCCCTCCCCCACCCTGTGACTCACTTCCACTTCCATGGTTCCATCCGCTGCCAAATCCACTTCTAGATATCTGAAACACTTCACTTCCTCATTTTTTCCATTCAAACTTACCTCCCATTTAACTTGTCCCTCAACCCTACTGAACCTAATAACCTTGCTCTTATTCACATTTACTCTCAGCTTTCTTCTTTCACATATTTTACCAAACTCAGCCACCACTTCTGCAAGTTTCTCACCCGAATCAGCCACCAGCATTGTATCAGCGAACAACAACTGACTCACTTCCCAAGGCCTCTCAACAGACTTTATACTAGCCCCTCTCTCCAAAACTCTTGCATTCAACTCCCTAACAATCCCATCCATAAACAAATCAAGTAATCATGGAGACATCACGTGCCCCTGCTGCAAACTGATGTTCAATGGGAACCAATCACTTTCCTCTTTTCCAACTCGCACACATGCCTTACATCTTCGATAAAAACTTTTCACTGCTTCTAGCAATTTACCTCCCACGCCATGTACTCTTAATACCTTCCACAGAGCATCTCTATCAACTCTGTCATATGCTTTCTCCAGATCCATAAATGCTACATACAAATCCAAATGTTTTTTTGTGTATTTCTCACATACATTTTTCAAAGCAAACAATTGATTCTTACATCCTCTACCACTTTTGAAACCACACTGCTCTTCTCCAATTTGATGCTCGGTACATGCCTTTACCCTCTCAATCAATACCCTCTCATATGATTTCCCAGGAATACTGAACAAACATATACCTCTGTAATTTTGTAATTTCAACACTCACCTTTATACCCTTTTCCTTTGTACAGTGGCACTATATATGCATTCCACCAATCCTCAGGCACTTCACCATGAACCATACATACATTGAATATCCTCACCATCCAGTCATCAGCACAGTCTCCCCTTTTTTTAATAAATTTCACAGCAACATTGTTTTATATTTTGAATCCGGTTAGGGGTTGAATTTGTTATACCTTTATTTATACCCACTGGTTGTATTTACACAATTTTATAACTCTTAGTCAAGTAAATTTCAAAGTACTTCCGTTAGTGATTTTACTAGTTTTGAAGAAATGTGATTTTCCTATTATAGTTTTCTCTATTCCCATTTACTTGGGGTGGATCAAGTGCATACATGCATGCATCTTCTATATGTTTTGATTTTGTCGTACTGGGGTTCCCAGCCTCTACCCTACAGGCAGATGAATAGTGGTGATGCCCAGTTCCTCAAGGGTATACTTACTACCATGATTTATAAGATATGTATTCTATCAGATATTTCTTATCTCTTTCTGATTCATTTAATGTAAAGACATTTGTGCAAAGTGCATAATTTAGAGGTTTTATGTTACTGATATTCAGGATACAAGTTTGCACAAGGACATTTTCATTAGAGTCATTACATGTCATTGGACACAGCTTAATGTTGATTAGTAGGTAATAGCTAAGCTATTTTTGCAGTGTCAGTACTAGATTCCCATTTTAAAGTCAGCCTTTTGAAGTCATATCTTGATATTGATGAACATGTGACTTTAATAAGTCTCCATCTGTCTGTGGGAATGGTTATTCTCAGCCTTTGATTTTTCCTGTTGGCTTTACATGGTGAACATAGCTAAGTTTTGGTATATCTTGATGCCATTTTGGCTGCATATTTTGCATTCAATTATACATCTTTCCATTTTTTTTTATTTTTTCATTATCCTTTATATAATGTACCATCAAATACCAAATGAAAGAATTTGCATTTTTTAAAGTACCACAATGTATTAGTTTTTTCACTTTAAGTATGCTTATTTTAAGGAACTGACTTACTGTTATTTGGCTGCATTGTGAAGGAAGTATAGTAAGAATGAAATATTAAATGTGACTGCTGATATTCATGATTTCTGTACATTCATACGTAAACTTTGTAAGGCCATACAGGAACAGATTGTGGCAATTAAAGATCATCTTGAATTAGATTTAAGATCTAAGCATATAAGAGTTTTGTTTATAGTGGTTGAAAAGGTATGTTGCAGATTATGGTGCACTAACACTAACAGTCTGATATTTTTTTGTACTTTGGTGACATAATTGAATACAGTTACTGGTATTTCCTGAACTGTGATTGGGTTAATGAGATAGGTCAAGTGTTTTTTGTTGAAAGAAAAAATTTGTATATCTTTTGTTTATGGATGGGGTTGTTAGGGAGGTGAATGCAAGAGTTTTGGAAAGAGGGGCAAGTATGCAGTCTGTTGGGGATGAGAGAGCTTGGGAAGTGAGTCAGTTGTTGTTCGCTGATGATACAGCGCTGGTGGCTGATTCATGTGAGAAACTGCAGAAGCTGGTGACTGAGTTTGGTAAAGTGTGTGAAAGAAGAAAGTTAAGAGTAAATGTGAATAAGAGCAAGGTTATTAGGTACAGTAGGATTGAGGGTCAAGTCAATTGAGAGGTAAGTTTGAATGGAGAAAAACTGGAGGAAGTAAAGTGTTTTAGATATCTGGGAGTGGATCTGGCAGCGGATGGAACCATGGAAGCGGAAGTGAATCATAGGGTGGGGAAGGGGGCGAAAGTCCTGGGAGCCTTGAAGAATGTGTGGAAGTCGAGAACATTATCTCGGAAAGCAAAAATGGGTATGTTTGAAGGAATAGTGGTTCCAACAATGTTGTATGGTTGTGAGGCGTGGGCTATGGATAGAGTTGTGCGCAGGAGGGTGGATGTGCTGGAAATGAGATATTTGAGGACAATTTGTGGTGTGAGGTGGTTTGATCGAGTAAGTAATGTAAGGGTAAGAGAGATGTGTGGAAATAAAAAGAGCATGGTTGAGAGAGCAGAAGAGGGTGTTTTGAAATGGTTTGGGCACATGGAAAGAATGAGTGAGGAAAGATTGACCAAGAGGATATATGTGTCAGAGGTGGAGGGAACAAGAAGTGGAAGACCAAAGTGGAGGTGGAAAGATGGAGTGAAAAAGATTTTGAGTGATCGGGGCCTGAACATGCAGGAGGGTGAAAGGCATGCAAGGAATAGAGTGAATTGGATCGATGTGCTGTCAATGGATTGAATCAGGGCATGTGAAGCGTCTGGGGTAAACCATGGAAAGTTCTGTGGGGCCTGGATGTGGAAAGGGAGCTGTGTTTTGGGCATTATTACATGACAGCTAGAGACTGAGTGTGAACGAATGTGGCCTTTGTTGTCTTTTCCTAGCGCTACCTCGCACACATGAGGGGGGAGGGGGATGTTATTCCATGTGTGGCGAGGTGGCGATGGGAATAGATAAAGGCAGACAGTATGAATTATGTGCATGTATGTGTATATGTCTGTGTGTGTATATATATGTGTACATTGAGATGTATAGGTATGTATATTTGCGTGTGTGGACGTGTATGTATATACATGTGTATGGGGGTGGGTTGGGCCATTTTCTTTCGTCAGTTTCCTTGCGCTACCTCTCAAACGCGGGAGACAGCAACAAAGCAAAATAGATAAATAAATTTTTGTGAATGATAACTGACAATTCTGGAGAAGTTACATAGAAAGTTCACATGACTTGCATGAACTGTGTATGATAGTTTGTCCTAGTAACAGCTCCATAAGTGTTTTTATTGCTAGATTTCTTTCATATTGGTTTTATGTACCTAACTGTCTATCTGTATCTCTGACGTTTGTTCCAACTGGGACTCCCTCAAGGGGGTGTTCATGGCAATAGAGTCTCCATAACTAGTGAACTTCAGTGCTGCTTCTCAGCCTTTAGTGCCTCACTCTTGTCAGGCCACTGGTAAATGGCAACTGTAGTGCAGTGTTTGCTGAGGCTCCTACCTAATGTTTCTATCACTACTACTACCATCTGCTCCTGCCTGATGTTCCCATTTACTACTTTTACTGAATGTTTTTTCTAAGGCTCCCTTATGTAGCATTCAGTGCAATAGAATATATCTTTGTAAGAGCTGAATAATTTGGTTACATTGTTAAAACTCACTTGGATTGATCATCATAATAGCCATCACTAAGAAGAATATATGTGTTGATAGTTCCATATTATTTCCACCACATCAGAGGATGCCCATATCGATATGTGTTTGGGAAACACATTAAGTCCAGGCCTATCTAATGTAGCCATTGTGCTAGATAACACACACACACACACACACACACACACACACACACATGGGGCAACGTGAGTGTAAAACTCTCTTCCCATAACACATAGATAGCAATCGTCGTAAAGGTCGTCACATGTGCATTGTTTTAGGGAAGTCACTGTTCTGAGAGTGATGTTGTTATAAGGACTCTTTACCCTTACTCTTAAGTGTTGATATTGTGAAATGTGCCTTCATGGAATGTTGTTCAGCGGGTATCTACTGTATTTTACTTTTTGCAGGAGGAATGAAGTTGTGATGGGACGTAAGCATTTAGGATTGCCATTCATTATGGAAAGTAGTTAGACAACTAAAATTGAGTTTACAATCATGCAAGGTTTAGGAATATTCAGTTAGTAAAAGATTTTATCTAAAGTGTGCATGAAGCTCATGTGGAGCACTTGCTCAAGGTAATTTTCTTGGTATGAACGCCTTGTCTTACTGTATTCAGTTTACTAATTCAGAAAATTTATGGAAAAAAATATTCATGAATTACATCTTGCTTTTCATTTTCATATAAATGCTCAAGGTAACTTAATGAGATCAGTTTTCTTTTGTATCAGTAGATGGTAGTACACAGAGTACTTGCACATTGCCAGTCAATAGGAGGAGAGTGATGCTCATGTTAAAAGCAGTGAAGATTTATAACTGGCTATGGGTATTTCCAAAATAAGTAGTGAAGTTGAAACATGTTGATACTGATGATTGTAGTGAAATAGAAGTCTTGCAGTAAAAATGAGTTGACACTTGGCATGATGAGGATAGCTTAAACACAGACTCATCAACAAATTTTTCTGACATGAGTTTGGAGTCAAATAGATTTGGATTTACTTCTGCTTCAGCCTACCCAGTGAATTATTAAAGTACTACCATCAAAAGGTCTATGGGGCCACGATGGGGAATGGGAGCTGTGGTTTCGGTGCATTACACATGACAGTTAAAGACTGTGTGTGAACGAATGTGACCTTTTATATTTGTTGCCTTGGCACTACCTTACTGAAGCAGGGGGTAGCAATGCTATTTCCTTTGGGATTTCATAGTGCCAGGAATGGATGAAGGCAAGCAAGTATGAATATGTGCATGTATAAATGTATATGTATGTGTATGTATGTGTGTATATGTTGATGTATTTATGTATATGTGCATGTATTAGCGTAACTGGATTACGTGTTAATTGATAGGTGTGTAAAAGAGAGACTTTTGGATGTTAATGTGCTGAGAGGGGCAGCTTGAGGGATGTCTGATAACTATCTTGTGGAGCTAAAGGTGAAGATTTGTAAAGGTTTTCAGAAAAGAAGAGAGAATGTTAGGGAGAAGAGAGTGGTGAAAGTAAGTGAGCTTGGAAAGGAGACTTGTGTGAGGAAGTACCAGGAGAGATTGAGTGCAGAATGACAAAAGGTGAGAGCAAATGATGTAAGGGGAGTGGGGGAGGAGTGGGATGTATTTAGGAAAGCAGTGATGGCTTGTGCAAAAGATGCTTGTGGCATGAGAAAGGTGGGAGTGGGCTGATTAGAAAGGGTAGTGAATGGTGGGATGAACAAGTACAATTGTTAGTGAAGGAGAAGAGAGAGGCATTTGAGTGATTTTTGCAGGGAAGTAGCACAAATGACTTGGATATGTATAAAAGAAAGAAGCAGGAGGTCAAGAGAAAGGTGCTAAAGGTGAAAAAGAGGGCAAATGAGAGTTGGGGTGAGAGAGTGTCATTAAATTTTAGGGAGACTATAAAGATGTTTTGGAAGGAGTTAAATAAAGTGCGTAAGACAAGAGAACAAATGGGAACATTGGTGAAGGGGGCAAATGGGGAGGTAATAACAAGTAGTGATAAAGTGAGGAGATGGAGTGAACATTTTGAAGGATTGTTGAATGCATTTGATGATAGAATGGCAGATATAGGGTGTTTTGGTCGAGGTGGTGTGCAAAGAGAGAGGGTCAGGGAGAATGGTTTGGTGAACAGAGAAGAGGTAGTGAAAGCTTTGTGGAAGATGAAAGCCAGCAAGGCGGAGGGTTTGGATGGTATCACAGAGGAGTATATAAAAAAACGGGGTGACTGTGTTGTTGACTGGTAGGTAAGGATATTCAGTGTATGTATGGATCATGGTGTAGTGCCTGAGGATTGGCGGAATGCATGCATAGTGCCAATTTACAAAGGCAAAGGGGATAAAGGTGAATGTTCAAATTACAGAGGCATAAGCTTGTTGAGTATTCCTGGGAAGTTATATAGGAGGGTATTGATTGAGGGTACAGAGCACCAGATTGGGGAAGAGCAGTATGGTTTCAGAAGTGGTACAGGATGTGTGGATTAGGTGTTTGCTTTGAAGAATGTATGTGAGAAATACTTAAAAAACAAATGAATTTGTATGTAACATTTATGGATCTGGAGAAGGCACATGATAAAGGTTGATAGAGATGCTGTATGGAAGGTATTAAGAGTATTTGATGTGGGAGGTAAGTTGCTAGAAGCAGTGAAAACTATTTAACAAGGATGTAAGGCATGTGTACGGGGAGGCAGAGAGGAAAGTGATTGGTTCCCAGTGAATGTTGGTTTGTGGCAGGGGTGCATGATGTCTCTATGATCGTGTGATTTGTTTATGGAATGGGGTTGTTAGGGAGGCAAATGCAAGAGTTTTGGAGAGAGGGGGCAAGTATGCAGTCTGTTGTGGATGAAAGGCCTTGGGAAGTGAGTCAGTTGTTTTTCAGTGAGGATACAGCACTGGTGGCTGATTTGGGTGAGAAACTGAAGTTGATGACTGAGTTTCGGAAAATATGTGAAAGGAGAAAGCTGAGAGTAAATGTGAATAAAAGCAAGGTTATTACGTTCAATAGGGTTGAGGGACAAGTTAGTTGGGATGTAAGATTGAATGGAGAAAAATTTGAGGAAATGAAGTGTTTTAGATATCTGGGAGTGGACTTAGCAGTGGATGGAACTATGGAAGTGGAAATGAGTCACAGGATGGGGGAGGGGCTGAAGGTTCTGGGAGCGTTGAAGGATGTGTGGAAGGAGAGAATGTTATCTCGGAGAGCAAAATGGGTATGTTTGAAGGAGTAGTGGTTCCAACAATGTTATGTGGTTGTAAGGCATGGGCTATAAATAGGGTTGTGTGGAGGAGGGTGGATGTGTTGGAAATGAGGTGTTTGAGGACAATATGTTGTGTGAGGTGGTTTGATCGAGTTTGTAATGAAAGGATAAGAGGGATTTTTTTTTTTTTTTTTTTGTTTTATACTTCGTCGCTGTCTCCCGCGTTTGCGAGGTAGCGCAAGGAAACAGACGAAAGAAATGGCCCAACCCCCCCATACACATGTATATACATACGTCCACACACGCAAATATACATACCTACACAGCTTTCCATGGTTTACCCCAGACGCTTCACATGCCTTGATTCAATCCACTGACAGCACGTCAACCCTGGTATACCACATCGCTCCAATTCACTCTATTCCTTGCCCTCCTTTCACCCTCCTGCATGTTCAGGCCCCGATCACACAAAATCTTTTTCACTCCATCTTTCCACCTCCAATTTGGTCTCCCTCTTCTCCTGGCTCCCTCCACCTCCGACACATATATCCTCTTGGTCAATCTTTCCTCACTCATCCTCTCCATGTGCCCAAACCACTTCAAAACACCCTCTTCTGCTCTCTCAACCACGCTCTTTTTATTTCCACACATCTCTCTTACCCTTACGTTACTCACTCGATCAAACCACCTCACACCACACATTGTCCTCAAACATCTCATTTCCAGCACATCCATCCTCCTGCGCACAACTCTATCCATAGCCCACGCCTCGCAACCATACAACATTGTTGGAACCACTATTCCTTCAAACATACCCATTTTTGCTTTCCGAGATAATGTTCTCGACTTCCACACATTCTTCAAGGCCCCCAGAATTTTCGCCCCCTCCCCCATCCTATGATCCACTTCCGCTTCCATGGTTCCATCTGCTGCCAGATCCACTCCCAGATATCTAAAACACTTCACTTCCTCCAGTTTTTCTCCATTCAAACTCACCTCCCAATTGACTTGACTCTCAACCCTACTGTACCTAATAACCTTGCTCTTATTCACATGTATGGTAACAAAAAGAGTTTGGTTGAGAGAGCAGAAGAGGGTGTGTTGAAATGGTTTCGACATATGGAGAAAATGAGTGAGGAAAGATTGACAAAGAGGATATATATGTCAGGTGGAGGGAAGAAAGAGAAGTTGGAGACCAAATTGGAGGTGGAAAGATGGAGTGAAAAAGACCATGCGATTGGGGCCTGAACATACGGAACAGTGAGAGGCATGCAAGGAATAGAATGAATTGAAATGTGGTATACCGGGATCAACGGTGCTGTCAGTGGATTGAATCAGGGCTTGTGAAGCATTGGGTAAACATTGAAAGGTCTGTGTGGCCTGGATGTGGATAGGGAGCTGTGGTTTCAGTGCATTTTGCATGACAGTTAGAGACTGAGTGTGAATGAATGTGGTCTATTCTGTCTGTTTTCCTGGCACTACCTTGCTGAAGCAGAGGTGATGATGCTGCTTCCTGTGGGGTGGGGTGGGGTGGAGCCAGGAATGGATGAAGGGCAGCAAGTATGAATATGTACATGTGTATATATGTCTGTGTATGTGTATGTATGTATATGTTGATAATATATGCATAGGTGTTTATGTATGTATATGTGTATGTGAGTGGAAGGGCCATTCTTCATGTTTCCTGGTGCTACCTCGCTGACACAGGAAACATTGATAAAGTATAATAAGATAATATATATATTTATCTATTTATTTATGTATTTATACTTTGTCGCTGTCTCCTGCGTTAGCGAGGTAGTGCAAGGATACAGATGAAAGAATGGCCCAACCCACCAACATACACATGTATATACATACACTTCATGTGCGCGGGGTAGCGCTAGGAAAAGACAACAAAGGCCACATTCGTTCACACTCAGTCTCTAGCTGTCATGTATAATGCATCAAAACCACAGCTCCCTTTCCACATCCAGGCTCCACATAACTTTCCATGGTTTACCCCAGATGCTTCACATGCCCTGGTTCAATCCATTGACAGCACGTCAAGCCGGGTATACCACATCGTTCCAATTCACTCTATTCCTTGCATGCCTTTCACCCTCCTGCATGTTCAGGCCCCAGTCACTCTAAATCTTTTTCACCCCATCTTTCCACCTCCAGTTTGGTCTTCCACTTCTCCTCGTTCCCTCCATTTCTGACACGTATATCCTCTTTGTCAGTCTTTCCTCACTCATTCTCTCCATGTGACCAAACCATTTCAAAACACCCTCTTCTGCTCTCTCAACCACACTCTTTTTATTACCACACATCTCTCTTACCCTATTATTACTTACTCGATCAAACCACCTCACACCACATATGGTCCTCAAACATCTCATTTCCAATACATCCACCCTCCTCCACACAACTCTATCTATAGCCTATGCCTTGCAACCATATAACATTGTTGGAACCACTATTCCTTCAAACATACCCATTTTTGCTTTCTGAGATAACGTTCTCGCCTTCCACACATTTTACAATGCTCCTAGAACTTTTGCCCCCTCCCCCACCCTATGATTCACTTCCACTTCCGCTGCCAAATCCACTCCCAAATATCTAAAACACTTCACTTCCTCCAGTTTTTCTCCATTCAAACTTACCTCCAAATTGACTTGTCCCTTAACCTTACTGTACCTAATAACCTTGCTCTTATTCACATTTACTCTCAGCTTTCTTCTTTCACGCACTTTACCAAACTCAGTCACCAGTTTCTGCAGTTTCTTGCCCGAATCAGCCACCAGCACTGTATCATCAGCGAACAACAACTGACTCACTTCCCAAGCTCTCTCATCCATAACAGACTGCATACTTGCCCCTCTTTCCAAAACTCTTGCATTCACCTCCCTAACAACCCCATCCATAAACAAATTAAACAACCATTGAGACATCACGCACCCCTGCTGCAAACCTACTTTTACTCAGAACCAATCACTTTCCTCTATTCTTACTCATACACATGCCTTACAACCTCGATAAAAACTTATCACTGCTTCTAACAACTTGCCTCCCACACCATATATTCTTAATACCTTCCACAGAGCATGTCTATCAACTCTTATCATATGCCTTCTCCAGATTCATAAATGCTATATACAAATCCATTTGCTTTTCTAAATATTTCTCATACATTCTTCAAAGCAAGCACCTGATCCACACATCCTCTACCACTTCTGAAGCCATACTGCTCTTCCCTAATCTGATGCTCTGTACATGCCTTCATCCTCTCAATCAATACCCTCCCACATAATTTCCCAGGAATACTCAACAGACTTATAGCTCTGTAATTCGAGTACTCACCTTTATCCCATTTGCCTTTGTACAATGGCAGTATGAATGCATTCCGCCAATCCTCAGGCACCTCACCATGAGTCATACGTACATTAAATATCCTTTTCAACCAGTCAACAATACAGTCACCCCCTTTTTTAATAAATTCCACTGCAATACCATCCAAACCTGCTGCCTTGCTGGCTTTCATCTTCCGCAAAACTTTTACTACCTCTTCTCTGTGTACCAAATCATTTTGCCTAACCCTCTCACTTTGCACACCCCCTCATCCAAAACACCCTATTTCTGCCACTCTATCATCTAACACATTCAACAAACCTTCAAAATACTCACTCCATCTCCTTCTCACATCACCACTACTTGTTATCACCTCCCCATTAGCCCCCTTCACCAATGTTCCCATTTGTTCTCTTGTCTTACGCACTTTATTTACCTCCTTCCAGAACATCTTTTTATTCTTCCTAAAATTTAATGATCCTCTCTCACCCCAGCTCTCATTTGCCCTCTTTTTCATCTCTAGCACCTTTCTCTTGACCTCCTGCCTCTTTCTTTTATACATCTCCCACTCATTTGCACTATTTCCCTGCAAAACGCATCCAAAAGCCTTTCCTTCTCTTTCACTAATAATCTTACTTCTCCATCCCACCACTCACTACCCTTTCTAATCTGCTCATCTCCCACACTTCTCATGCCAGAAGCATCTTTTGCACGAGCCATCACTGCTTTCCTGAATACATCCCATTCTTCCCCCACTCCCCTTATGTCTTTTGCTCTCACCTTTTCCCATTCTACACTCAATCTCTCCTGGTACTTCCTCTCAAGTCTCCTTCCCAAGCTCACTTACTCTCACCACTCTCTTCACCCCACCATTCTCTCTTCTTTTCTGAAAACCTCTACAAATCTTCACCTTTGCCTCCACAAAATAATGATCAGACCTCCCTGCAGTTGCTCCTCTCTGCACATTTACATCCAAAAATCTCTCTCGTGAGCCTGTCAATTAACACGTAATCCAATGACAATCTCTGGCCACCTCTCCTACTTATGTATACTTAAGTATATCTCTCTTTTTAACCAGGTATTCCCAATCACCATTCCTTTTTCAGCATGTACATAATTCATACTTGTTGCCTTTATTCATTCCCGTCACCACCCCGCCACACATTGAATGATAACCTCCTTCCCCTGCATGTAAGCGATGTAGCGCTAGGAAAAGACAACAATGGCCACATTCGTTCACACTCAGTCTCTAGCTGTCATGTATAATGCACTGAAACCACAGCTTCCTTTCCACAACCAGGCCCCACAAATCTACAAGCTCTTCGCCATTTCCATTTACAACACTAAACACCCCATGTACAACAATTATTCCCTCAACTGCCATATTACTCACCTTTGCATTAAAGTCACCCATCTTTATAACCCTGTCTCGTGTATCAAAACTACTAACACACTCACTCAGCTGCTCCCAAAACAGCTGCCTCTCATGATCTTTCTTCTCATTCCCAGGTGCATTTTTTTTTTTTTTTTTTTTTATACTTTGTCGCTGTCTCCCGCGTTTGCGAGGTAGCGCAAGGAAACAGACGAAAGAAATGGCCCAACCCCCCCCATACACATGTACATACACACGTCCACACACGCAAATATACATACCCACACAGCCCTCCACGGCCCACCCCGGACGCTCCACATGCCCTGATTCAATCCACTGACAGCACGTCAACCCCTGTATACCACATCGCTCCAATTCACTCTATTCCTTGCCCTCCTTTCACCCTCCTGCATGTTCAGGCCCCGATCACACAAAATCCTTTTCACTCCATCTTTCCACCTCCAATTTGGTCTCCCTCTTCTCCTCGTTCCCTTCACCTCCGACACATATATCCTCTTGGTCAATCTTTCCTCACTCATTCTCTCCATGTGCCCAAACCATTTCAAAACACCCTCTTCTGCTCTCTCAACCACGCTCTTTTTATTTCCACACATCTCTCTTACCCTTACGTTACTTACTCGATCAAACCACCTCACACCACACATTGTCCTCAAACATCTCATTTCCAGCACATCCATCCTCCTGCGCACAACTCTATCCATAGCCCACGCCTCGCAACCATACAACATTGTTGGAACTACTATTCCTACAAACATACCCATTTTTGCTTTCCGGGATAATGTTCTCGACTTCCACACATTTTTCAAGGCTCCCAAAATTTTCGCCCCCTCCCCCACCCTATGATCCACTTCCGCTTCCATGGTTCCATCCGCTGACAGATCCACTCCCAGATATCTAAAACACTTCACTTCCTCCAGTTTTTCTCCATTCAAACTCACCTCCCAATTGACTTGACCCTCAACCCTACTGTACCTAATAACCTTGCTCTTATTCACATTTACTCTTAACTTTCTTCTTCCACACACTTTACCAAACTCAGTCACCAGCTTCTGCAGTTTCTCACATGAATCCGCCACCAGCGCTGTATCATCAGCGAACAACAACTGACTCACTTCCCAAGCTCTCTCATCCCCAACAGACTTCATACTTGCCCCTCTTTCCAAGACTCTTGCATTTACCTCCCTAACAACCCCATCCATAAACAAATTAAACAACCATGGAGACATCACACACCCCTGCCGCAAACCTACATTCACTGAGAACCAATCACTTTCCTCTCTTCCTACACGTACACACGCCTTACATCCTCGATAAAAACTTTTCACTGCTTCTAACAACTTGCCTCCCACACCATATATTCTTAATACCTTCCACAGAGCATCTCTATCAACTCTATCATATGCCTTCTCCAGATCCATAAATGCTACATACAAATCCATTTGCTTTTCTAAGTATTTCTCACATACATTCTTCAGAGCAAACACCTGATCCACACATCCTCTACCACTTCTGAAACCACACTGCTCTTCCCCAATCTGATGCTCTGTACATGCCTTCACCCTCTCAATCAATACCCTCCCATATAATTTACCAGGAATACTCAACAAACTTATACCTCTGTAATTTGAACACTCACTCTTATCCCCTTTGCCTTTGTACAATGGCACTATGCACGCATTCCGCCAATCCTCAGGCACCTCACCATGAGTCATACATACATTAAATAACCTTACCAACCAGTCAACAATACAGTCACCCCCTTTTTTAATAAATTCCACTGCAATACCATCCAAACCTGCTGCCTTGCCGGCTTTCATCTTCCGCAAAGCTTTTACTACCTCTTCTCTGTTTACCAAATCATTTTCCCTAACCCTCTCACTTTGCACACCACCTCGACCCAAACACCCTATATCTGCCACTCTGTCATCAGACACATTCAACAAACCTTCAAAATACTCATTCCATCTCCTTCTCACATCACCACTACTTGTTATCACCTCCCCATTTACGCCCTTCACTGAAGTTCCCATTTGCTCCCTTGTCTTACGCACCCTATTTACCTCCTTCCAGAACATCTTTTTATTCTCCCTAAAATTTACTGATAGTCTCTCACCCCAACTCTCATTTGCCCTTTTTTTCACCTCTTGCACCTTTCTCTTGACCTCCTGTCTCTTTCTTTTATACTTCTCCCACTCAATTGCATTTTTTCCCTGCAAAAATTGTCCAAATGCCTCTCTCTTCTCTTTCACTAATACTCTTACTTCTTCATCCCACCACTCACTACCCTTTCTAAACAGCCCACCTCCCACTCTTCTCATGCCACAAGCATCTTTTGCGCAATCCATCACTGATTCCCTAAATACATCCCATTCCTCCCCCACTCCCCTTACTTCCATTGTTCTCACCTTTTTCCATTCTGTACACAGTCTCTCCTGATACTTCTTCACACAGGTCTCCTTCCCAAGCTCACTTACTCTCACCACCTTCTTCACCCCAACATTCACTCTTCTTTTCTGAAAACCCATACTAATCTTCACCTTAGCCTCCACAAGATAATGATCAGACATCCCTCCCGTTGCACCTCTCAGCACATTGACATCCAAAAGTCTCTCTTTCGCACGCCTTTCAATTAACACGTAATCCAATAACGCTCTCTGGCCATCTCTCCTACTTACATAAGTATACTTATGTATATCTCGCTTTTTAAACCAGGTATTCCCAATCATCAGTCCTTTTTCAGCACATAAATCTACAAGCTCTTCACCATTTCCATTTACAACACTGAACACCCCATGCATACCAATTATTCCCTCAACTGTCACATTACTCACCTTTGCATTCAAATCACCCATCACTATAACCCGGTCTCGTGCATCAAAACCGCTAACACACTCATTTAGCTGCTCCCAAAACACTTGCCTCTCATGATCTTTCTTCTCATGCCCAGGTGCATATGCACCAATAATCACCCACCTCTCTCCATCAACTTTCAATTTTACCCATATTAATCGAGAATTTACTTTCTTACATTCTATCACATACTCCCACAACTCCTGTTTCAGGAGTATTGCTACTCCTTCCCTTGCTCTTGTCCTCTCACTAACCCCTGACTTCACTCCCCAGACATTTCCAAACCACTCTTCCCCTTTACCCTTGAGCTTCGTTTCACTCAGAGCCAAAATATCCAGGTTCCTTTCCTCAAACATACTACCTATCTCTCCTTTTTTCACATCTTGGTTACATCCACACACATTTAGGCACCCCACTCTGAGCCTTCGAGGAGGATGAGCACTCCCCGCGTGACTCCTGTTTCCCCTTTTAGAAAGTTAAAATACAAGGAGGGGAGGGTTTCTAGCCCCCTGCTCCCGTCCCTTTTATTCCTCTTCTATGACACGTGAGGAATGCGTGGGAAGTATTCTTTCTCCCCTATCCCCAGGGATAGTATACATATATATACATAGACATATACATATATACACATGTACATAATTCATACTTGTTGCCTTTATTCACCAATAATCACTCATCTCTCTCCATCCACCTTCGGTTTTACCCATATCAATCTAGTGTTTACTTTCTTACACTCAATCACATACTACCACCACTCCTGTCTCAGGAGTAGTGCTACTCCTTCCCTTGCTCTTGTCCTCTCACCAACCCCTGACTTTACTCCCAAAACATTCCCAAACCACTCTTCCCCTTTACTCTTGAGCTTTGTTTCACTCAGAGCCAAAACTTCCAGGTTCCTTTCCTCAAACATACTTCCCATCTCTCCTTTTTTGTCATCTTGGTTACATCCACACACATTTAGACACCCCATTTGAGCCTTCGAGGAGGATGAGCACTCCCTGTATGACTCCTGTTTCCCCTTTTAGAAAGTTAAAATACAAGGAGGGGAGGGTTTCTAGCCCCCTGCTCCCGTCCCTTTTATTCGTCTTCTATGACACGTGAGGAATGCGTGGGAAGTATTCTTTCTCCCCTATCCCCAGGGATAGTATACATATATATACATAGACATATACATATATACACATGTACATAATTCATACTTGTTGCCTTTATTCATTCCCGTCACCACCCCGCCACACATTGAATGATAACCTCCTTCCCCTGCATGTAAGCGATGTAGCGCTAGGAAAAGACAACAATGGCCACATTCGTTCACACTCAGTCTCTAGCTGTCATGTATAATGCACTGAAACCACAGCTTCCTTTCCACAACCAGTCCCCACAAACCTTTCCATGGTTTACCCCAGATACTTCACATGCCATTGTTCAATCCATTGACAGCACGTTGACGCCGATATACCACATTGATCCAATTCACTCTATTCCTTGCACGCCTTTCACCCTCCTGCATGTCAGGCCTTGATCACTCAAAATCTTTTTCACTCCATCCTTCTACCTCCATTTTGGTCTCCCACTTCTCCTTGTTCCCTCCACCTCAGACACATATATCCTCTTTGTCAATGTTTCCTCACTCATTCTCTCCACATGACCAAACCATTTCAAAACACCCTCTTCTGCTCTCTCAACCACACTCTTTTTTAGTACCACACATCTCTCTTACCCTATCATTACTTACTTGATCAAACCACCTCACACCACATATTGTCCTCAAACATCTCATTTCCATTACATCCACCCTCTTGTGCACAACTCTATCCATAGCCCACATCTTGCAACCATACAACATTGTTGGAACCACTATTCCTTCAAACATACCAATTTTTGCTTTCCAAGATAATGTTCTCGACTTCCACACATTCTTCAAGGCTCCCAGAATTTTTGCCCCCTCCCCCGCCCTATGATTCACTTCCGCTTCCATGGTTCCCGCTGCCAAATCCACTCCCAGATATCCAAAACGCTTCACTTCCTCCAGTTTTTCTCCATTCAAACTTACCTCCCATTTGACGACCCTCAACCCTACTGTACCTGATAACCTTACTCTTATTCACATTCACTCTCAACTTTCTTCTTTCACACACTTTACCAAACTCAGTCACCAGCTTCTGCTGTTTCTCACATGAATCAGCCACCAGCGCTGTATCATCAGCGAACAACAGCTGACTCACTTCCCAAGCTCTCTCATCCCCAACAGACTGCATACTTTCCCCTCTTTCCAAAACTCTTGCATTCACCTCCCGAACAACCTCATCCATAAACAAATTAAACAACCATGGAGACATCACACACCCCTGCCGCAAACCTACATTCACTGAGAACCAATCACTTTCCTCTCTTCCTACATGTACACATGCCTTACATCCTCGATAAAAACTTATCACTGCTTCTAACAACTTGCCTCCCACACCATATATTCTTAATACCTTCCACAAAGCATCTCTATCAACTCTATCATATGCCTTCTCCAGATCCATAAATGCTACATACAAATCCATTTGCTTTTTTAAGTATTTCTCACATACATTCTTCAAAGCAAACACCTGATCCACACATCCTCTACCATTTCTGAAACCACACTGCTCTTCCCCAATCTGATGCTCTGTACATGCCTTCACCCTCTCAATCAATACCCTCCCATATAATTTACCAGGAATACTCAATAAACTTATACCTCTGTAATTTGAGCACTCACTTTTATCCCCTTTGCCTTTGTACAATGGCACTATGCAAGCATTCCGCCAATCCTCAGGCACCTTGCCATGAATCATACATACATTAGATAACCTTACCCACCAGTCAACAATGCAATCACCCCTTTTTTAATAAATTCCTCTGCAATACCATCCAAACCCGCTGCCTTGCTGGCTTTCATCTTCCGCAAAGCTTTTACTACCTCTTCTCTGTTTACCAAATCATTTTCCCTAACCCTCTCACTTTGCACACCACCTCAACCAAAACACCCTATATCTGCCACTCTATCATCAAACACATTCAACAAACCTTCAAAATACTCACTCCATCTCTTCTCACATCACCACTACTTGTTATCACCTCCCCATTTGCTCCCTTCACTGAAGTTCCCATTTGTTCCCATCTCTTACACACTTTATTTACCTCCTTCCAAAACGTCTCTTTATTCTCCTTAAGATTTAATGTTACTCTCTCACCCCAACTCTCATTTGCCCTCTTTTTCACCTCTTACACCTTTCTCTTGACCTCCTGTCTCTTTCTTTTATACATCTCCCACTCATTTGGATTATTTCCCTGCAAAAATCGTCCAAATGCCTCTCTCTTCTCTTTCACTACTAATCTTACTTCTTCATCCCACCACTCACTACCCTTTCTAATCTGCCCACCTCCCACGCTTTTCATGCCACAAGCATCTTTTGCGCAAGCCATCACTGCTTCCCTAAATACTTCTCATTCCTCCCCCACTCCCCTTACCTCCTTTGTTCTCACCTTTTTCCATTCTGTATTCAGTCTCTCCTGGTACTTCCTCACACAAGTCTCCTTCCCAAGCTCACTTACTCTCACCACTCTCTTCACCCCAACATTCTCTCTTCTCAAAACCTTTACAAAGCTTCACCTTCGCCTCCATAAGATAATGATCAGACATCCCTCCAGTTGCACCCTCAGTACATTAACATCCAAAAGTCTCTCTTTCGCGTGCCTATCAATTAACATGTAATCCAATAACGCTCTCTGGCCATCTCTCCTACTTACATAAGTATACTTATGTATATCTCGCTTTTTAAACCAGGTATTCCCAATCACCAGTCCTTTTTCAGCAGATAAATCTAGAAGCTCTTCACCATTTCCATTTACAACACTGAACACCCCATGTATACCAATTATTCCCTCAACTGCCACATTACTCACCTTTGCATTCAAATCACCCTTCACTATAATCCGGTCTCGTGCATCAAAACCACTAACACACTCATTCAGCTGCTCCCAAAACACTTGCCTCTCATGATCTTTCTTCTGCCCAGGTGCATATGCACTAATAATCACCCATCTCTCTCCATCATCTTTCAGTTTTACCCATATCAATCTAGAGTTTACTTTCTTACACTCTCTCACTTACTCCCATCACTCCTGTTTCAGGAGTAGTGCTATCACATACTCCCACCACTCTTGTTTCAGGAGTAGTGCTACTCCTTCCCTTTCTCTTGTCCTGTCACTAACCCCTGACTTTACTCCCAAGACATTCCCAAACCACTCTTCCCCTTTACCCTTGAGCTTCGTTTCACTCAGAGCCAAAACGTCCAGGTTCTTTTCCTCAAGCATACTACCTATGGCTCCTTTTTTCTCATCTTGGTTACATCCACACACATTTTGACACCCCAATCTGAGCCTTCGAGGAGGATGAGCACTCCCAGCGTGACTTTCTTCTGTTTCCCCTTTTAGAAAGTTAAAATGCAAGGAGAGGAGGGTTTCCAGCCCCCCACTCCTGTCCCCTTTAGTCGCCTTCTACGACACGTGAGGAATGCTTGGGAAATATTCTTCCTCCCCTATTCCCAGGGAAATATTATGTATCAGGACAATATGTGCTGTGAGGAGGGTTGATCGAATAAGAAATTTTAAGATGAGAGAAATGTGGTGCTAAGAGGAGTAAGCATGAGAAAGCTGAAGTGGGTTTGGTGAAATGGTATGGACTTATGGAGAGGATGAGTGAGGGATAGATGACCGAGGGGATACACATGTCAGAAATGGAAGAAGGAAAAATGTGGAAACCAAGGAGGTAATGGAAATGAGAAGTGAAAGACTCTTTGAATGCTTACGACCTGAACATGCTGGAGGGGGCATGGGAGAGGGGGGATTTGAACACAGGTAGTTTTATATGGGAAGATGTGCTGTCAATGGGCTGAACCAGGGCATGTGAAACAATAAGGGGAAACCACAGAAAGGTATGTGGTGGCTGGTTGTGGACAGGTGCTCTGGCTTTGGTGCATTGTATATGGCAAGGAGAGTATAGATGAGGGAATGAGGCCATTTGTTAATTAGTTCCAGGTGCTGCATTGCTAATGCAGGCATTGGCAAACATGTATACAAAAAATTGTGTTTGTTTACCAGAGAACTGTAGTGCTACTTAGCTTTTTGTGCCTCACCCTTAACAGGCCACTGGCAGAGGGCAACTCTAACACAGTATTTGCAGAGGCTTCTACCTGATCGTCATACTTACTATTTCTAACTAATGCTCCTGCCTACTTCTACCTAATATTTCAACCTAATGCTCCTACCTAAATGTTCCTACCTACTACTACTTACTATTTCTCCTACCATTTTGCTAAAAGGCAGGGCTCGTGTATTGTGCTGTCTGCAAGAAAGTCTAGAGTTATGAAGATAGAGCTGTGTGAGTTCAGTGTTGTCAAGTGTTTTGTATGACAAAGTGAGATTGCATGTTTGTAAACAGAATGCCAGTAGTCCATGTGTGGGCAAGGCAGAAAGAAAAGACAGTTACAGGGTCAAAGGAGGTCAGCTTGACAACCACTAAAGTGCTGGCTAACTATACACCCGTCACTAAGCCTCCCGATACCAGGTCGGAATTACTGGTAATATACCTCCTTGGTCGTTGACTGCTTACCAGTTACCGCCTTGTAAAAGATGAAAATTTACTCCCAGAACGAATTTCAGGATTTTAGGTGTTTTCAGTGATGCATTGAGAGAGGAATGATTTTTTTGGGAGTAAAATTTGGATTCAATAGAGGAAGAATGAATGGGAATATCACCTATGGCCCAATTTAAGGTGTAGAGTGATTGTTTTTAAGTGTAGATTGATTAGTTTTATACTGCTGCAGATGAAATGGGAGACTTATAGTCTGTTGAGGAACTTTATAAAAGAGCTGTGAGGCTGTATGCCAATGATCCATTCCATGTAAATAGAATTGAATTTGAAGTTGATGCATAGATTTCTAGCAGTGAAAGTGCTTGCAGTGAAATTTCACTTGGGGTTATCTTTTTATGATTTAGATTTTGATAGTAAATCATAATTCATATACCAATTATTTTTGTTAATCACTCCTTTAAGAGTTTTAGACCAGTGATGGGAGAGATTGATAACACCAAATGGAAATCTCTGTAGAAAGTAATTAATTCTTAATTATTGGTATATTGTTATGAAAAATGTGGATCTGCTCAAACCAGACTTTTTTTTTTAGTGTACTTGAATTAAGTTGATTTATAAATACTGGAAATTTAGCTTGGAGTTGGTGTATGACATGCTAGTTCAAAGATCTTTTTTTAAAAATTATGGTTCATCATGGCTAATGTGTTTTGAGAAAATAGATATTCATTTGCCAATATCACATGAATTAAGGGATTCCTATGATTTATTGTGTTTTATTTTTTGTACATTTGACTTGACTAATGAGTAATTTCAGTTTGGAGTCCTCACGGGCATTGAACCCAAACTTGGACGCAGACTGAGTGAACCTCTCATTGAGATTATCAGCAGGTATTATTGTAGGCTAGTGTACCACTAAAGCCATTCCATATTACACCCAGATAGTTTTGACCATGTAGAAAATGTGTCCATTATGTAGAAAATGTGTCCATTAGCCATGATTCCTGGCTGCTTTACACTGTGCCTTTAGGCTGCTCAAGTGCTGAAATATTTTCTTGTAGTTGATAGATATTGAATAGGCTGCACAATTGTTTGTTTTTGAAGAATTTAAACTGGGTCTGTAGTGGTAAATGATATGTAATCTTGATTAAGAATTCCACGGTAAACTCCTCTGTAATGTTTTGTAGAGCTCTTGTTAGGTTGTTCGCAGTTGGAACATTTGCCTGAGTATTTATTTGTATATACCTCTTTCAAGGTGGATTTAGATTTTCTGTATCTGTATATTTACATTCTGAGGTATGTTATGATAGAGTTTGTATTGAAGAACCAAATATTCAAAGCCAAAGAAACCTTTTCCTTAGATTTCTGTTTTGTTTAATGATAGTGGTAATATTTTTTTTTAACACAGGACAAAGAATTGCTTCTCCTTGATGTAAGTTCCTTACTGTTCATAAATCTTGAATGAAATTTTGTGATAAGTAAGACCTTCTTTAAACAGCTTATCTTTCTCAGTGATTGTGCTGTCTTGACATGAAAAATTATGGCATTGACATGAATATGTATTCAGAAATGAAACTGAATCCAAAGTAATAGCTATTCATATATCTCAGAGAGCAAAAGTGGATATGTTTGAAGGAATAGTAGTTTCAACAATATTTCATGGTTGTGAGGCATGGGCTATAGACAGGGTTGTGTGGAGGAGGTAGATCTGTTGGAAATGAAATGTTTGAGGACAATGTGTGGTGTGAGGTGATTTGATCGAGTAAGTAATGAAATGGTAAGAGAGGTGTGGTAATAGAAAGAGAGTGTTTGAGAGAGCTGAAGAGGGTGTTTTGAAATGGTTTGGAGATGTGGAGAGAATGAGTAAGGAAAGGGTGACAACAGGATATATGTGTCAGGGATGGAGGGAACAAGGAGAAGCAGGATACCAAATTGTAGGTGAAAGGATGAAGTGAAAAAGATTTTGAGCGATCAGGGCCTGAACATGCAAGAGGGTGGAGGCGTGCAAGGAGTAGAGTTAATTGCAATGATGTGGTATACCGAAGTCAAAGTGCTGTCAGTGGACTGAACCAGGGCATGTGAAATGTCTGGGGTAAACCATAGAAAGGTCTGTGGGGCCAGGATGTGGATGGGGAATTGTGGTTTCAATGGATTGCACATGACAGTTAGAGATTGACTGTGAATGAATGTGGCCTTTTTTTTTTCTGTTTTTCTGGCACTACCTTGTTGATGCAGGGGGTGGCGATGTATGTATGTATATGTTTTAGGAGCAGCTGAGTGAGTGTGTTAGCAGCTTTGATGCACGAGACTGGGTTATTGTGATGGGTGATTTGAACACAAAGGTGAGTAATGTGGCAGTTGAGGGTGTAATTTGTGTACATGGGGTGTTCATTGTTGTAAATAGAAATGGTGAGGAGCTTGTAGATTTGTGTGCTGAAAAAGGACTAGTGATTGGGAATACTTGGTTTAAAAAGGGAATAGTTTGAAAGAAAGAAAGAAACATATGTAAGTAGGAGAGATGGTCAGAGAGTGTTATTGGATTATGTGTTAACTGATAGATGCATGAAAGAGAGACTTTTGGATGTAAATTTGCTGAGAGGGGCAACTGGAGGGACGTCTGATCATTATCTTGTGGAGGCGAAGGTGAAGATATGTAGAGGTTTTCAGAAAAGAAGAGAGAATGTTGGGGTGAAGAGAGTGGTGAGAGTAAGTGAGCTTGGGAAGGATACATGTGTGAGGAAGTACCAGGAGAGATTGAGTGCAGAATGGAAAAAGGTGAGAGCAAATGATATAAAGGGAGTGGGGGAGGAATGGGATGTATTTAGGGAAGCATTGATGGCTTGCACAAAAGATTCCTGTGGCATGAGAAAGGTGGGAGGTAGGCAGATTAGAAAGGGTAGTGAGTGGTAGGATGAAGAAGTAAGATTGTTATTGAAAGAGAAGAGAAAGGTATTTTGAGGATTTTTGCAGGGAATTAGTGCAAATAACTGGGAAATGTATAAAAGAAAGAGGAAGGAGGTCAAGAGGAAGGTGCATAAGGTGAAAAAGAGGGCAAATGAGAGTTGGGGTGAGAGAGTATCATTAGATTTTAGAGAGAATAAAAAGATAAAGAGAAGATTTTGTGAAAGCTTTGTGGAAGATGAAATTTGGCAAGGTGGCAGGTTTGGATGGTATTACTGTGGAATTTATTAAAAAAGGGGGTGACTGTGTTGCTGACTGGTTGGTGAGGATATTCAATGCATGTATGGTTCATGTTGAAGTGCCTGAGGATTGGCAGAATGCATGCATAGTGCCATTGTACAAAGGCAAAGGGGATAAAGGTGAGTGTTCAAATTACATAGGTATAAGTTTGTTGAGTATTCCTGGGAAATTATATGGCAGGGTATTGACTGAAAGGGTGAAGGTATGTACAGAGCATCAGACTAGGGAAGAGCAGTGTGGTTTGAGAAGTGGTAGGGGATATGTGGAGCAGGTGTTTGCTTTGAAGAATGTACGTGAGAAATACTTAGAAAAACAGATGGATTTGTGTGTAGCATTTATGGATCTGGAGAAGGCATATGATAGAGGTTATAAAGATACGCTGTGGAAGGTATTAAGAATATATGGTGTGGGAGGTAAGTTTTTAGAAGCGGTGAAAAGTTTTTATTGAGGATGTAAGGCATGTGTACGAGTAGAAAGAGAGGAAAGTGAACCTAATAACCTTGCTCTTATTCACATTTATTCTCAGCTGTCTTCTTTCACACACTTTACCAAACTCAGTCACTAGCTTCTGCAGTTTCTCACCCAAATCAGCCACCAGCACTGTATTATCAATGAACAACAACTGACTCAATTCCCAAGCCCTCTCATCTACAACAGACTGCATACTTGCCCCTGTCTCCAAAACTCTTGCATTCACCTCCCTAACAACCCCATCCATAAACAAATTAAACAACCATGGAGACATCATGCATCCTTGCCGAAAACCGACATTCACTGAGAACCAGTCAATTTCCTCTCTTCCTACTTGTACACAGGCTTTACATCCTCGATAAAAACTTTTCACTGCTTCTAGCAACTTACTTCCCACACCGTATACTCTTAATTCCTTCCACAGAGCATCTCTATCAACTCTATCATATGCCTTCTGCAGATACATAAATGACACATACAAAATACATTTGCCTTTCTAAGTATTTTTCACGTACATTCTTCAAAGCAAACACCTGATCCACACATCCTCTACTACTTCTGAATCCACACTGCTCTTCCCCAATCTGATGCTCTGTACATGCCTTCACCCTCTCAATCAATACCCTCCCATATAATTTCCCGGGAATGCTCAACAAACTTATACCTCTGTAATTGGAACACTCACCTTTATTCCCTTTGCCTTTGTACAATGGCATTATGCATGCATTCCGCCAATCCTCAGGCACTTCTCCATGAACCATACATACACTGAATATCCTCAATAACCAGTCAACAGCATAGTCACTCTCTTTTCTGATAAATTCCACAGCAATACCATCCAAACTCTCTGCCTTGCCGGCTTTCATCTTCTGCAAAGCTTTCACTACTTCTCCATTTTCTAAATCATTCTCCCTGACCATCTCACTTCGCACACCACCTTGACCAAGACACCCTATATCTGCCACTCATCATCAAACATATTCAAGAAACCTTCAAAATACTCACTCCCATCTCCCTCTCACTTCACCACTACATGTTATTACCTCCACATTTGCCCCCTTCTCTGATGTTCCCATTTGTTCTCTTGTCTTACGCACTTTATTTACCTCCTTCTAAAACATCTTTTTATTCTCCCTAGAATTTAATGATACTCTTTCACCCCAACTCTCATTTGCCCTCTTTTTCACCTCTTGCACTTTTTTCTTGACCTTTTGCCTCTTTCTTTTATACATCTCCCAGCCATTTGCACTATTTCCCTGCAAAAGTCATCCAAATGCCGCTGTTTTCTTTCACTAACAATTTTACTTTTTCATGCCACCACTCACTACCCTTTCTAATCTGCCCACCTTTCACCTTTCTCATGCCACAAGCATCTTTTGTGCAAGTTATCACTGCTTCCCTAAATACATCCCATTCCTCCCCACCCCCCTTATGTCATTTGATCTTACCTTTTTCCATTCTGCACTCAATTTCTCCTGGTACTTCCCCACACAAGTCTTCTTTCCAAGTTACTTGCTCTCACCACTCTCTTCATCCCAACATTCTCTTTTCTTTTCTGAAAATCTCTACATATCTTCACCTTTGCATCCACAAGATAATGATCAGACATCCCTCCAGTTGCCTCGCTCAGCACATTAACATCCAAAGTCTCTCTTTCACGCTCCTATCAATATATATATATGTGTATATATGAGTAGATGGAATAAATGTGTTTCCTGGCACTACCTTGCTGGTACGGGAAACAGCAGTTAAGTATATTGATAATATCCCTTGGGATAGGGGAGAAAGAATACTTCCCACGCATTCCTCACGTGTCGTAGAAGGTGACTAAAGGGGACAGGAGTGGGGGCTGGAAACCCTCCCCTCCATGTATTTTAACTTTCTAAATGGGAAAACAGAAGGAGTCACGCGGGGAGTGCTCATCCTCCTCGAAGGCTCAGATTGGGGTGTCTAAATGTGTGTGGATGTAACCAAGATAAGAAAAAAGGAGAGATAGGTAGTATGTTTGAGGAAAGGCACCTGGATGTTTTGGCTCTAAGTGAAACGAAGCTCAAGGGTAAAGGGGAAGAGTGGTTTGGGAATGTCTTGGGAGTAAAGTCAGGGGTTAGTGAGAGGACAAGAGCAAAGGAAGGAGTAGCACTACTCCTGAAACCAGAGTGTTGGGAGTATGTGATAGAGTGTAAGAAAGTAAACTCTAGATTGATATGGGTAAAACTGAAAGTGGATGGAGAGAGATGGGTGATTATTGGTGCATATGCACCTGGGCATGAGAAGAAAGATCATGAGAGGCAAGTGTTTTGGGAGTAGCTGAGTGAGTGTGTTAGTAGTTTTGATGCAAGAGACCGGGTTATAGTGATGGGTGATTTGAATGTAAAGGTGAGTAATGTGGCAGTTGAGGGAATAATTGGTGTACATGGGGTGTTCAGTGTTGTAAACGGAAATGGTGAAGAGCGTGTAGATTTATGTGCTGAAAAAGGACTGTTGACTGGGAATACCTGGTTTAAAAAGAGAGATATACATAAGTATACGTATGTAAGTAGGAGACATGGACAGAGAGCGTTATTGGATTACGAGTTGATTGATAGGCGCGCGAAAGAGACTTTTGGATGTTAATGTACTGAGAGGTGCAACTGGAGGGATGTCTGATCACTATCTTTGGAGGCTAAGGTGAAAATTTGTAGAGGTTTTCAGAAAAGAAGAGAGAATATTGGGGTGAAAAGAGTGGTGAGAGTAAGTGAGCTTGGGAAGGAGACTTGTGTGAGGAAGTACCAGGAGAGACTGAATACAGAATGGAAAAAGGTGAGAACAAAGGAGGTAAGGAGAGTGGGGGAGGAATGGGATGTATTTAGGGAGGCAGTGATTGCTTGCGCAAATGATGCTTGTGGCATGAGAAGTGTGGGAGGTGGGCAGATTAGAAAAGGTGTGAGTGGTTGGATGAAGAAGTAAGATTATTAGTAAAAGAGAAGAGAGAGGCATTTGGATGATTTTTGCAGGGAAATAATGCAAGTGAGTGGAAGATGTATAAAAGAAAGGGGCGGGAGGTCAAGAGAAAGGTGCAAGAGGTGAAGAAGAGGGCAAATGAGAGTTGGGGTGTGAGAGTCTCATTGATATTTAGGTAGAATAAAAAGATGTTTTGGAAGGAGGTAAATAAAGTGCATAAGACAAGGGAACAAATGGGAACTTCATTGAAGGGGGCAAATGGGGAGGTGATAGCAAGTAGTGGTGATGTGAGAAGGAGATGGAGTGAGTATTTTGAAGGTTTGTTGAATGTGTTTGATGATGAGAGTGGCAGATATAAGGTGTTTTGGTCAAGATGGTGTGCAAAGTGAAAGGGTTAGGGAAAATGATTTGTTAAACAGACAAGAGGTAGTAAAAGCTTTGTGGAAGATGAAAGCCAGCAAGGCAGCAGGTTTGGATGGCATTGCAGTGGAATTTATTAAAAAAGGGGTGGTTGTATTGTTGACTGATTGGTAAGGTTATTTAATGTATGTATGACTCATGGTGAGGTGCCTGAGGATTGGCGGAATGCTTGCATAGTGCCATTGTACAAAGGCAAAGGGGATAAAAGTGAGAACTCAAATTACAGAGGTATAAGTTTGTTGAGTATTCCTGAAAAATTATACGGGAGGGTATTGATTGAGAGGGTGAAGGCATGTACAGAGCATCAGATTGGGGAAGAGCAGTGTGGTTTCAGAAATGGTAGAGGATGTGTGCATCAGGTGTTTGCTTTGAAGAATGTATGTAAGAAATACTTAGAAAAGCAAATGGGTTTGTATGTAGCATTTATGGATCTGGAGAAGGTATATGATAGAGTTGATAGAGATGCTCTGTGGAAGGTACTAAGAATATATGGTGTGGGAGGCAAGTTGTTAGAAGCGGTGAAAAGTTTTTATCGAGGATGTAAGGTATGTGTACGTGTAGGAAGAGAGGAAAGTGATTGGTTCTCAGTGAATGTAGGTTTGCGGGAGGGGTGTGTGATGTCTCCATGGTTGTTTAATTTGTTTATGTATGGGGTAGTTAGGGAGGTGAATGCAAGAGTTTTGGAAAGAGGGGCAAGTATGCAGTCTGTTGTGGATGAGAGAGCTTGGGAAGTGAGTCAGTTGTTGTTCGCTGATGATACAGCGCTGGTGGCTGATTTGTGTGAGAAACTGCAGAAGCTGGTGACTGAGTTTGGTAAAGTGTGTGAAAGAAGAAAGCTGAGAGTAAATGTGAATAAGAGCAAGGTTATTAGGTACAGTAGGGTTGAGGGAAAAGTCAAATGGGAGGTAAGTTTGAAGGGAGAAAAACTGGAGGAAGTGAAGTGTTTTAGCTATCTGGGAGTGGATTTGGCAGCGGATGGAACCATGGAAGCGGAAGTGAATCATAGGGTTGGGTAGGGGGCGAAAGTTCTGGGAGCATTGAAGAATGTGTGGAAGTGGAGAACATCATCTTGGAAAGCAAAAATGAGTATATTTGAAGGAATAGTGGTTGCAACAATTTTGTGTGGTTGCGAGGCATTGGCTATAGAGTTGTGCAGAGGAGGGTGGATGTGCTGGAAATGAGATGTTTAAGGACAATATGTGGTGTGAGGTGGTTTGATCGAGTAAGTAATGATAGGGTAAGAGAGATGTGTGGTAATAAAAAGAGTGTGGTTGACAGTCCAGAAGAGGGCATTTTGAAATGGTCTGGTCACATGGAGAGAATGAGTGAGGAAAGATTGACCAAGAGGATATATGTGTCACAGGTAGAGGGAACGAGAAGTGAGAGACCAAATTGGAGGAGGAAAGATTGAGTGAAAAAGATTTTAAGTGATCGGGGCTGAACATGCAGGAGGGTGAAAGCCGTGCAAGGAATAGAGTGAATTGGAACGATGTGGTATACTGGGGTCGACGTGCTGTCGGTGGATTGAACTAGGGCATGTGCGTCTCGGGTAAACCATGGAAAGTTGTGTGGGGTCTGGATGTGGAAAGGGAGCTGTGGTTTCGGTGCATTGTTACATAACAGCTAGAGACTGAATGTGAATAAAAGTGGCCTTTGTTGTTTTTTCCTAGTGCTACCTTACGCACATTTGGGGTGAGGGGATGGTTATTTCTTGTGTGGCGGGGTGGCGATGGGAATGAATAAAGGCAGACAGTATGAATTATGTGCATATGTACATATGTCTGTGTGTATATATATATATATATATATATATATATATATATATATATATATATATGTATATATATATATTATCCCTGGGGATAGGGGAGAAAGAATACTTCCCACGTATTCCCTGCGTGTCGTAGAAGGCGACTAAAAGGGAAGGGAGCGGGGGGCTGTAAATCCTCCCCTCTCGTTTTTTTTTTAATTTTCCAAAAGAAGGAACAGAGAAGGGGGCCAGGTGAGGATATTCCCTCAAAGGCCCAGTCCTCTGTTCTTAACGCTACCTCGCTATCGCGGGAAATGGTGAATAGTATGAAAAAAAAAATTTTTTTTTTTTTTTTTTTTTTTTTTTTTTTTTTTTTTTTTTTTATACTTTGTCGCTGTCTCCCGCGTTTGCGAGGTAGCGCAAGGAAACAGACGAAAGAAATGGCCCAACCCCCCCCCATACACATGTATATACATACGTCCACACACGCACATATACATACCTACACAGCTTTCCATGGTTTACCCCAGACGCTTCACATGTCTTGATTCAATCCACTGACAGCACGTCAACCCCGGTATACCACATTGCTCCAATTCACTCTATTCCTTGCCCTCCTTTCACCCTCCTGCAAGTTCAGGCCCCGATCACACAAAATCTTTTTCACTCCATCTTTCCACCTCCAATTTGGTCTCCCTCTTCTCCTCGTTCCCTCCACCTCCGACACATATATCCTCTTGGTCAACCTTTCCTCACTCATTCTCTCCATGTGCCCAAACCATTTCAAAACACCCTCTTCTGCTCTCTCAACCACGCTCTTTTTATTTCCACACATCTCTCTCACCCTTACGTTACTTACTCGATCAAACCACCTCACACCACACATTGTCCTCAGACATCTCATTTCCAGCACATCCATCCTCCTGCGCACAACTCTATCCATAGCCCACGCCTCGCAACCATACAACATTGTTGGAACCACTATTCCTTCAAACATACCCATTTTTGCTTTCCGAGATAATGTTCTCGACTTCCACACATTCTTCAAGGCTCCCAGAATTTTCGCCCCCTCCCCCACCCTATGGTCCAATTCTGCTTCCATGGTTCCATCCGCTGCCAGATCCACTCCCAGATATCTAAAACACTTCACTTCCTCCAGTTTTTCTCCATTCAAACTCACCTCCCAATTTACTTGACCCTCAACCCTACTGTACCTAATGACCTTGCTCTTACTCACATTTACTCTTAACTTTCTTCTTCCACACACTTTACCAAACTCCGTCACCAGCTTCTGCAGTTTCTCACATGAATCAGCCACCAGCGCTGTATCATCAGCGAACAACAACTGACTCACTTCCCAAGGTCTCTCATCCCCAACAGACTTCATACTTGCCCCTCTTTCCAAAACTCTTGCCTTTACCTCCCTAACAACCCCATCCATAAACAAATTAAACAACCATGGAGACATCACACACCCCTGCCGCAAACCTACATTCACTGAGAACCAATCACTTTCCTCTCTTCCTACACGTACACATGCCTTACATCCTCGATAAAAACTTTTCACCGCTTCTAACAACTTGCCTCCCACACCATATATTCTTAATACCTTCCACAGAGCATCTCTATCAACTCTATCATATGCCTTCTCCAGATCCATAAATGCTACATACAAATCCATTTGCTTTTCTAAGTATTTCTCACATACATTCTTCAAAGCAAACACCTGATCCACACATCCTCTACCACTTCTGAAACCACACTGCTCTTCCCCAATCTGATGCTCTGTACATGCCTTCACCCTCTCAATCAATACCCTCCCATACAATTTACCAGGAATACTCAACAAACTTATACCTCTGTAATTTGAGCACTCACTCTTATCCCCTTTTCCTTTGTACAATGGCACTATGCACGCATTCCTCCAATCCTCAGGCACCTCACCATGAGTCATACATACATTAAATAACCTTACCAACCAGTCAACAATACAGTCACCCCCTTTTTTAATAAATTCCACTGCAATACCATCCAAGCCTGCTGCCTTGCCGGCTTTCATCTTCCGCAAAGCTTTCACTACCTCTTCTCTGTTTACCAAATCGTTTTCCCTAACCCTCTCACTTTGCACACCACCTCGACCAAAACACCCTATATCTGCCACTCTATCATCAGACACATTCAACAAACCTTCAAAATACTCACTCCATCTCCTTCCCACATCACCACTACTTGTTATCACCTCCCCATTTGCGCCCTTCACTAAAGTTCCCATTTGCTCCCTTGTCTTACGCACTTTATTTACCTCCTTCCAGAACATCTTTTTATTCTCCCTAAAATTTAATGACACTCTCTCACCCCAACTCTCATTTGCCCTTTTTTTCACCTCTTGCACCTTTCTCTTGACCTCCTGTCTCTTTCTTTTATACATCTCCCACTCAATTGCATTTTTTCCCTGCAAAAATCGTCCAAATGCCTCTCTCTTCTCTTTCACCAATACTCTTACTTCTTCATCCCACCACTCACTACCCTTTCTAATCAACCCACCTCCCACTCTTCTCATACCACAAGCATCTTTTGCGCAATCCATCACTGACTCCCTAAATACATCCCATTCCTCCCCCACTCCCCTTACTTCCATTGTTCTCACCTTTTTCCATTCTGTACACAGTCTCTCCTGGTACTTCCTCACACAGGTCTCCTTCCCAAGCTCACTTACTCTCACCACCTTCTTCACCCCAACATTCACTCTTCTTTTCTGAAAACCCATACAAATCTTCACCTTAGCCTCCACAAGATAATGATCAGACATCCCTCCAGTTGCACCTCTCAGCACATTAACATCCAAAAGTCTCTCTTTTGCACGCCTGTCAATTAACACATAATCCAATAACGCTCTCTGGCCATCTCTCCTACTTACATAAGTGTACTTATGTATATATATGTGTATATATATTTTTAAAAAATATATATATATATATATATATATATATATATATATATATATATACGTTGAGATGTATAGGTATGTATATTTTCGTGTGTGGACGTGTATGTATATACATATGTATGTGGGTGCGTTGGGCCATTCTTTCGTGTGTTTCCTTGCGCTTCCTCGCTAACATGGGAGACAGCTACAAAGCAAAATAAATAATAAATAAATATTAAAATCAGTGAACAATGATGAAATTACATAAGGTTTAAAAATGCCATTACCGAAGTGTAAAATTAATATTATTATATCAGTTATTGTCATGGCCATCCCCTCTAGGGAGTTCCAGTTAGGGATGTGCTTTGGAGATATAGATAGATGGATAAAGTAACAGAAGTGACACTGTTATATAGTGTATATTTATTTATTTATTTTATTTATTGTACTTTGTCGCTGTCTCCTGTGTTAGTGAGGTAGCGCAAGGAAACAGACGAAAGAATGGCCAAACCCACCCACATACACATATATACATACATGTCCACACATACAAATATACATACCTATACACCTCAACATATACATATGTATACTCTTTTTTTTTTTTTTTTTTTTTTTTTTTTTTTTTTTGCTGTATCCCGCGTTTGCGAGGTAGCGCAAGGAAACAGACGAACTTTCTAAAAAATGGGAAACAGAAGGAGTCACGCGGGGAGTGCTCATCCTCCTCATAGACTCAGGTTGGGGTGTCTAAATGTGTGTGGATGTAACCAAGATGTGAAAAAAGGAGAGATAGGTAGTATGTTTGAGGAAAGGAACCTGGATGTTTTGGCTCTGAATGAAACGAAGCTCAAGGGTAAAGGGGAAGAGTGGTTTGGGAATGTCTTGGGAGTAAAGTCAGGGGTTAGTGAGAGGACAAGAGCAAGAGAAGGAGTAGCAATACTCCTGAAACAGGAGTTGTGGGAGTATGTGATAGAATGTAAGAAAGTAAATTCTCGATTAATATGGGTAAAACTGAAAGTTATTGGAGAGAGATGGGTGATTATTGGTGCATATGCACCTGGGCATGAGAAGAAAGATCATGAGAGGCAAGTGTTTTGGGAGCAGCTGAATGAGTGTGTTAGTGGTTTTGATGCACGAGACCGGGTTATAGTGATGGGTGATTTGAATGCAAAGGTGAGTAATGTGGCAGTTGAGGGAATAATTGGTATACATGGGGTGTTCAGTGTTGTAAATGGAAATGGTGAAGAGCTTGTAGATTTATGTGCTGAAAAAGGACTGATGATTGGGAATACCTGGTTTAAAAAGCGAGATATACATAAGTATACTTATGTAAGTAGGAGAGATGGCCAGAGAGCGTTATTGGATTACGTGTTAATTGACAGGCGCGCGAAAGAGAGACTTTTGGATGTTAATGTGCTGAGAGGTGCAACTGGAGGGATGTCTGATCATTATCTTGTGGAGGCTAAGGTGAAGAATTGTATGGGTTTTCAGAAAAGAAGAGTGAATGTTGGGGTGAAGAGGGTGGTGAGAGTAAGTGAGCTTGGGAAGGAGACTTGTGTGAGGAAGTACCAGGAGAGACTGAGTACAGAATGGAAAAAGGTGAGAACAATGGAAGTAAGGGGAGTGGGGGAGGAATGGGATGTATTCAGGGAATCAGTGATGGATTGCGCAAAAGATGCTTGTGGCATGAGAAGAGTGGGAGGTGGGTTGATTAGAAAGGGTAGTGAGTGGTGGGATGAAGAAGTAAGAGTATTAGTGAAAGAGAAGAGAGAGGCATTTGGACGATTTTTGCAGGGAAAAAATGCAATTGAGTGGGAGATGTATAAAAGAAAGAGACAGGCGATCAAGAGAAAGGTGCAAGAGGTGAAAAAAAAAGGGCAAATGAGAGTTGGGGTGAGAGAGTATCATTAAATTTTAGGGAGAATAAAAAGATGTTCTGGAAGGAGGTAAATAAAGTGCGTAAGACAAGGGAGGAAATGGGAACTTCAGTGAAGGGCGCAAATGGGGAGGTGATAACAAGTAGTGGTGATGTGAGAAAGAGATGGAGTGAGTATTTTGAAGGTTTGTTGAATGTGTTTGATGATAGAGTGGCAGATATAGGGTGTTTTGGTCGAGGTGGTGTGCAAAGTGAGAGGGTTAGGGAAAATGATTTGGTAAACAGAGAAGAGGTAGTAAAAGCTTTGCGGAAGATGAAAGCCAGCAAGGCAGCAGGTTTGGATGGTATTGCAGTGGAATTTATTAAAAAAGGGGGTGACTGTATTGTTGACTAGTTGGTAAGGTTATTTAATGTATGTATGACTCATGGTGAGGTGCCTGAGGATTGGCGGAATGCGTGCATAGTGCCATTGTACAAAGGCAAAGGGGATAAGAGTGAGTGCTCAAATTACAGAGGTATAAGTTTGTTGAGTATTCCTGGTAAATTATATGGGAGGGTATTGATTGAGAGGGTGAAGGCATGTACAGAGCATCAGATTGGGGAAGAGCAGTGTGGTTTCAGAAGTGGTAGAGGATGTGTGGATCAGGTGTTTGTTTTGAAGAATGTATGTGAGAAATACTTAGAAAAGCAAATGGATTTGTATGTAGCATTTATGGATCTGGAGAAGGCATATGATAGAGTTGATAGAGATGCTCTGTGGAAGGTATTAAGAATATATGGTGTGGGAGGCAAGTTGTTAGAAGCGGTGAAAAGTTTTTATCGAGGATGTAAGGCATGTGTACGTGTAGGAAGAGAGGAAATTGATTGGTTCTCAGTGAATGTAGGTTTGCGGCAGGGGTTTGTGATGTCTCCATGGTTGTTTAATTTGTTTATGGATGGGGTTGTTAGGGAGGTGAATGCAAGAGTTTTGGAAAGAGGGGCAAGTATGAAGTCTGTTGGGGATGAGAGACCTTGGGAAGTGAGTCAGTTGTTCTTCGCTGATAATACAGCGCTGGTGGCTGATTCATGTGAGAAACTGCAGAAGCTGGTGACTGAGGTTGGTAAAGTGTGTGGAAGAAGAAAGTTAAGAGTAAATGTGAATAAGAGCAAGGTTATTAGGTACAGTAGGGTTGAGGGTCAAGTCAATTGGGAGGTGAGTTTGAATGGAGAAAAATTGGAGGAAGTGAAGTGTTTTAGATATCTGGGAGTGGATCTGGCAGCGGATGGAACCATGGAAGCGGAAGTGGATCATAGGGTGGGGGAGGGGGCGAAAATTCTGGGAACCTTGAAGAATGTGTGGAAGTCGAGAACAGTATCTCGGAAAGCAAAAATGGGTATGTTTGAAGGAATAGTGGTTCCAACAATGTTGTATGGTTGCGAGGCGTGGGCTATGGATAGAGTTGTGCGCAGGAGGATGGATGTGCTGGAAATGAGATGTTTGAGGACAGTGTGTGGTGTGAGGTGGTTTGATCGAGTAAGTAACGTAAGGGTAAGAGAGATGTGTGGAAATAAAAAGAGCGTGGTTGAGAGAGCAGAAGAGGGTGTTTTGAAATGGTTTGGGCACATGGAGAGAATGAGTGAGGAAAGATTGACCAAGAGGATATATGTGTCGGAGGTGGAGGGAACGAGAAGAGGGAGACCAAATTGGAGGTGGAAAGATGGATTGAAAAAGATTTTGTGTGATCGGGGCCTGAACATGCAGGAGGGTGAAAGGAGGGCAAGGAATAGAGTGAATTGGATTGATGTGGTATACCGGGGTTGACGTGCTGTCAGTGGATTGAATCAAGGCATGTGAAGCATCTGGGGTAAACCATGGAAAGCTGTGTAGGTATGTATATTTGCGTGTGTGGACGTATGTATATACATGTGTATGGGGGTGGGTTGGGCCATTTCTTTCGTCTGTTTCCTTGCGCTACCTCGCAAACGCAGGAGACAGCGGCAAAAAAAAAAAAAAAAAAAAAAATATAATATATATACATATATATATATATATATATATATATATATATATATATATATATATATATATATATATATATATATATTTTTTTTTTTTTCATACTATTCGCTATTTCCCGCGATAGCGAGGTAGCGTTAAGAACAGAGGACTGGGCCTTTGAGGGAATACCCTTACCTGGCCCTCTTCTCTGTTCCTTCTTTTGGAAAATTAAAAAAAAAAAAAAAAAAAACGAGAGGGGAGGATTTCCAGCCCCCCGCCCCCATATATATATATATTGGGGAAGAGCAGTGCGGTTTCAGAAGTGGTAGAGGATGTGTGGATCAGGTGTTTGCTTTGAAGAATGTATGTGAGAAATACTTAGAAAAGCAAATGGATTTGTATGTAGCATTTATGGATCTGGAGAAGGCATATGATAGAGTTGATAGAGATGCTCTGTGGAAGGTATTAAGAATATATGGTGTGGGAGGCAAGTTGTTAGAAGCAGTGAAAAGTTTTTATCGAGGATGTAAGGCATGTGTGCGTGTAGGAAGAGAGGAAAGTGATTGGTTCTCAGTGAATGTAGGTTTGCGGCAGGGGTGTGTGATGTCTCCATGGTTGTTTAATTTGTTTATGGATGGGGTTGTTAGGGAGGTAAATGCAAGAGTCCTGGAAAGAGGGGCAAGTATGAAGTCTGTTGGGGATGAGAGAGCTTGGGAAGTGAGTCAGTTGTTGTTCGCTGATGATACAGCGCTGGTGGCTGATTCATGTGAGAAACTGCAGAAGCTGGTGACTGAGTTTGGTAAAGTGTGTGGAAGAAGAAAGTTAAGAGTAAATGTGAATAAGAGCAAGGTTATTAGGTACAGTAGGGTTGAGGGTCAAGTCAATTGGGAGGTGAGTTTGAATGGAGAAAAACTGGAGGAAGTGAAGTGTTTTAGATATCTGGGAGTGGATCTGTCAGCGGATGGAACCATGGAAGCGGAAGTGGATCATAGGGTGGGGGAGGGGGCGAAAATTTTGGGAGCCTTGAAAAATGTGTGGAAGTCGAGAACATTATCTCGGAAAGCAAAAATGGGTATGTTTGAAGGAATAGTGGTTCCAACAATGTTGTATGGTTGCGAGGCGTGGGCTATGGATAGAGTTGTGCGCAGGAGGATGGATGTGCTGGAAATGAGATGTTTGAGGACAATGTGTGGTGTGAGGTGGTTTGATCGAGTAAGTAACGTAAGGGTAAGAGAGATGTGTGGAAATAAAAAGAGCGTGGTTGAGAGAGCAGAAGAGGGTGTTTTGAAATGGTTTGGGCACATGGAGAGAATGAGTGAGGAAAGATTGACCAAGAGGATATATGTGTCGGAGGTGGAGGGAACGAGGAGAAGAGGGAGACCAAATTGGAGGTGGAAAGATGGAGTGAAAAAGATTTTGTGTGATCGGGGCCTGAACATGCAGGAGGGTGAAAGGAGGGCAAGGAATAGAGTGAATTGGAGCGATGTGGTATACAGGGGTTGACGTGCTGTCAGTGGATTGAATCAAGGCATGTGAAGCGTCTGGGGTAAACCATGGAAAGCTGTGTAGGTATGTATATTTGCGTGTGTGGACGTGTGTATGTACATGTGTATGGGGGGGGGGTTGGGCCATTTCTTTCGTCTGTTTCCTTGCGCTACCTCGCAAACGCGGGAGACAGCGACAAAGTATAAAAAAAAAAAAAAAAAAAAAAAAATATATATATATATATATATTTTTGCTTTGTCGCTGTCTCCCGCGTTTGCGAGGTAGCGCAAGGAAACAGACGAAAGAAATGGCCCAACCCACCCCCATACACATGTATATACATACGTCCACACACGCAAAATATACATACATACACAGCTTTCCATGGTTTACCCCAGACGCTTCACATGCCCTGATTCAATCCACTGACAGCACGTCAACCCCGGTATACCACATCGCTCCAATTCACTCTATTCCTTGCCCTCCTTTCACCCTCCTGCATGTTCAGGCCCCGATCACACAAAATCTTTTTCACTCCATCTTTCCACCTCCAATTTGGTCTCCCTCTTCTCCTCGCTCCCTCCATCTCCGACACATATATCCTCTTGGTCAATCTTTCCTCACTCATTCTCTCCATGTGCCCAAACCATTTCAAAACACCCTCTTCTGCTCTCTCAACCACGCTCTTTTTATTTCCACACATCTCTCTTACCCTTACGTTACTTACTCGATCAAACCACCTCACACCACACATTGTCCTCAAACATCTCATTTCCAGCACATCCATCCTCCTGCGCACCACTCTATCCATAGCCCACGCCTCGCAACCATACAACATTGTTGGAACCACTATTCCTTCAAACATACCCATTTTTGCTTTCCGAGATAATGTTCTCGACTTCCACACATTCTTCAAGGCTCCCAGAATTTTCGCCCCCTCCCCCATCCTATGATCCACTTCCGCTTCCATGGTTCCATCCGCTGCCAGATCCACTCCCAGATATCTAAAACACTTTACTTCCTCCAGTTTTTCTCCATTCAAACTCACCTCCCAATTGACTTGACCCTCAACCCTACTGTACCTAATAACCTTGCTCTTATTCACATTTACTCTTAACTTTCTTCTTCCACACACTCTACCAAACTCAGTCACCAGCTTCTGCAGTTTCTCACATGAATCAGCCACCAGCGCTGTATCATCAGCGAACAGCAACTGACTCACTTCCCAAGCTCTCTCATCCCCAACAGACTTCATACTTGCCCCTCTTTCCAAAACTCTTTCATTCACCTCCCTAACAACCCCATCGATAAACAAATTAAACAACCATGGAGACATCACACACCCCTGCCGCAAACCTACATTCACTGAGAACCAATCACTTTCCTCTCTTCGTACACGTACACATGCCTTACATCTTGATAAAAACTTTTCACTGCTTCTAACAACTTGCCTCCCACACCATATATTCTTAATACCTTCCACAGAGCATCTCTATCAACTCTATCATATGCCTTCTCCAGATCCATAAATGCTACATACAAATCCATTTGCTTTTCTAAGTATTTCTCTCATACATTCTTCAAAGCAAACACCTGATCCACACATCCTCTACCACTTCTGAAACCACACTGCTCTTCCCCAATCTGATGCTCTGTACATGCCTTCACCCTCTCAATCAATACCCTCCCATATAATTTACCAGGAATACTCAACAAACTTATACCTCAGTAATTTGAGCACTCACTCTTATCCCCTTTGCCTTTGTACAATGGCACTATGCACGCATTCCGCCAATCCTCAGGCACCTCACCATGAGTCATACATACATTAAATAACCTTACCAACCAGTCAACAATACAGTCACCCCCTTTTTTAATAAATTCCACTGCAATACCATCCAAACCTGCTGCCTTGCCGGCTTTCATCTTCCGCAAAGCTTTTACTACCTCTTCTCTGTTTACCAAATCATTTTCCTTAACCCTCTCACTTTGCACACCACCTCGACCAAAACACCCTATATCTGCCACTCTATCATCAAACACATTCAACAAACCTTCAAAATACTCACTCCATCTCCTTCTCACATCACCACTACTTGTTATCACCTTCCCATTTGCGCCCTTCACTGAAGTTCCCATTTCCTCCCTTGTCTTACGCACTTTATTTACCTCCTTCCAGAACATCTTTTTATTCTCCCTAAAATTTAATGATACTCTCTCACCCCAACTCTCATTTGCCCTTTTTTTCACCTCTTGCACCTTTCTCTTGACCTCCTGTCTCTTTCTTTTATACATCTCCCACTCAATTGCATTTTTTCCCTGCAAAAATCGTCCAATTGCCTCTCTCTTCTCTTTCACTAATACTCTTACTTCTTCATCCCACCACTCACTACCCTTTCTAATCAACCCATCTCCAACTCTTCTCATGCCACAAGCATCTTTTGCGCAATCCATCACTGATTCCCTAAATACATCCCATTCCTCCCCCACTCCCCTTACTTCCATTGTTCTCACCTTTTTCCATTTTGTACTCAGTCTCTCCTGGTACTTCCTCACACAAGTCTCCTTCCCAAGCTCACTTACTCTCACCACCCTCTTCACCCCAACATTCACTCTTCTTTTCTGAAAACCCATACAAATCTTCACCTTAGCCTCCACAAGATAATGATCAGACATCCCTCCAGTTGCACCTCTCAGCACATTAACATCCAAAAGTCTCTCTTTCGCGCGCCTGTCAATTAACACGTAATCCAATAACGCTCTCTGGCCATCTCTCCTACTTACATAAGTATACTTATGTATATCTCGCTTTTTAAACCAGGTATTCCCAATTATCAGTCCTTTTTCAGCACATAAATCTACAAGCTCTTCACCATTTCCATTTACAACACTGAACACCCCATGTATACCAATTATTCCCTCAACTGCCACATTACTCACCTTTGCATTCAAATCACCCAACACTATAACCCGGTCTCGTGCATCAAAACCACTAACTCACTCATTCAGCTGCTCCCAAAACACTTGCCTCTCATGATCTTTCTTCTCATGCCCAGGTGCATATGCACCAATAATCACCCATCTCTCTCCATCAACTTTCAGTTTTGCCCATATTAATCGAGAATTTACACATATATATATATATATATATATATATATATATATATATATATAAGTGAGTCAGTTGTTGTTCGCTGATGATACAGCGCTGGTGGCGGATTCATGTGAGAAACTGCAGAAGCTGGTGACGGAGTTTGGTAAAGTGTGTGGAAGAAGAAAGTTAAGAGTAAATGTCAATAAGAGCAAGGTTATTAGGTACAGTAGGGTTGAGGGTCAAGTCAATTGGGAGGTGAGTTTGAATGGTGAAAAACTGGAGGAAGTGAAGTGTTTTAGATATCTGGGAGTGGATCTGTCAGCGGATGGAACCATGGAAGCGGAAGTGGATCATAGGGTGGGGGAGGGGGCGAAAATTTTGGGAGCCTTGAAAAATGTGTGGAAGTCGAGAACATTATCCCGGAAAGCAAAAATGGGTATGTTTGAGGGAATAGTAGTTCCAACAATGTTGTATGGTTGCGAGGCGTGGGCTATGGATAGAGTTGTGCGCAGGAGGATGGATGTGCTGGAAATGAGATGTTTGAGGACAATGTGTGGTGTGAGGTGGTTTGATCGAATAAGTAACGTAAGGGTAAGAGAGATGTGTGGAAATAAAAAGAGCGTAGTTGAGAGAGCAGAAGAGGGTGTTTTGAAATGGTTTGGGCACATGGAGAAAATGAGTGAGGAAAGATTGACCGAGCGGATATATGTGTCGGAGGTGGAGGGAACGAGGAGAAGTGGGAGACCAAATTGGAGATGGAAAGATGGAGTGAAAAAGATTTTGTGTGATCGGGGCCTGAACATGCAGGAGGGTGAAAGGAGGGCAAGGAATAGAGTGAATTGGATCGATGTGGTATACCGGGGTTGATGTGCTGTCAGTGGATTAAATCAGGGTATGTGAAACGTCTGGGATAAACCATGGAAAGCTGTGTAGGTATGGATATTTGCGTGTGTGGACGTATGTATATACATGTGTATGGGGGTGGGTTGGGCCATTTCTTTCATCTGTTTCCTTGTGCGACCTCGCAAACGCGGGAGACAGCAACAAAGCAAAAAAAAAAAGAAAAAAAAAAAAAATATATATATATATATATATATATATATATATATATATATATATATATATATATATATATATATATATATGGATTTGTATGTAGCATTTATGGATCTGGAGAAGGCATATGATAGAGTTGATAGAGATGCTCTGTGGAAGGTATTAAGAATATATGGTGTGGGAGGAAAGTTGTTAGAAGCAGTGAAAAGTTTTTATCGAGGATGTAAGGCATATGTACGTGTAGGAAGAGAGGAAAGTGATTGGTTCTCAGTGAATGTAGGTTTGCGGCAGGGGTGTGTGATGTCTCCATGGTTGTTTAATTTGTTTATGGATGGGGTTGTTAGGGAGGTAAATGCAAGAGTTTTGGAAAGAGGGGCAAGTATGAAGTCTGTTGGGGATGAGAGAGCTTGGGAAGTGAGTCAGTTGTTGTTCGCTGATGATACAGCGCTGGTGGTTGATTCATGTGAGAAACTGCAGAAGCTGGTGACTGAGTTTGGTAAAGTGTGTGGAAGAAGAAAGTTAAGAGTAAATGTCAATAAGAGCAAGGTTATTAGGTACAGTAGGGTTGAGGGTCAAGTCAGTTGGGAGGTGAGTTTGAATGGAGAAAAACTGGAGGAAGTGAAGTGTTTTAGATATCTGGGAGTGGATCTGGCAGTTGATGGAACCATGGAAGCGGAAGTGGATCATAGGGTGGGGGAGGGGGCGAAAATTCTGGGGGCCTTGAAGAATGTGTGGAAGTCGAGAACATTATCTCGGAAAGCAAAAATGGGTATGTTTGAAGGAATAGTGGTTCCAACAATGTTGTATGGTTGCGAGGCGTGGGCTATGGATAGAGTTGTGCGCAGGAGGATGGATGTGCTGGAAATGAGATGTTTGATGACAATGTGTGGTGTGAGGTGGTTTGATCGAGTGAGTAACGTAAGGGTAAGAGAGATGTGTGGAAATAAAAAGAGCGTGGTTGAGAGAGCAGAAGAGGGTGTTTTGAAGTGGTTTGGGCACATGGAGAGAATGAGTGAGGAAAGATTGACCAAGAGGATATATGTGTCGGAGGTGGAGGGAACGAGGAGAAGAGGGAGACCAAATTGGAGGTGGAAAGATGGAGTGAAAAAGATTTTGTGTGATCGGGGCCTGAACATGCAGGAGGGTGAAAGGAGGGCAGGGAATAGAGTGAGTTGGAGCTATGTGGTATATCGGGGTTGACGTTCTGTCAGTGGATTGAATCAAGGCATGTGAAGCATCTGGGGTAAACCATGGAAAGCTGTGTAGGTATGTATAATTGTGTGTGTGGACGTATGTATATACATGTGTATGGGGGGGGTTGGGCCATTTCTTTCGTCTGTTTCCTTGCGCTACCTCGCAAACGCGGGAGACAGCGACAAAGTATAATAAAAAAAATATAGATATATATATATATATATATATATATATATATATATATATATATATATATATATATATATATGCCTGGAAAAACAATCACTCTTGAAGTAGAACCTTCAGACACATTTGAAAATGTGAAGGAAAATAGTGAAATTGGAAAAAATGTAGCTTAGACATTGAAGCTTATTGATACAGTGGTTAAATTGATGAGAACTGCTATTGACGTTTGTGTAAATAAATTATACATTTCCTTTTTTCCATAGCCAGAGGTTGAACCATTATGTGACATTCTTTTTTTCATTCATTTCAAGCTAGAGGTTTCAGTTTTCTAAATTGTTTCTTACATTTCTCATATGTATATATATGTATGTGTGTGTGTGTGTATATGTGCGTATGTGTGTGTGTGTATGTGTATATGTATATATATATGTATATTATCCCTGGGGATGGGGTGAAAAAATACTTCCCACGTATTCCTCGCGTGTCGTAGAAAGCGACTAGAGGGGACGGGAGCGGGGGGCCAGAAATCCTCCCCTCCTTGTATTAACTTTCTAAAATGGGAAACAGAAGAAGGAGTCACGCGGGGAGTGCTCATCCTCCTCGAAGGCTCAGAGTGGGGTGCCTAAATGTGTGTGGATGTAACCAAGATGTGAAAAAAGGAGAGATAGGTAGTATGTTTGAGGAAAGGAACCTGGATGTTTTGGCTCTGAGTGAAACGAAGCTCAAGGGTAAAGGGGAAGAGTGGTTTGGGAATGTCTGGGGAGTAAAGTCAGGGGTTAGTGAGAGGACAAGAGCAAGGGAAGGAGTAGCAATACTCCTGAAACAGGAGTTGTGGGAGTATGTGATAGAGTGTAAGAAAGTAAATTCTCGATTAATATGGGTAAAACTGAAAGTTGATGGAGAGAGGTGGGTGATTATTGGTGCATATGCACCTGGGCATGAGAAGAAAGATCGAGGCAAGTGTTTTGGGAGCAGCTGAATGAGTGTGTTAGTGGTTTTGATGCACGAGACCGGGTCATAGTGATGGGTGATTTGAATGCAAAGGTGAGTAATGTGGCAGTTGAGGGAATAATTGGTATACATGGGGTGTTCAGTGTTGTAAATGGAAATGGTGAAGAGCTTGTAGATTTATGTGCTGAAAAAGGACTGATGATTGGGAATACCTGGTTTAAAAAGCGAAATATACATAAGTATACTTATGTAAGTAGGAGAGATGGCCAGAGAGCATTATTGGATTACGTGTTAATTGACAGGCGTGCGAAAGAGAGACTTTTGGATGTTAATGTGCTGAGAGGTGCAACTGGAGGGATGTCTGATCATTATCTTGTGGAGGCTAAGGTGAAGATTTGTATGGGTTTTCAGAAAAGAAGAGTGAATGTTGGGGTGAAGAGGGTGGTGAGAGTAAGTGAGCTTGAGAAGGAGACATGTGTGAGGAAGTTCCAGGAGAGACTGAGTACAGAATGGAAAAAGGTGAGAACAATGGAAGTAAGGGGAGTGGGAGAGGAATGGGATGTATTTAGGGAATCAGTGATGGATTGCGCAAAAGATGCTTGTGTCATGAGAAGAGAGGGAGGTGGGTTGATTAGAAAGGGTAGTGAGTGGTGGGATGAAGAAGTAAGAGTATTAGTGAAAGAGAAGAGAGAGGCATTTGGACGATTTTTGCAGGGAAAAAATGCAATTGAGTGCGAGATGTATAAAAGAAAGAAACAGGAGGTCAAGAAGAAAAGAGAAAGGTGCAAGAGGGAAAAAAAAGGGCAAATGAGAGTTGGGGTGAGAGAGTATCATTAAATTTTAGGGAGAATAAAAAGATGTTCTGGAAGGAGGTAAATAAAGTGCGTAAGACAAGGGAGCAAATGGGAACTTCAGTGAAGGGCGCAAATGGGGAGGTGATAACAAGTAGTGGTGATGTGAGAAGGAGATGGAGTGAGTATTTTGAAGGTTTGTTGAATGTGTTTGATGATAGAGTGGCAGATATAGGGTGTTTTGGTCGAGGTGGTGTGGAAAGTGAGAGGGTTAGGGAAAATGATTTGGTAAACAGAGAAGAGGTAGTGAAAGCTTTGTGGAAGATGAAAGGCGGCAAGGCAGCATGTTTGGATGGTATTGCAGTGGAATTTATTAAAAAAGGGGGTGACTTTATTGTTGACTGGTTGGTAAGGTTATTTAATGTATGTATGACTCATGGTGAGGTGCCTGAGGATTGGCGGAATGCGTGCATAGTGCCATTGTACAAAGGCAAAGGGGATAAGAGTGAGTGCTCAAATTACAGAGGTATAAGTTTGTTGAGTATGCCTGGTAAATTATATGGGAGGTTATTGATTGAGAGGGTGAAGGCATGTACAGAGCATCAGATTGGGTTAGAGCAGTGTGGTTTCAGAAGTGGTAGAGGATGTGTGGATCAGGTGTTTGCTTTGAAGAATGTATGTGAGAAATACTTAGAAAAGCAAATGGATTTGTATGTAGCATTTATGGATCTGGAGAAGGCATATGATAGAGTTGATAGAGATGCTCTGTGGAAGGTATTAAGAATATATGGTGTAGGAGGCAAGTTGTTAGAAGCAGTGAAAAGTTTTTATCGAGGAGGTAAGGCATGTGTACGTGTAGGAAGAGAGGAAAGTGATTGGTTCTCAGTGAATGTAGGTTTATGGCAGGGGTGTGTGATGTCTCCATGGTTGTTTAATGTGTTTATGGATGGGGTTGTTAGGGAGGTGAATGCAAGAGTTTTGGAAAGAGGGGCAAGTATGAAGTCTGTTGGGGATGAGAGAGCTTGGGAAGTGAGTCAGTTGTTGTTCGCTGATGATACAGCGCTGGTGGCTGATTCATATGAGAAACTGCAGAAGCTGGTGACTGAGTTTGGTAAAGTGTGTGAAAGAAGAAAGTTAAGAGTAAATGTAAATAAGAGCAAGGTTATTAGGTACAGTAGGGTTAAGGGTCAAGTCAATTGGGAGGTGAGTTTGAATGGAGAAAAACTGGAGGAAGTAAAGTGTTTTAGATATCTGGGAGTGGATCTGGCAGCGGATGGAACCATGGAAGCGGAAGTGGATCATAGGATGGGGGAGGGGGCGAAAATTCTGGGAGCCTTGATGAATGTGTGGAAGTTGAGAACATTATCTCGGAAAGCAAAAATGGGTATGTTTGAAGGAATAGTGGTTCCAACAATGTTGTATGGTTGCGAGGCGTGGGCTATGGATAGAGTGGTGCGCAGGAGGATGGATGTGCTGGAAATGAGATGTTTGAGGACAATGTGTGGTGTGAGGTGGTTTGATCGAGTAAGTAACGTAAGGGTAAGAGAGATGTGTGGAAATAAAAAGAGCGTGGTTGAGAGAGCAGAAGAGGGTGTTTTGAAATGGTTTGGGCACATGGAGAGAATGAGTGAGGAAAGATTGACCAAGAGGATATATGTGTCGGAGGTGGAGGGAACGAGGAGAAGAGGGAGACCAAATTGGAGGTGGAAAGATGGAGTGAAAAAGATTTTGTGTGATCGAGGCCTGAACATGCTGGAGGGTGAAAGGAGGGCAAGGAATAGAGTGAATTGGAGCGATGTGGTATACCGGGGTTGACGTGCTGTCAGTGGATTGAATCAGGGCATGTGAAGTGTCTGGGGTAAACCATGGAAAGCTGTGTAGGTATGTATATTTGCGTGTGTGGACGTATGTATATACATGTGTATGGGGGTGGGTTGGGCCATTTCTTTCGTCTGTTTCCTTGCGCTACCTCGCAAATGCGGGAGACAGCGACAAAGCAAAAAAAAAAAAATATATATATATGGGAGGGTATTGATTGAGAGGGTGAAGTCATGTACAGAGCATCAGATTGGGGAAGAGCAGTGTGTTTTCAGATGTGGTAGAGGATGTGTGGATCAGGTGTTTGCTTTGAAGAATGTATGTGAGAAATACTTAGAAAAGGAAATGGATTTGTATGTAGCATTTATGGATCTGGAAAAGGCATATGATAGAGTTGATAGAGATGCTCTGTGGAAGGTATTAAGAATATATGGTGTGGGAGGCAAGTTGTTAGAAGCGGTGAAAAGTTTTTATCGAGGATGTAAGGCATGTGTACATGTAGGAAGAGAGGAAAGTGATTGGTTCTCAGTGAATGTAGGTTTGCGGCAGGGGTGTGTGATGTCTCCATGGTTGTTTAATTTGTTTATGGATGGGGTTGTTAGGGAGGTGAATGCAAGAGTTTTGGAAAGAGGGGCAAGTATGAAGTCTGTTGGGGATGAGAGAGCTTGGGAATTGAGTCAGTTTTTGTTCGCTGATGATACAGCGCTTGTGGCTGATTCATGTGAGAAACTACAGAAGCTGGTGACTGAGTTTGGTAAAGTGTGTGAAAGAAGAAAGTTAAGAGTAAATGTGAATAAGAGCAAGGTTATTAGGTACAGTAGGGTTGAGGGTCAAGTCAATTGGGATTTGAGTTTGAATGGAGAAAAACTGGAGGAAGTGAAGTGTTTTAGATATATGGGAGTGGATCTGGCAGCGGATGGAACCATGGAAGCGGAAGTGGATGAATGGAGAAAAACTGGAGGAAGTGAAGTGTTTTAGATATATGGGAGTGGATCTGGCAGCGGATGGAACCATGGAAGCGGAAGTGGATCATAGGGTGGGGGAGGGGGCGAAAATTCTGGGAGCCTTGAAGAATATGTGGAAGTCGAGAACATTATCTTGGAGAGCAAAAATGGGTATGTTTGAAGGAATAGTGGTTCCAGCAATGTTGTATGGTTGCGAGGCGTGGACTATGGATAGAGTTGTGCGCAGGAGGATGGATGTGCTGGAAATGAGATGTTTGAGGACAATGTGTGGTGTGAGGTGGTTTGATCGAGTGAGTAACGTAAGGGTAAGAGAGATGTGTGGAAATAAAAAGAGCGTGGTTGAGAGAGCAGAAGAGGGTGTTTTGAAATGGTTTGGTCACATGGAGAGAATGAGTGAGGAAAGATTGACCAAGAGGATATATGTGTCGGAGGTGGAGGGAACGAGGAGAAGAGGGAGACCAAATTGGAGGTGGAAAGATGGAGTGAAAAAGATTTTGTGTGATCGGGGCCTGAACATGCAGGAGGGTGAAAGGAGGGCAAGGAATAGAGGGAATTGGAGCGATGTGGTATACCGGGGTTGACGTGCTGTCAGTGGATTGAATCAAGGCATGTGAAGCGTCTGGGGTAAACCATGGAAAGCTGTGTAGGTATGTATATTTGCGTGTGTGGACGTATGTATATACATGTGTATGGGGGTGGGTTGGGCCATTTCTTTCGTCTGTTTCCTTGCGCTACCTCGCAAACGCGGGAGACAGCAAGAAAGCAAAAAAAAATATATATATATATATATATATATATATATATATATATATTTTTTGTCGCTGTCTCTCGCGTTTGTGAGGTAGCGCAAGGAAACAGACGAAAGAAATGGCCCAACGCACCCCCATCCACATGTATATACATACGTCCACACGCAAATATACATACCTACACAGCTTTCCCTGGTTTACCCCAGACGCTTCACATGCCCTGATTCAATCCATTGACAGCACGTCAACCCCGGTATACCACATCGATCCAATTCACTCTATTCCTTGCCCTCCTTTCACTCTCCTGCATGTTCAGGCCCCGATCACACAAAATCTTTTTCACTCCATCTTTCCACCTCCAATTTGGTCTCCCACTTCTCCTTGTTCCCTCCACCTCCGACACATATATCCGCTCGGTCAATCTTTCCTCACTTATTTTCTCCATGTGCCCAAACCATTTCAAAACACCCTCTTCTTTGTCTCCATTCAAACTTATATTTATTTATTATTTTATTTATTTTGCTTTGTCGGTGTCTCCCGCGTTAGCGAGGTAGCGCAAGGAAACAGATGAAAGGATGGCCCAACCCACCCACATACACATGTATATACATACACGTCCGCACATGCAAATATACATACCTATACATCTCAGCGTATACATATATATATATATATATATACACACACAGACCTATACATATAATCACATGTACATAATTTATACTGTCTGCCTTTATTCATTCTTATTGCTACCTTGCCACACATGATATAACAACCCCCACCCCCCTCATGTGTGCGAGGTAGTGCTAGGAAAAGACAACAAAGGCCCCATTCGTTCACACTCAGTCTCTAGCTGTCATGTAATAATGCACCGAAACCACAGCTCCCTTTCCACATCCAGGCCCCACAGAACTTTCCATGGTTTACCCCAGACGCTTCACATGCCCTGGTTCAGTCCATTGACAGCACGTCGACCCCAGTATTCCACATCATTCCAATTCACTCCATTCCTTGCACGCCTTTCACCCTCCTGCATGTTCAGGTCCCGATCACTGAAAATCTTTTTCACTATCTATCCACCTCCAATTTTGGTCTCCCACTTCTTGTTCCCTCCACCTTTGACACATATATCCTCTTGGTCAATCTTTTCTCACTCATTCTCTCCATATTACCAAACCATTTCAAAACATCCTCTTCTGCTCTCTCAACCACACTCTTTTTATTACCACACATCTCTCTTACCCTATTATTACTTACTCGATCAAACCACCTCACACCACATATTGTCCTTAAACATCTCATTTACAGCACATCCACCCTCCTGCGCACAACTCTATCCATAGCCCACGCCTCGCAATCATACAACATTGTTGGAACCACTATTCCTTCAAACATACCCATTTTTGCTTTCCGAGATAATGTTCTCGACTTCCACACATTCTTCAAGGCTCCCAGAATTTTCGCCCCCTCCCCCACCCTGTGAATCACTTCTGCTTCCATGGTTTCATCCGCTGCCAAATCCACTCCCAGATATCTAAAACACTTCACTTCCTCCTGTTTTTCTCCATTCAAACTTACCTCCCAATTGACATGACCCTCAACCCTACTGTACCTAATAAACTTGCTCTTATTCACATTTACTCTCAACTTTCTTCTTTCACACACTTTACCAGACTCGGTCACCAGCTTCTGCAGTGTGTCACACGAATCAGCCACCAGCGCTGTATCATCAGCGAACAACTGACTCACTTCCCAAGCTCTCTCATCCACATCAGACTGCATACTTGCCCCTCCCTCCAAAACTCCCTCATTCACCTCCCTAACAACCCCATCCACAAACAAAGTAAACAACCACGGAGACATCACACACCCCTGCCGCAAACCTACATTCACTGAGAACCAATCACTTTCCTAGGTAATGGGTTTTTGACAGGATCAGAATGACATTGACGGCATATGTCTCCTTCTCATGAATCATGGAATATATGTATATGTGTCTCATAATTATTAGTGAAAATATTTAGGATAGGCAGTGGTGGACCTCATTTATCTTTATCACATATTCAGTTTAATTGTTTGGCCCAAAAATGTACATAGGAACCCTAAGGGATCATAGTTTAATTGTTTGGCCTTAAAATGTGCATGGGAGCCCTAAGGGACCATACCTATATGTGCATGAGAACAATTAATGAGAAGTTACATAAAACATTGTTTCATTGTACCTTATTTAACAAAAAGTTTTCCCCTAACTTTACATAATATTCTTTGCTCATTAACTGGTGTAAAAACCTCTGGGACCTTCTCTGTCTCTAGAATTGACAAAATGGCTGCACCACCAAAACAAAGCTATTCATCTGCATCTCTTACCCTTAATCCCATAACATTTCCAATCAGATATTTATTGAGGTGAATGATGCTATTACACATGTTTACGCAAGCTGAGCAATGCCTTTAGATGGATATTTATGTACTGATTTTCATGCCTCCATTTCAAGGCTGTGCATGATGTCTGGATGGTGGTTGAGGTTACCTAGATTTAGAGGACCTTGCAAATGATCCTGAGTGATTTGACAATGATGAGCAGTCTTTGGGTCATGTAGTAGAAAGTGATTTTATGGATGCTGACCCTTTCAGTAATAAAAGTTGACCAAGATGAGGCAGGAGTAGTTTTCAGCAGAAGTGGAGGCAGTGTTTCCTGAATTCTTTTAGGTAAACCACTTCAGTTACTGTTCAAGATGTCACTAAGACTGGCTGAGTGCCAAGGGAAGGGAAACCAGAATTAGGTGGTGAATTCAGGTGTTTTTTTTCGTTTTCATTGGGTCTTTCATAAGTTTCTCCTTCTTATGGGTCTGAAGTAATATGTTCATTGGGTTCTGTTGATGGATGAGAAATGTAGGTGTTGAGGATGTACAGCCAGTTCACTACTTTAGGCAGAGCCCTGTAAGCATCCATTTATTTTTCTTTCCCTTCCTTCCTGTCTTTCATTTTAGAAAAAACTTTATCTTGATTCTAGACACTAATGGGCCCAGTGCACAGTCATTGATGCTTGGTGAATGTCAGTGGAAGATAGCAAGGCTGAGTTTCTCTTCCATGTCATGATATCTTAGGCCTGGATGGGTTACTTAATTTTGTAGAGCTCTGTGATGAAGTTTCTGTTGGTCTAATGAATTTCATAATTGTTGAATGTGATTATTCTTCATGGATACACCTACTTTTGGAGTGTAAAACTGTTTTAGCCTTCCCTAATAAATCCTCTCTCAGATGCTCATAAAACTTTGCTTATGGTATAGATATAGTTCAGATTGCTTGTGGTAGAGATATAGTTTTCTTGGTTCAAAGAATAAAATTTTTTATTTATGTGTTTCTTAGCTCTCTATCTTGACTTAAGATTTAGTCCTTGTTTGCTATACACAGACCATAAACACCCAGTTGCTGTTTTTGTTGATTTGGTCAGGAGTTGATTTCCCTCTGGCTGTTGAAGGAAATCTTGCCATCTATAATAGATAAGATTTTTTATGATACATAGTGTAGATCATTATGAGTTTAGTTCAGTGGTCAGCCAGAGAATTAAAATCATGACTTACAGATCTAGCTATTACTGACAAAACAGATTTTTACTCTTTATGCTTAGTTTTGATGGAGTACTATGCATCTAAGAAATGGTTTACTTTTGAAATGTGTGAAGTGAGTGTTTTATGCAAATATACTTTCTTGCTGAAGAACGATAGTTTTACCTCAGTATGTAAAAATGTACCTATTTCTTTGATTACCATTCTGTTACTTTTGTGAGCTGAATTCCAGATTTATTAAAAATTATTGTATTTTTTATAACTGATTGTAGTGTTGCAGAATTCTCCTTGTATTTTTGTATCCTGTACTTTTGTACCCTGTACTTTTGTACATCTTAGTAATAAACAGAATCTCCCTTCTTTGGCAGTTTGGTGCCCTGACCCCTCTAGAGCCCAGATTAGGCAAGAAGCTGATAGAACCTCTAACAAATCTGATTCACAGGTAAAAGTCACCCCAATATTTTGCTTAAGTTTTTGATACTGACGTTGTCTGATTGGGGTTACGTGAATTTTTATTATTATTATTATTATTGTCGTTGTTACTACTATTAAATTATTGTCTTTCTCATGTAAGCTCATGATGATAATAGCAGTATCATTATTATAATGTTTTTATATATGTCTGCCATTTCCCACATTAGTGAAATAACAAAAGGAACTGACGAAGAAATGGCTTCATTTGTTCACTTCCACACTCTAGCCATCATGTAGAATGCACTGAAACCACAGCCCACTATCCAGAAGTAGACCCTTCATATCTCCATGGTTACCTGTGGCTGTTTCATATTTCGTAGTTCAGTTCATTGACATGATGTTGACCTCAGCATACCACATTGGTCCAGTTTGCTCTATCCCATGCACACCTTGCACCTTTCTGCGAGTTCAGGCTTCAGGCGCACAAAATCTTACTAACTCTATTCTTTCATTTCTAATTTGGTCTCCGTCCTCTTGTTTCCTCCACTATCGAACAAATATTCTCTTTGTCATCCTCTCCTTACTCATTCTTTCCATATGTTTACCATTTCAGCACATCCTCTTCATCTCTCTTTCTCTGCCATCTTCCTCTCCTGCCCTGTCATATATGTATATATTATAGTATTTATATATAATACTTAGTCGCTGTCTCCTGCATTAGCAAGATAGAAGAAGGGAACAGACGAAAGAATGGCCCATCCCACCCACATACACATGTATATATATAAATGCCCACACACACACACACATAAACATACCTATACATTTCAACATATACATATACATACATAAACATATATACACATGCACATATGGGAACATCAGTGAAGGGGGCTAATGGGGTGGTAATAACAAGTAGTGGTGATGTGAGAAGGAGATGGAGTATTTCGAAGCCTTTTGAATGTGTTAGACGATAGAGTGGCAGATATAAGGTGTTTTGGTCGAGGTGGTGTGCGAAGTGAGAGGGTCAGGGAGAATGATTTGGTAAAGAGAGAAGAGGTAGTGAAAGCTTTCCAGAAGATGAAAGCTGGCACGGTGGTGGGTTTGGATGGTATTGCTGTGGAATTTATTAAAAAAGGGGGTGACTGTGTTGTTGACTGATTGGTGAGGATATTCAGTGTATGTATGGCTCATGGTGAAGTGCCTGAGGATTGGCAGAATGCATGCATAGTGCCATTGTACAAAGGCAAAGGGGATAAAGGTGAGTGTTCAAATTACAGAGGTATAAGTTTGTTGAGTATTCCTGGGAAATTATTTGGGAGGGTATTGATTGATAGGGTGAAGGTATGTACAGAACATCAAATTGGGGAAGAGCAGTGTAGTTTCAGAAGTGGTAGAGGATGTGTGGATCAGGTGTTTCCTTTAAAGAATGTATGTGAGAAATACTTAGAAAAACAAATGGATTTGTATGTAGCATTTATGGATCTGGAAAAAGCATATGATAGAGTTGATAGAGATGCTCTGTGGAAGGAAGGCAAATTGTGTGGGAGGCAAATTGCTGTAAGCAGTGAAAAGTTTTTATTGAGGATGTAAGGCATGTGTACGAGTAGGAAGAGAGGAAAGTGATTGTTCTCAGTGAATGTTGGTTTGTGGCAGGGGTGTGTGATGTCTCCATGGCTGTTTAAATTGTTTATGGATGGGGTTGGTAGGGAGGTGAATGCAAGAGTTCTGGAGAGAGGGGAATTATGCGGTCTGTTGTGGATGAGAGAGCTTGGGAAGTGAGTCAGTTGTTGTTCACTGATGATACATCATTGGTGGCTGATTCGTGTGAGAAACTGCAGAAGCTGATGACTGAGTTTGGCAAAGTATGTGAAAGAAGAAAGCTGAGAGCAAGGTTATCAGGTAGAGTAGGGTTGAGGGACAAGTCAGTTGGGAGGTAAGCTTGAATGGAGAAAAACTGGAGGAAGTGAAGTGTTTTAGATATCTGGGAATGGATTTGGCAGTGGATGGAACTATGGAAGCGGAAGTGAGTCACAGGGTGGGGGTGGGGGTGAAAATTCTGGGAGCGTTGAATAATGTGTGGAAGGTGAGAACATTATCTTGGAAAGCAAAAATGGGTATGTTTGAAGGAATAGTGGTTCCAACCATGCTATATGGTTGCGAGGCGTGGGCTATAGATAGGGTTGTGCGTAGGAGGGTGGATGTGCTGGAAATGAGATGTTTGAGGACAATATGTGGTGTGAGGTGGTTTGATCGAGTAAGTAATGTAAGGGTAAGAGAGATGTGTGGTAATAAAAAGAGTGTGGTTGAGAGAGAAGAGGGTGTATTGAAATGGATTGGTTACATGGAGGGAATGAGTGAGGAAACATTGACAAAGAGGATATATGTGTCAGAGGTGGAGGGAATGAGAAGTGGGAGACAAATTAGAGGTGGAAGGATGGAGTGAAAAATGTTTTGAGCGATCGAGGCCTGAACATGCAGGAGGGTGAAAGTTGTGCAAGGAATAGAGTGAATTGGAATGATTTGGTATACCAGGGTCGACGTGCTGTCAATGGATTGAACCAGGGCATGTGAAGCGTCTGTGGTAAATCATGGAATGTTTTGTGGGGCCTGGATGTGGAAAGGGAGCTGTGGTTTCGGTGCATTATTACATGACAGCTAGAGACTGAGTGTGAACGAATGGGGCTTTTGTTGTCTTTTCCTAGTGCTACCTTGCACACATGAGGGGGAGGGGGATGTTATTCCATGTGTGGCGGGGTGGCGATGGGAATGAATAAAGGCAGACAGTATGAATTATGTACATGTGTATATATGTTTATGTCTGTGTGTGTATATATATGTGTACAGTGAGATGTATAGGTATGTATATTTGCATGTGTGGACGTTTATGTATATACATGTGTATGTGGGTGGTTGGGCCATTCTTTCATCTGTTTCCTTGCGCTACCTTGCTAACACGGGAGACAGCGACAAAGCAAAATGAATAAATAAAATGTATATATCCCTAGGGGTAAGGCAGAAAGAATACTTCCTACGCTTTCTCCAAGTGTCATAGAAGGCGACTGAAGGGGAAGGGAGTGGGGGGGGTTAAAACCCCTCCCTTCCTTGTATTTCAACTTTCTAAAATGGAAAACAGAAGGAGTCACGCGAGGAGTGCTCATCCTCCTCGAAGGCTCAGATTGATTTGTTTAAATGTGTGTGGATGTAACGAAGATGAGAAAAAAAGAGATATGGGTAGTATGTTTCAGGAAAGGAACCTGGATTTTTGGCTCTGAGTGAAACGAAGCTTAAGGGTAAAGGGGAAGAGTGATTTGGGAATGTCTTGGGAGTAAAGTCAGGTTAGTGAGAGGACAAGAGCAAGGGAAGGAGTAGCACTACTCCTGAAGCAGGAGTTGTGGGAGTATGTAATAGAGTTTTAAGAAAGTAAACTCTAGATTGATATGGGTAAAGCTGAAAGTGAATGGAAAGAGGTGAGTGATTATTGGTGCTTATGCACCTGGGAAAAGACAACAGAGGCTACATTCGTTCACACTCAGTCTCTAGCTTTCATGTATAATGCATATATATATATATATATATATATATATATTTATTATTTATTTATTTTGCTTTTGTCGCTGTGTCCCGCGTTTGCGAGGTAGTGCAAGGAAACAGACGAAAGAAATGGCCCAACCCACCCCCATACACATGTATATACATACACGTCCACACACGCAAATATACATACCCATACATCTCACTGTACACATACACACACAGACACATACATATATACACATGCACACAATTCACACTGCCTTTATTCATTCCCATCGCCACCTCGCCACACATGGAATAACAACCCCCCTCCCTCCTCATGTGTGCGAGGTAGTGCTAGGAAAAGACAACAAAGGCCACATTCGTTCACACTCAGTCTCTAGCTGTCATGTAGTGATGCACCGAAACCACAGCTCCCTTTCCACATCCAGGCCCCATGGAACTTTCCATGGTTTACCCCAGATGCTTCACTTGCCCTGGTTCAATCCATTGACAGCACGTCGACCCTGGTATACCACATTGTTCCAATTCACTCTATTCCTTGCACGCCTTTTGCACTCCTGCATGTTCAGGCCCTGATCACTCAAAATCTTTCTCACTCCATCTTTCCACCTCCAATTTGGTCTCCCACTTCTCCTCGTTCCCTCCACCACTGACACATATATCGTCTTTGTCAATCTTTTCTCACTCATTCTCTCCATGTGACCAAACCATTTCAAAACATCCTCTTCTGCTCTCTCAACCACACTCTTTTTATTACCACACATCTCTCTTACCTTATTATTACTTACTCGATCAGACCACCTCACACCACATATTGTCCTCAAACATCTCATTTCCAGCACATCCATCCTCCTGCGCACAACTCTATCCATAGCCCACGCCTCGCAACCATATAACATTGTTGGCACCACTACTCCTTCAAACATACCCATTTTTGCTTTCCGAGATAATGTTCTCGACTTCCACACATTCTTCAACGCTCCCAGAATTTTCACCCCCCCCACCCTATGATTCACTTCCGCTTCCATGGTTCCATCCACTGCCAAATCCACTCCCAGGTATCTAAAACACTGCACTTTCTCCAGTTTTTCTCCATTCAAACTTACCTCCCAATTGAATTGACCCTCAACCCTACTGTACCTAACAACCTTCCTCTTATTCACATTTACTCTCAGCTTTCTTTTTTCACACACTTTACCAAACTCAGTCACCAGCTTCTGCAGTTTCTCACATGAATCAGCCACCAGTGCTGTATCATCAGCAAACAACTACTAACTCACTTCCCAGGCTCTCTCATCCACAACAGTCTGCATACTTGCCCCTCTTTCCAAAACCCTTGCATTCACCTCCCTAACAACCCCATCCATAAACAAATTAAACAACCATGGAGACATCACACACCCCTGCCGCAAACCTATATTCACTAAGAACCAATCACTTTCCTCTCTTCCTACACGTACACATCCCTTACATCCTCGATAAAAACTTTTCACCGCTTCTAACAACTTGCCTCCCACATCATATATTCTTAATACCTTCCACAGAGCATCTCTATCAACTCTATCGTCTGCATTCTCCAGATCCATAAATGCTACATACAAATCCATTTGCTTTTCTAAGTATTTCTCACATACATTCTTCAAAACAAACACCTGATCCACACATCCTCTACCACTTCTGAAACCACACTGCTCTTCCCCAATCTGATGCTCTGTACATGCCTTCACCCTCTCAATCAATACCCTCCCCTATAATTTACCAGGAATACTCAACAAACTTATACCTCTTTAGTTTGAGCACTCACTTTTATCCCCTTTGCCTTTGTACAATGGCACTATGGAAGCATTCTGCCAATCCTCAGGCACCTCACCATGACTCATACATACATTAGATAACCTTACCAACCTGTCAACAATACAGTCACCCCCTTTTTTAATAAATTCCACTGCAATACCATCCAAACCTGCTGCCTTGCCCGCTTTCATCTTCTGCAAAGCTTTTACTACCTCTTCTCTGTTTACCAAATCATTCTCCCTAACCCTCTCACTTTGCACACCACCTCGACCAAAACACCCTATATCTGCCACTCTATCATCAAACACATTCAACAAACCTTCAAAATGCTCACTTCATCTCCTTCTCACATCACCACTACTTGTTATCACCTCCCCATTAGCCCCCGTCACTGAAGTTCCCATTTGTTCCCTTCTCTTACGCAATTTATTTACCTACTTCTAAAACATCTTTATATTCTCCCTAAAATTTAATGATACTCTCTCACCCCAACTTTCATTTGCCCTCTTTTTCACCTCTTGTACCTTTTCTCGTGACCTCCTGCCTCTTTCTTTTGTACTTCTCCCAGTCATTTGCATTATATCCCTGCAAAAATTGTCCAAATGCCTCTCTCTTCTCTTTCACTATTATCTTATTTTTCATCCCACCACTCACTATCCTTTCTAATCCGCCCACCTCCCATGCTTCTCATGCCACAAGAATCTTTTGCGCAAGCCATCACTGTTTCCCTAAATACATCCCATTCCTCCCCCACTCCCCTTACGTCCTTTTTTCTCACCTTTTTCCATTCTGTGCTCAGTCTCTCCTGGTACATCCTCACACAAGTCTCCTTCCCAAGCTCACTTATTCTCACCACTCTTTTCACCCCAACATTCTCTCTTCGTTTCTGAAAACCTCTACAAATCTTCACCTTCGCCTCCACAAGATAATGATCAGACATCCCTCCAGTTGCACTTCTCAGCTACATAAACATCCAAAAGTCTCTCTTTTGTGTGCCTATAAATTAACACGTAACCCAATAACATTCTCTGGCCATCTCTCCTACTTACATATGTATACTTATGTATATCTCTCCTTTTGAACCAGGTATTCCCAATCACCAGTCCTTTTTCAGCACATAAATCTAGAAGCTCTTCACCATTTCCATTTACAACACTGAACATCCCATGTACACCAATTATTCCCTCAACTGCCACATTACTCACTTTTGCATTCAAATCACCCATCACTATAACCTGGTCTCATGCATCAAAACTTCTAACACACTCACTCAGCTGCTCCCGAAACACTTGCCTCTCATGATCTTTCTTCTCTTGCCCAGGTGCATATGCACCAATAATCACCCATCTCTCTCCATCCACTTTCAGTTTTACCCATATCAATCTAGAGTTTACTTTCTTACACTCTATCACATACTCCCACCACTCCTGTTTCAGGAGTAGTGCTACTCCTTCCCTTGCTCTTGTCCTCTCACTTACCCCTGACTTTACTCCCAAGACATTCCCAAACCACTCTTCCCCTTTACTCTTGAGCTTTGCTTCACTCAGAGCCAAAACTTCCAGTTTCCTTTCCTCAAACATGCTACCTATCTCTCCTTTTTTCTCATCTTGGTTACATCCACACACATTTAGGCACCCCAATCTAAGCCTTCAAGGAGGATGAGCACTCCCTCCGTGGCTCCTTCTTCTGTTTCCCTGTTTAGAAAGTTAAAATACAAGGAGTGGAGTGTTTCCAGCCTCCCGCTCCCATCCCCTTTAGTCGCCTTCTACAACACGTGAGGAATGTGTGGGAAGTATTCTTTCTCCCCTATCCCCAGGGACATATATATATATATATATATATATATATATTTTTTTTTTTTTTTTTTTTTATTGTCGCTGTCTCCCGCGTCTGCGAGGTAGCGCAAGGAAACAGACGAAAGAAAATGGCCCAACCCCCCCCCCATACACATGTACATACACACGTCCACACACGCAAATATACATACCTACACAGCTTTCCATGGTTTACCCCGGACGCTTCACATGCCTTGGTTCAATCCACTGACAGCACGTCAACCCCTGTATACCACATCACTCCAATTCGCTCTATTTCTTGCCCTCCTTTCACCCTCCTGCATGTTCAGGCCCCGATCACACAAAATCCTTTTCACTCCATCTTTCCACCTCCAATTTGGTCTCCCTCTTCTCCTCGTTCCCTCCACCTCCGACACATATATCCTCTTGGTCAATCTTTCCTCACTCATTCTCTCCATGTGCCCAAACCATTTCAAAACACCCTCTTCTACTCTCTCAACCACGCTCTTTTTATTTCCACACATCTCTCTTACCCTTACGTTACTTACTCGATCAAACCACCTCACACCACACATTGTCCTCAAGCATCTCATTTCCAGCACATCCATCCTCCTGCTCACAACTCTATCCATAGCCCACGCCTCGCAACCATACAACATTGTTGGAACCACTATTCCTTCAAACATACCCATTTTTGCTTTCCGGGATAATGTTCTCGACTTCCACACATTTTTCAAGGCTCCCAGAATTTTCGCCCCCTCCCCCACCCTATGATCCACTTCCGCTTCATGGTTCCATCCGCTGACAGATCCACTCCCAGATATCTAAAACACTTCACTTCCTCCAGTTTTTCTCCATTCAAACTCACCTCCCAATTGACTTGACCCTCAACCCTACTGTACCTAATAACCTTGCTCTTATTCACATTTACTCTTAACTTTCTTCTTCCACACACTTTACCAAACTCAGTCACCAGCTTCTGCAGTTTCTCACATGAATCCGCCACCAGCGCTGTATCATCAGCGAACAACAACTGACTCACTTCCCAAGCTCTCTCATCCCCAACAGACTTCATACTTGCCCCTCTTTCCAAAACTCTTGCATTTACCTCCCTAACAACCCCATCCATAAACAAATTAAACAACCATGGAGACATCACACACCCCTGCCGCAAACCTACATTCACTGAGAACCAATCACTTTCCTCTCTTCCTACACGTACACATGCCTTACATCCTCGATAAAAACTTTTCACTGCTTCTAACAACTTGCCTCCCACACCATATATTCTTAATACCTTCCACAGAGCATCTCTATCAACTCTATCATATGCCTTCTCCAGATCCATAAATGCTACATACAAATCCATTTGCTTTTCTAAGTATTTCTCACATACATTCTTCAAAGCAAACACCTGATCCACACATCCTCTACCACTTCTGAAACCACACTGCTCTTCCCCAATCTGATGCTCTGTACATGCCTTCACCCTCTCAATCAGTACCCTCCCATGTAATTTACCAGGAATACTCAACAAACTTATACCTCTGTAATTTGAGCACTCACTCTTATCCCCTTTGCCTTTGTACAATGGCACTATGCACGCATTCCGCCAATCCTCAGGCACCTCACCATGAGTCATACATACATTAAATAACCTTACCAACCAGTCAACAATACAGTCACCCCCTTTTTTAATAAATTCCACTGCAATACCATCCAAACCTGATAGTATATATATATAGAATACTGCTCACATATTCCCTGCGTGTTGTAGAAGGTGACTAAAAGGGATGGGAGCGGGGGGCTGGAAATCCTCCCCTATCGTTTTCAATTTTCCAAAAGGAGGAACAGAGAAGGGGGCCAAGTGAGGATATTCCCTCAAAGGCTCAGTCCTCTGTTCTTAACACTACCTCGCTAATGCGGGAAGTGTGCGAATAGTATGATTTTTTTTTTCTTTTTTTTGTCGCTGTCTCCCGCGTTTGCGAGGTAGCCCAAGGAAACAGACAAAAGAAATGGCCCAACCCACCCCCATACACATGTATATACATACACGTCCACACACGCAAATATACATACCTACACAGCTTTCCATGGTTTACCCCAGACGCTTCTCATGCCCTGATTCAATCCACTGGTAGGGTAGTGTAGTGGTGGGATGAAGAAGTAAGAGTATTAGTGAAAGAGAAGAGAGAGGCATTTGGACGATTTTTGCAGGGAAAAAATGCAATTGAGTGGGAGATGTATAAAAGAAAGAGACAGGAGGTCAAGAGAAAGGTGCAAGAGGTGAAAAAAAGGGCAAATGAGAGTTGGGGTGAGAGAGTATCATTAAATTTTAGGGAGAATAAAAAGATGTTCTGGAAGGAGGTAAATAAAGTGCATAAGACAAGGGAGGAAATGGGAACTTCAGTGAAGGGTGCAAATGGGGAGGTGATAACAAGTAGTGGTGATGTGAGAAGGAGATGGAGTGAGTATTTTGAAGGTTTGTTGAATGTGTTTGATGATAGAGTGGCAGATATAGGGTGTTTTGGTCGAGGTGGTGTGCAAAGTGAGAGGGTTAGGGAAAATGATTTGGTAAACAGAGAAGAGGTAGTGAAAGCTTTGCGGAAGATGAAAGCCGGCAAGGCAGCAGGTTTGGATGGTATTGCAGTGGAATTTATTAAAAAAGGGGGTGACTGTATTGTTGACTGGTTGGTAAGGTTATTTAATATATGTATGACTGATGATGAGGTGCCTGAGGATTGGCGGAATGCGTGCATAGTGCCATTGTACAAAGGCAAAGGGGATAAGAGTGAGTGCTCATATTACAGAGGTATAAGTTTGTTGAGTATTCCTGGTAGATTATATGGGAGGGTATTGATTGAGAGGGTGAAGACATGTACAGAGCATCAGATTGGGGAAGAGCAGTGTGGTTTCAGAAGTGGTAGAGGATGTGTGGATCAGGTGTTTGCTTTGAAGAATGTATGTGAGAAATACTTAGAAAAGCAAATGGATTTGTATGTAGCATTTATGGATCTGGAGAAGGCATATGATAGAGTTGATAGAGATGCTCTGTGGAAGGTATTAAGAATATATGGTGTGGGAGGAAAGTTGTTAGAAGCAGTGAAAAGTTTTTATTGAGGATGTAAGGCATGTGTACGTGTAGGAAGAGAGGAAAGTGATTGGTTCTCAGTGAATGTAGGTTTGCGGCAGGGGTGTGTGATGTCTCCATGGTTGTTTAATTTGTTTATGGATGGGGTTGTTAGGGAGGTAAATGCAAGAGTTTTGTTAAGAGGGGCAAGTATGAAGTCTGTTGGGGATGAGAGAGCTTGGGAAGTGAGTCAGTTGTTGTTCGCTGATGATACAGCGCTGGTGGCTGATTCATGTGAGAAACTGCAGAAGCTGGTGACTGAGTTTGGAAAAGTGTGTGGAAGAAGAAAGTTAAGAGTAAATGTGAATAAGAGCAAGGTTATTAGGTACAGTAGGGTTGAGGGTCAAGTCAATTGGGAGGTGAGTTTGAATGGAGAAAAACTGGAGGAAGTGAAGTGTTTTAGATATCTGGGAGTGGATCTGGCAGCGGATGGAACCATGGAAGCGGAAGTGGATCATAGGGTGGGGGAGGGGGCGAAAATTCTGGGGGCCTTGAAGAATGTGTGGAAGTCGAGAACATTATCTCGGAAAGCAAAAATGGGTATGTTTGAAGGAATAGTGGTTCCAACAATGTTGTATGGTTGCGAGGCGTGGGCTATGGATAGAGTTGTGCGCAGGAGGATGGATGTGCTGGAAATGAGATGTTTGAGGACAATGTGTGGTGTGAGGTGGTTTGATCGAGTGAGTAACGTAAGGGTAAGAGAGATGTGTGGAAATAAAAAGAGCGTGGTTGAGAGAGCAGAAGAGGGTGTTTTGAAGTGGTTTGGGCACATGGAGAGAATGAGTGAGGAAAGATTGACCAAGAGGATATATGTGTCGGAGGTGGAGGGAACGAGGAGAAGAGGGAGACCAAATTGGAGGTGGAAAGATGGAGTGAAAAAGATTTTGTGTGATCGGGGCCTGAACATGCAGGAGGGTGAAAGGAGGGCAAGGAATAGAGTGAATTGGAGCGATGTGGTATACCGGGGTTGACGTGCTGTCAGTGGATTGAATCAAGGCATGTGAAGCGTCTGGGGTAAACCATGGAAAGCTGTGTAGGTATGTATATTTGCGTGTGTGGACGTATGTACATACATGTGTATGGGGGGGGGTTGGGCCATTTCTTTCGTCTGTTTCCTTGCGCTACCTCGCAAACACGGGAGACAGCGACAAAGTATAATAAAATAATAAAAAAAAAAGTGAAAGTGGATGGAAAAAGATGGGTCATTATTGGTGCTTATGCATCGGTTCATGATAAGAAAGATCTTGAGAGGCAAGTGTTTTAGGAGCGGCTGAGTGAGTGTGTCAACAGTTTTGGTGCATGAGACCGGGTTTTAATGATGAATAATTTAAATGTGAAGGTGAGTAATTGGGTGTTCAGTATTGTGAATGGAAATGGTGAAGAGCTTGTGGATTTCTGTGTCGAAGAAAGACTGGTGATTGGGAGTACCTGGTTTAAAAAGAGAGATATATAAAGATATACATATGTGAGTAGGAGAGATGGTCATAGGGCATTATTAGATTATGTGTTGATTGATAGAAATGTAAAAGAGAGACTTCTAGATGTTAATATGCAGAGAGGGGCAGCTGGGGGGATGTCTGATCACTATCTTATGGAGGCAAAAGTGAATATTTGTAGAGGTTTTCAAAAAAGAAAAGAGAATGTCAGAAGAGAGTAGTGAGAGTAAGTGAGCTTGGAAAGGAGACTTGTGTGAGGAAGTATTTTGAGGGTCTGACTGTATAATGGCAAAAGGTGGAAGCAAATGATGTGAGGGGAGTGGGTGAGGAATGGTAAGTATTTAGGGAAGTAGTGATGGCATGTGCAAAAGATACATGTGACATGAGAAGGGTGGGAGGTGTGCAGATTAGAAAGGGCAGTAAGAGGTGGGATGAAGAAGTAAAGTTGTTAGTTAAATGAGAAAAGAGAGGCATTTGGACGATACATGCAGCAAATGAGTGCAAATGACACGGAGATGTATAAGAGCAAGTGGCAGGAGGTCAAGAGAAGGTGTTAGAGTTGAAAAAGAGGGCAATGAGAGTTGGGGTGAGAGAGTATAATTAAACTCTAGAGAAAATAAGTAAATGTTTTGGAAGGAGGTAAATAACATGCATAAGACAAGATTACAGATGGGAACATCGGTGAATGTGTTTGACGATAGAGTGGCAGATGTAGGGTGTTTTGGGTGGGGTGGTGTGCGAGTGGCAGATGTAGGGTGTTTTGTTTGGGGTGGTGTATGAAGTGATAGAGTCTGGGAGCATGGTTTGGTGAAGAGAGAAGAGGTGGTGAAAGCCTTGAGGAAGATGAAATCTGGCAAGTCGGTGGGTTTGGATGGTATTGCAGTTGAATTTATCCAGAAACAGTGTGACTGTATTGCTGATTGGTTGGTAAGGATATTCAGTGTATGTATGGATCATGATGAAGTGCCTAAGGATTGTTGCAATGCATGTATAGTGCCATTATGCAAAGGCAAAAGGGATAAAGATGAGTGTTCAAACTACAGGGGCATAAGTTTGTTGAGTATTCCAGGAAAATTGTATGGAAGGGTATTGATTGAGAAGATGAAGGCATGTACAGAGCATCAGACTGGGGAGGAGCAGTGTGGTTTCAAAAGTGGTAGAGGATGTGTGGAACAGGTGTTTGCTTTGAAGAATGTGTGTGAAATATACTTTGAGAAACAGGTGGATTTGAATGTAGCATCTATGGATCTGAAGAAGGCGTATGACAGGATGGATAGAGATGCTTTGTTGAAGTTCTTAAAAGAGTATATGATATGGGATAAGCAAAGAAGTTTTTATCAAGGGTGTAAAGCATGTGTACAAGAAGGAAGAGAGGAGAGTGATTGGTTCCCAGTGTAGGTTGGTCTGTGGCAGGGGTGTGTGATGTCCTCATGGTTGTTTTAATTTGTTTATGGAAGGGATTGTTAGTGAGGTAAATGCAAGAGATTTAGAGAAAGGGGTGAGTATGTAGTCTGCTGGGGATGAAAGGGCTTGGAAAGTGAGTCAGTTGTTGTTCAATGATGATACAGCACTGGTGGCTGATTTGAGTGAGAAACTGCATAAGTTGGTAACTGAGTTTGGAAAAGTGTGTGAAAGGAGAAAGTTGAGAGTAAATGTGAATAAGAGCATGGTAATTAGGTTTGGCAGGGTTGAGCAACAAATTAGTTGGGGTGTGAGTTTGAATGGAGAAAAATTGGAGGAAGTGAAGTGTTTTAGATATCTGGAAGTGGACTAAGCAGTGAATGGAACCATGGAGGTGGAAGTGAGTCATAAGGTGGGGGAGGGGGCATAGGCTCTGGAAGCAATGAGGAATGTGTGGAAAGAGAGAATGTTATCTCGGAGAGCAAAAATTGGTATGTTTGAAGGAATAGTTCCAACAGTATCATATGGTTGCGAGGCATGGGCTGTAGATAAGGTTGTACAGAGGAGGGTAGATGTGTTGGAAATAAAATGTTTGAGGACAGTATGTGGTGTGAGGTGGTTTAATCTAGTATGTAATAAAAGTGTAAGAGAGATGTGTGATAGTGAAAAGAGTGTGGTTGAGAGGGCAGAAGAGGGTGTGTTGAAATGATTTGGACATAGAGAATGAGTTTGGAAAGGTTGACAAAGAGGATACATGTGTCGGGTGGAGGGAACAAGGAGTAGCAGTAGACCAAATTGGAGGTGGAAGGATTGAGTGAAAAGATTGTGAGTGATTAGGGCCTGAATATGAAGGAGGATGAGAGGCATGCAAGGAATAGAGTGAATAGGAACGATGTGGTTTACAGGGGTTGACTTGCTGTCGATGGACTGAACCAGGGCATGTGAAACTTCTAGGGTAAGCCATGAAAAGGTATGTGGGGCCTGGATGTGGATAGGGAGTTGTACTTTTGATACATTACACATGACAGTTAGAGAGTGAGTGTGAACAAATGTGGCCTTTTTTTGTCAATTTTCCTGATGCTACTTTGCTGATGCAGGGGGTAGTGATGCTGTTTCCTTTGGGACAGGGTGGTGCAGGGAATGGATGAAGGCAAGTGAATATGAATATGTACCTGTGTACATATGTATGTGTACATTTATGGGCATGTTTGTATATATGTGTGTATTTGAGTTGCTGGGTCTTTCTTTGTCTGTTTCCTGGTGTTACCTTGCCAATGCGGGAAATGACGATCATGAATGATAATGATAATCACAATATATATGGTTCCATTCACTGCCAAGTCCACTCCCAGATATCTAAAACACTTCACTTCCACCAATTTTTCTCCATTCAAACTTACATCCCAGCTAACTTGGCCCTCAACCTTTCTGAACCTAATAACCTTGCTTTTATTTATATTTACTCTTCAGTTTCTCATTTCACACACTTTTCCAATCTCAGTCACGATTTCTGTAGTTTCTTAATTGAATTAAGATAGAAGGGACCCCAAGGGCAGGAGGGAAGCATGTTGATGTAATTGACAATTTAGGTGCGTGACATTCATCATTAAGCAATGCTTTAACTGAAGTGTAAAGAAAATCGGTGCTTAGATTTTGCTTTGGAATGGCTTGTTCATGTATGTTATGTATTGATATCACTTATTGTATTATGATTAATAAACTGAAACAGGAAATATTTGTCATTCAGTCTGTTTTAATCAGTTATGTGACTTCATTAACTGAGAGTATAAAAATATTTTATCCCTGGGGATAGGGGAGAAAGAATACTTCCCACGTATTCCCTGCGTGTCGTAGAAGGCGACTAAAAGGGAAGGGAGCGGGGAGCTGGAAATCCTCCCCTCTCGTTTTTCTTTTTTTTTTTTTTCCAAAAGAAGGAAGAGAGAAGGGGGTCGTCAGGTGAGGATATTCCCTCAAAGGCCCAGTCCTCTGTTCTTAACGCTACCTCGCTATCGCGGGAAATGGCGAATAGTATGAAAAAAAAAAAAAAAGATAAAAATATTTACCTAACAGTTTGTTAGAGGTGTCATTCTGATTTTAGTTTGCTTCATTTGTTTGTAGAGTACGTTACCCTAGTAATTATTATTGAAATGATTTGCTTCAATAGTTTTGGAAAGATGTTTGCTGTTTTTCACCACATTTTGCAGACATAGAATATATTGACCATCCCATCTAATGGAGTGTGCCATATATATCTGAATGTTATGAATGGAATATGACATAGTGCTTTACAGTTTGATCTAATGTGGATGTAGGACCATATCTTGAATGAGATTGTACGTGTATTGTGTAAATTCCTTAATGTGTTTCTCACAGGTATGATACGTGATGAAAGGCATAAAATCATGAGAATAGTTGATAGTAGAGAAGTGAAAGAGTAACCTTGAGTTTGCACAGAAAGTGAAGACAGTTATTTAAATGAAATATTACTCAGTATGCAGCTGGGAGACCATTGCAGAACCTTCAATAAACATCTTATTGCTGCACTTTGCTGCAGCTTTTTTTGTGTCACATGCATAGCATAGCAAACACCTAAGATAGGGCCCTCACCAGTCAATACAAATAAGTGATTGCAAGTGGGCAGTTACTTGGAATCAGTTTGTCCTTTGCGTCATTCATACATCCATCATCCATCATTGTGTCCAACCATTGACTGTCCATACATCATTTGTTTGTCTGTTGTGCCCAGAGGGTTATGCTGTAACTTTCATCATATCAATAGTCATACCTGTATCTTGAAAGTTTAAATCAGGTATTCATGAAACTTAAAGTGCAATAGTTGTTTCCCAGGATCTAAAGAATTGAATGGGATGAGATCAGTAATTCTAGTTAAAATTTTTACTGAGTTAGACCCTATAGTATAGAACATTTAACTTAGAAGTCAACCTGATTCATGATTAGAAGGAGATTCCTCCTTCGGTCATAGAACATCAAACAGGTATTTTTGATATTTTCCAAACAGCAATTTCACTAATTCTTATTTTACCTCCTGTATGTATGCTGTGCTGGAGGCATTGCAAGTGCTTCTTGGAACAAACCTTCGGTGATGCATAATCTGCTTCCAATCTTTCTTTTTTTTTGTCAAGTTACCCTTCTTTTTCTACTTTGATTGCTTTAAGATAAACATATACTGATGTTTGAATGGGGAAGACTTGGAGGAAGTTAAGTGATTTAGATACAGAGGATAGAATTTAGTATCAGATAAAGCCATGGTAACTGAAGTGAGTCATCGGGTGAAAGAGGGAGCTAAGGTCATAGGTGCTTAAAGGAGTGTATGGAATGAGAGACAAGTGTCTTTTATGGCAAAGATAAGCATGTCTGAAGAGATAATGGTACTAACAGTGTTACGAGAGTCTTGGACCTTCAGTCCAAAGGCAGGAAAATAGTGGAAGTTTTGGAAATGAAATTGTGTAAGGAATGTCAGTGTGATTGAGAGGCACTGTAATGAATGCAGTATCTTTGTGAGGGCTGATCAGGGTGTGTTAAAATGGTTCAGACATATGATGAGGAAGAATGAAGGACTAAGAGGACTTGTGTCAAAATTGAAGGGATGATGGGAGAATACCAACCTACCTGTGTGTACCTGCAACTAGATTTTGCTAGAGGGGCTGGGCTAGTGTGCATCACAGCTCGCATGTCTTGAGAGTTTAATTTCAGTTTCTCTCTACTGCCACTTACATTTAGTAATTAACGATCTGATGGTCATCAGGGATTAACGTCAATTATGTCCAAGTTATATTTTGAATGTTTACATTTGATTATATCATCTGCTTTGCTGGATGCACATATATTTTTGTGCCATTACAAATTTGGTTTATTTACAGGTATCGTTCCAGACTTGCTAATTCTCTGTTTTCCTATATCATTATTCCTAATGCTTTTTATTTGTGACTGCATATATTCTGCGCTTTTTCCTTCATCCTTCTAAGCTGTAAAATTTGATTTCCTCAACCTCTCATGAGAGTTCATATATTCCTGATCATTATTTTTGATTAGTGTTACTGGACTCTCCCAACTAGAAGGTATACTATAGTGAAAAGTCACCTTTGGCAACGCTATGTCATTAGGAGTATGGCCTCATCAAAGAACTGATCACTCCAAAGTAGTCTACCATTCTCTCTTGCTGGAAGTAGTGCAGCCTTGGGCTGCAGGAATCATTAAAAAAGTCATGCATAGTACAAGGATTCTTACCTAGAAATTGGTTTTTGGGTAGTTGTATATGTATACATTATACTTTGTTGCTGTCTCCTGCATTAACAAGGTAGTGCAAGGGAACAGACAAAAGAATTGCCCAACTCACCCACATACACATGTATATACATAAATGCCCGCACACACACATACATACCTATACATTTCAACATATACATACACAGACATATACATATGTACACATGTACATATTCATACATGCTGCCTTCATCCATTCCCGATGCCACCCCGCCACACATGAAATGGCACCCTGTCCCCCCGCATGTAAGCAAGGCAGTGCTAGGAAAAGACTACTAAAGCCACATTCGTTCACACTCAGTCTCTAGCTGTCATCTAGCTGTCATGTGTAATTCACCGAAACCACAGCTCGCTTTCCACATCCAGGCTCCACAAAACTTTACATGGTTTACCCCAGACGCTTCACATGCCCTGGTTCAATCCGGTGACAGCACATCAACCCCGGTATACCACATTGTTCTAATTCACTGTATTCCATGCACGCCTTTCACCCTCCTGTATGATCAGGCCCCGATTGCTCAGAATCTTTTTCACTCCATCCTTCTACCTCCAGTCTGGTCTCCCACTGGGGATAGGGGAGAAAGAATACTTCCCATGTATTCCCTGCGTGTTGTAGAAGGCGACGAAAAGGGGAGGGAGCGGGGGCTGGAAATCTTCCCCTCTCTTTTTTTAATTTTCCAAAAGAAGGAACAGAGGATGGGGCCAAGTGAGGATTTCCTTCAAAGGCTCAGTCCTCTGTTCTTAATGCTACCTTGTCATTGTGGGAAATGGTGAATAGTATGAGTGAGGAAAGATTGACAAGAGGATATATGTGTCAGAGGTGGAGGGAACAAGAGAAGTGGAAGACCAAATTGGAAGTGGAAGGATGGAGTGAAAAAGATTTTGAGCGATCGGGGCCTGAACATACAGGAGGGTGAAAGGCGTGCAAGGAATAGTGTGAATAGGAATGGTATGGTGTACCGGGGTGGACGTGCCGTCAATGGATTGAACAAGGGCATGTGAAGCATCTAGGGTAAACCATGGAAAGTTTTGTGGGGCGTGGATGTAGAAAGGGAGCTGTGGTTTCTATGCTTTACACATGGCAGCCAGAGACTGTGAATGAATGTGGCCTTTGTTGTCTTTTCCGAGCATTACCTCACACATGTGCAGCAGGATGGGGGGTACCATTTCATGTGTGGCGGGGTGGTGACAGGAATGGATGAAGGCAGCAAGTGTGAATAAGTACATGTGTATTTGTATGTATATATCTATGAATGTATATGTTGAAATGTATCAGTATGTATATGTGCGTGTGTGGGTGTTTATGTATATACATGTGTATGTGGGTGGGTTGGGCCATTCTTTCGTCTGTTTCCTTGCGCTACCTTGCTAATGCAGGAGACAGGAACAAAGTATGATATATTTTTTTTTTTATTTTGCTTTGTCGCTGTCTCCTGCGTTTGCGAGGTAGCGCAAGGAAACAGACGAAAGAAATGGCCCAACCCACCCCCATACACATGTATATACACACACGTCCACACACGCAAATATACATACCTATACATCTCAATGTACACATATATATACACACACAGACACATACATATATACCCATGCACACAATTCACACTGTCTGCCTTTATTCATTCCCATCGCCACCTCACCACACATGGAATACCATCCCCCTCCCCCCTCATGTGTGCGGGGTAGCGCTAGGAAAAGACAACAAAGGCCTCATTCGTTCACACTCAGTCTCTAGCTGTCATGCAATAATGCCCGAAACCACAGCTCCCTTTCCACATCCAGGCCCCACACAGCTTTCCATGGTTTACCCCAGACGCTTCACATGCCTTGATTCAATCCACTGACAGCACGTCAACCCCGGTATACCACATCGGTCCAATTCATTCTATTCCTTGCCCACCTTTCACCCTCCTGCATGTTCAGGCCCCGATCACTCAAAATCTTTTTCACTCCATCTTTCCACCTCCAATTTGGTCTCCCACTTCTCCTCGTTCCCTCCACCTCCGACACATATATACTCTTGGTCAATCTTTCCTCACTCATTCTCTCCATGTGCCCAAACCATTTCAAAACACCCTCTTCTGCTCTTTCAACCACACTCTTTTTATTTCCACACATTTCTCTTACCCTTACATTACTTACTCGATCAAACCACCTCACACCACACATTGTCCTCAAACATCTCATTTCCAGCACATCCACCCTCCTGCACAAAACTCTATCCATAGCCCACGCCTCGCAACCATACAACATTGTTGGAACCACTATTCCTTCAAACATACCCATTTTTTGCTTTCCGAGATAATGTTCTCGACTTCCACACATTCTTCAAGGCTCCCAGGATTTTCGCCCTCTCCCCCACCCTGTGATTCACTTCCGCTTCCATGGTTCCATCCGCTGCCAGATCCACTCCCAGATATCTAAAACACTTTACTTCCTCCAGTTTTTCTCCATTCAAACTTACCTCCCAATTGACTTGACCCTCAACCCTACTGTACCTAATAACCTTGCTCTTATTCACATTTACTCTTAACTTTCTTTTTTCACACACTTTACCAAACTCAGTCACCAGCTTCTGCAGTTTCTCACATGAATCAGCCACCAGCGCTGTATCATCAGCGAACAACAACTGACTCACTTCCCAAGCTCTCTCATCCACGACAGACTTCATTCTTGCCCCTCTTTCCAAAACTCTTGCATTCACCTCCCTAACAACCCCATCCATAAACAAATTAAACAACCATGGAGACATCACACACCCCTGCCGCAAACCTACATTCACTGAGAACCAATCACTTTCCTCTCTTCCTACACGTACTTATGCCTTACATCCTCGATAAAAACTTTTCACTGCTTCTAACAACTTGCCTCCCGCACCATATATTCTTAATACCTTCCACAGAGCATCTCTATCAACTCTATCATATGCCTTCTCCAGATCCATAAATGCTACATACAAATCCATGTGGTTTCTTTGCTTTACACATGCTAGCCAGAGACTGTGAACGAATGTGGCCTTTGTTGTCTTTTCCGAGCATTACCTCACACGTGCAGCAGGAGGGGGGGTACCATTTCATGTGTGGCGGGGTGGTGACAGGAATGGATGAAGGCAGCAAGTGTGAATAAGTACATGTGTATGTATGTATATATCTATGAATGTATATGTTGAAATGTATCGGTATGTATATGTGCGTGTGTGGGTGTTTATGTATATACATGTGTATGTGGGTGGGTTGGGCCATTCTTTCGTCTGTTTCCTTGCGCTACCTTGCTAATGCGGGAGACAGGAACAAAGTATGATATATTTTTTTTTTATTTTGCTTTGTCGCTGTCTCCTGCGTTTGCGAGGTAGTGCAAGGAAACAGACGAAAGAAATGGCCCAACCCACCCCCATACACATGTATATACACACACGTCCACACGAAAATATACATACCTATACATCTCAATGTACACATATATATACACACAGACACATACATATATACCCATGCACACAATTCACACTGTCTGCCTTATTCATTCCCATCGCCACCTCACCACACATGGAATACCATCCCCCTCCCCCCTCATGTGTGCGGGGTAGCGCTAGGAAAAGACAACAAAGGCCTCATTCGTTCACACTCAGTCTCTAGCTGTCATGCAATAATGCCCGAAACCACAGCTCCCTTTCCACATCCAGGCCCCACACAGCTTTCCATGGTTTACCCCAGACGCTTCACATGCCCTGATTCAATCCACTGACAGCACGTCAACCCCGGTATACCACATCGGTCCAATTCATTCTATTCCTTGCCCACCTTTCACCCTCCTGCATGTTCAGGCCCCGATCACTCAAAGTCTTTTTCACTCCATCTTTCCACCTCCAATTTGGTCTCCCACTTCTCCTCGTTCCCTCCACCTCCGACACATATATCCTCTTGGTCCGTCTTTCCTCACTCATTCTCTCCATGTGCCCAAACCATTTCAAAACACCCTCTTCTGCTCTCTCAACCACGCTCTTTTTATTTCCACACATCTCTCTTACCCTTACGTTACTTACTCGATCAAACCACCTCACACCACACATTGTCCTCAAACATCTCATTTTTCAGCACATCCATCCTCCTGCGCACAACTCTATCCATAGCCCACGCCTCGCAACCATGCAACATTGTTGGAACCACTGTTCCTTCAAACATACCCATTTTTACTTTCTGAGATAATGTTCTCGACTTCCACACATTCTTCAAGGCTCCCAGAATTTTCGCCTCCTCCCCCACCCTATGATTCACTTCTGCTTCCATGGTTCCATCCGCTGCCAGATCCACTCCCAGATATCTAAAACACTTTACTTCCTCCAGTTTTTCTCCATTCAAACTTACCTCCCAATTGACTTGACCCTCAACCCTACTGTACCTAATTACCTTGCTCTTATTCACATTTACTCTTAACTTTCTTCTTTCACACACTTTACCAAACTAAGTCACCAGCTTCTGCAGTTTCTCACATGAATCAGCCACCAGCGCTGTATCATCAGTGAACAACAACTGACTCACTTCCCAAGCTCTCTCATCCCCAACAGACTTCATACTTGCCCCTCTTAACAAAACTCTTGCATTCACCTCCCTAACAACCCCATCCATAAACAAATTAAACAATCATGGAGACATCACACACCCCTGCCGCAAACCTACATTCACTGAGAACCAATCACTTTCCTCTCTTCCTACACGTACACATGCCTTACATCCTCGATAAAAACTTTTGGGGGAGGGGGCGAAAGTTCTGTGAGCGTTAGAAAATGTATGGAAGTCAGAGACATTATCTTGGAAAGCAAAATAGGTATGTTTGAAGGAATAGTGATTCCAACAATTCATATGGTTGCAAGGCGTTGGCTTGTGTGGAGGAGGGTGGATGTGCTGGAAATGAGATGTTTGAAGACAATATGTGGTGTGAGATGGTTTGATCGAGTAAGTAATGAAAGGGTAGGAGAGATGTGTGATAATAAAAAGAGTGTGGTTGCGAGAGCAGAAGAGGGTGTTTTGAAATGGTTTGGTCACATGGAGAGAATGAGTGAGGAGAGATTTACAAAGAGGATATATGTGTCAGAGGTGGAGGGAACAAGGAGAAGTGAGAGACCAAATTGGAGGTGGAAAGATGGAGTGAAAAAGATTTTGAGTGATCAGGGCTTGAACATACACGAGGTTGAAAGGCATGCAAGAAATAGAGTGAATTGGAACAATGTGGTATACCTAGGTCGACGTGCTGTCAATGGATTGAACCAGGGCATGTGAAGCATCTGGGGTAAACCATGGAAAGTTCTGTGGGGCCTGGATGTGGAAAGGGAGCTGTGGTTTCGGTGGATCATACATGACAGCTAGAGATTGAGTGTGAAAGAATGTGGCCTTCGTTGTCTTTTTGCAGCACTACCTCGCGCACATGCCAGGGGAGGGGGTTGTCATTTTCATGTGTGGCGGAGTGGCGACGGGATGAATAAGGACAGACAGTATGAATTATGTACATGTGCATATATGTATACATCTGTGTGTGTATATATATATGCATACGTTGAAATGTATAGGTATGTATATGTGCGTGTGTGGACATGTATGTATATACATGTGTATGTGGGTGGGTTGGGCCATTCTTTCGTCTGTTTCCTTGTGCTACCTCACTGACACAGGAGACAGCGACAAAGTATAATAAAAAAAAAATAATTCATATATATATATATATATATATATATATATATATATATATATATATATATATATATATATATATAATTTTTTTTTATTATTATTTTGCTTTGTCGCTGTCTCCCGCGTTAGTGAGGTAGCGCAAGGAAACAGACGAAAGAATGGCCCAACCCACACACATACACATGTATAAACATATACGTCCACACACGCAAATATACATACCTATATATCTCAATGTAAACATATATATACACTCACAAATATATACATATATATACACACACAGATATATACATATGCAGATATATCATGTGTGCAGGGTAGCGCTAGGAAGACAACGAAGGCCACATTCGTTCACACTCAGTCTCTAGCTGTCATGTAATAATGCACCGAAACCACAGCTCCCTTTCCACATCCAGGCCCCACTTTCCATGGTTTACCCCAGACGCTTCACATGCCCTGGTTCAATCCATTGAAAGCACGTCGACCCCGGTATACCAAATCGTTCCAATTCACTCTATTCCTTGCACACCTTTCACCCTCCTGCATGTTCAGGCGCCTGATCACTCAAAATCTTTTTCGCTCCATCTTTCCACCTCCAATTTGGTCTCCCACTTCTCCTCGTTCCCTCCACCTCCGACACATATATCCTCTTGGTCAATCTTTCCTCACTCATTCTCTCCATGTGACCAAACCATTTCAAAACACCCTCTTCTGCTCTCTCAACCACACTCTTTTCATTACCACACATCTCTCTTACCCTATCATTACTTACTTGATCAAACCACCTCACACCACATATTGTCCTCAAACATCTCATTTCCAGCACATCCACCTTCCTGTGCACAACTCTATCCATAGCCCATGCCTCGCAACCATACAACATTGTTGGAACCACTATTCCTTCAAACATACCCATTTTTGCTTTCCGAGATAATGATCTCAACTTCCACACATTCTTCAAAGCTCCCAGAATTTTCGCCCCCTCCCCCACCCTATGATTCACTTCTGCTTACATGGTTCCATTCGCTGCCAAATCCACTCCCAGATATCTAAAACACTTCACTTCCTCCAGTTTTTCTCCATTCAAACTTACCTCCCAATTGACATGACCCTCAACCCTACTGTACCTAATAACCTTGCTCTTATTCACATTTACTCTCAGCTTTCTTCTTTCACACACTTTATCAAACTAAGTCACCAGCTTCTGCAGTTTCTCACATGAATCAGCCACCAGCGCTGTATCATTAGCGAACAACAACTGACTCACTTCCCAAGCTCTCTCATCCACAACAGACTGCATACTTGCCCCTCTTTCCAAAACTCTTGCATTCACCTCCCTAACAACCCCATCCATAAACAAATTAAACAACCAGGGAGACATCACACACCCCTGCTGCAAACCTACATTCAATGAGAACCAATCACTTTCCTCTCTTCCTACACGTACCCATACCTTACATCCTCGATAAAAATTTTTCACTGCTTCTAACAACTTGCCTTAACAGGAATACTCAACAAACTTATTCCTCTGTAATTAGAGCACTCACCTTTATCCCCTTTGCCTTTGTACAATGGCACTATGGAAGCATTCCACCAATTCTCAGGCACCTCACCATGAGTCATACACACATTAAATAACCTTACCAACCAGTCAACAATACAGTCACCCCCTTTTTTAATAAATTCCACTGCAATACCATCCAAACCCGCAGCCTTGCCGGCTTTCATCTTCCACAAAGCTTTTACTACCTCTTCTCTGCTTACTAAATCATCCTCCCTAACCCTCTCACTTTGCACACCACCTCGACCAAAACACCCTATATCTGCCACTCTATCATCAAACACATTCAACAAACCTTCAAAATACTCACTCAATCTCCTTCTCACATCACCACTACTTGTTATCACATCGCCATTAGCCCCCTTCACCAATGTTCTCATTTTTTCCCTTGTCTTACGCACTTTATTTACCTCCTTCCAGAACATCTTTTTATTCTCCCTAAAATTTAATGATACTTTCTCACCCCAACCCTCATTTGCCCTCTTCTTCACCTCTTGTACCTTTCTCTTGACCTCCTCCCTCTTTCTTTTATCCATCTCCCACTCATTTGCATTATTTCTCTGCAAAAATCGTCCAAATGCCTCTCTCTTCTCCTTCATTAATGATCCTACTACTTCATCCCACCACTCACTACCCCTTCCTAATCTGCCCACCTCCCACGCTTCTCATGCCACAAGCATCTTTTGTGTAAGTCATCACTGCTTCACTAAATACATCCCATTCCTCCCCAACTCCCCTTACCTTTGTTCTCACCTTTTTCCATTTTGTACTCAGTCTCTCCTGGTACTTCCTCACACAAGTCTCCTTCCCAAGCTCGCTTACTCTCACCACTCTCTTCACCCCAATATTCTCTCTTCTTTTCTGAAAACCTCTACAAATCTTCAACTTCGCCTCCACAAGATAATAATCAGACATCCCTCCAGTTGCACCTCTCAGCACGTTAACATCCAAAAGTCTCCCTTTCGCGCGCCTATCAATTAACATATAATCCAATAACGCTCTCTGGCCATCTCTCCTACTTACATATGTATACTTATGAATATCTCTCTTTTTAAACGAGGTATTCCCAATCACCAGTCCTTTTTCAGCACATAGATCTAGAAGATCTTCACCATTTCCATTTACAACACTGAACACCCCATGTATACCAATTATTCCCTCAACTGCCACATTACTCACCTTTGCATTCAAATCACCCATCACTATAACCCGCTCTTGTGCATATATATATATATATATCTTTTTTTCTTTTTTTTTTTTGCTTTGTCGGTCTCCCGCGTTTGCTAGGTAGCACAAGGAAACAGACAAAAGAAATGGCCTAACCCACTCCCATACACATGTATATACATACGTCCACACACGCAAATATACATACCTACACAGCTTTCCATGGTTTACCCCAGACGCTTCACATGCCCTGATTCAATCCACTGACAGCACGTCAACCCCAGTATACCACATCGATCCAATTCACTCTATTCCTTGCCCTCCTTTCACCCTCCTGCATGTTCAGGCCCCGATCACACAAAATCTTTTTCACTCCATCTTTCCACCTCCAATTTGGTCTCCCACTTCTCCTCGTTCCCTCCCCCTCCAACACATATATCCTCTTGGTCAATCTTTCCTCACTCATTCTCTCCACGTGCCCAAACCATTTCAAAACACCCTCTTCTGCTCTCTCAACCACGCTCTTTTTATTTCCACACATCTCTCTTACCCTTACGTTACTTACTCGATCAAACCACCTCACACCACACATTGTCCTCAAACATCTCATTTCCAGCACATCCACCCTCCTGCGCACAACCGTATCCATAGCCTACGCCTCGCAACCATACAACATTGTTGAAACCACTATTCCTTCAAACATACCCATTTTTGCTTTCCTAGATAATGTTCTTGACTTCCACACATTCTTCAATGCTCCCAGGATTTTTGCCCCCTCATCCACCCTATGACTCACTTCCGCTTCCATGGTTCCATCCGCTGCCAGATCCACTCCCAGATATCTAAAACACTTTACTTCCTCCAGTTTTTCTCCATTCAAACTTACCTCCCAATTGACTTGACCCTCAACCCTACTGTACCTAATAACCTTGCTCTTATTCACATTTACTCTTAACTTTCTTCTTTCACACACTTTACCAAGCTCAGTCACCAGCTTCTGCAGTTTCTCACATGAATCAGCCATCAGCGCTGTATCATCAGCGAACAACAACTGACTCACTTCCCAAGCTCTCTCATCCCCAACAGACTTCATACTTGCCCCTCTTTCCAAATCTCTTGCATTCACCTCCCTAACAACCCCATCCATAAAGAAATTAAACAACCATGGAGACATCACACACCCCTGCCGCAAACCTACATTCACTGAGAACTAATCACTTTCCTCTCTTCCTACACGTACACATGCCTTACATCCTCGATAAAAACTTTTCACTGTTTCTAACAACTTGCCTCCCACACCATATATTCTTAATACCTTCCACAGAGCATCTCTATCAACTCTCGCATATGCCTTCTCCAGATGCATAAATGCTACATACAAATCCATTTGCTTTTCTAAGTATTTCCCACATACATTCTTCAAAGCAAACACCTGATCCACACATCCTCTACCACTTCTGAAACCACACTGGTCTTCCCCAATCTGATGCTCTGTACATGCCTTCACCCTCTCAATCAATACCCTCCCATATAATTTACCAGGAATACTCAACAAACTTATACCTCTGTAATTTGAGCACTCACTCTTATCCCCTTTGCCTTTGTACAATGGCACTATGCACGCATTCCGCCAATCCTCAGGCACCTCACCATGAGTCATACATACATTAGATAACCTTACTAACCAGTCAACAATACAGTCACCCCTTTTTTAATAGATTCCACTGCAATACCATCCAAACCTGCTGCCTTGCTGGCTTTCATCTTCCGCAAAGCTTTTAGTACCTCTTCTCTGTTTACCAAATCATTTTCCCTAACCCTCTCACTTTGCACACCACCTCGACCAAAACACCCTATATCTGCCACTCTGTCATCAAACACATTCAACAAACCTTCAAAATACTCACTCCATCTCCTTCTCACATCACCACTACTTGTTATCACCTCCCCATTTGCGCCCTTCACTGAAGTTCCCATTTGCTCCCTTGTCTTACGCACTTTATTTACCTCTTTCCAGAACATCTTTTTATTCTGCCTAAAATTTAATGATACTCTCTCACCCCAACTCTCATTTGCCCTCTTTTTCACCTCTTACACCTTTCTCTTGACCTCCTGTCTCTTTCTTTTATACATCTCCCACTCAATTGGAAATAAAAAGAGTGTGGTTGAGAGAACAGAAGAGAGTGTTTTGAAATGGTTTGGGCACACATGGAGAGAATGAGTGAGGAAAGATTGACCAAGAGGATATATGTGTCGGAGGTGGAGGGAACGAGGAGAAGTGGAGACCAAATTGGAGGTGGAAAGATGGAGTGAAAAAGATTTTGTGTGATCGGGGCCTGAACATGCAGGAGGGGTGAAAGGAGGGCAAGGAATAGAGTGAATTGGATCGATGTGGTATACTAGGGTTGACGTGCTGTCAGTGGATTTGAATCAGGGCATGTGAAGCTTCGGGTAAACCATGGAAAGTTGTGTGGGGCCTGGATGTGGAAAGGGAGCTGTGGTTTCGGGCATTATTCAATGACAGCTAGAGACTGAGTGTGAACGAATGGGGCCTTTGTTGTCCTTTCCTAGTGCTACCTCGCACACATGAGGGGGGAGGGGGATGGTATTCCATGTGTGGCGAGGTGGCGATGGGAATGAATAAAGGCAGACAGTGTGAATTGTGTGCATGGGTATATATGTATGTGTCTGTGTGTGTATATATGTGTGTATATTGAGATGTATAGGTATGTATATTTGTGTGTGTGGACGTGTATGTATATACATTGTGTATGGGGGTGGGTTGGGCCATTTCTTTCGTCTGTTTCCTTGCGCTACCTCGCAAACGCGTGAGACAGCGACAGAGCAAAATAAATAATAAATAAATATATATATATATATATTTTTTTTTTTTTTTTTTTTTTTTTTTATACTTTGTCGCTGTCTCCCGCGTTTGCGAGGTAGCGCAAGGAAACAGACGAAAGAAATGGCCCAACCCCCCCCCCCCCACCATACACATGTACATACACACGTCCACACACGCAAATATACATACCTACACAGCTTTCCATGGTTTACCCCAGACGCTTCACATGCCTTGCTTCAATCCACTGACAGCACGTCAACCCCTGTATACCACATGACTCCAATTCACTCTATTCTTGCCCTCCTTTCACCCTCCTGCATGTTCAGGCCCCGATCACACAAAATCTTTTTCACTCCATCTTTCCACCTCCAATTTGGTCTCCCTCTTCTCCTCGTTCCCTCCACCTCCGACACATATATCCTCTTGGTCAATCTCTCCTCACTCATTCTCTCCATGTGCCCAAACCATTTCAAAACACCCTCTTCTGCTCTCTCAACCACGCTCTTTTTATTTCCACACATCTCTCTTACCCTTACGTTACTTACTCGATCAAACCACCTCACACCACACATTGTCCTCAAACATCTCATTTCCAGCACATCCATCCTCCTGCGCACATCTCTATCCATAGCCCACGCCTCGCAACCATACAACATTGTTGGAACCACTATTCCCTCAAACATACCCATTTTTGCTTTCCGAGATAGTGTTCTCGACTTCCACACATTCTTCAAGGCTCCCAGAATTTTCGCCCCCTTCCCCCACCCTATGATCCACTTCCGCTTCCATGGTTCCATCCGCTGACAGATCCACTCCCAGATATCTAAAACACTTCACTTCCTCCAGTTTTTCTCCATTCAAACTCACCTCCCAATTGACTTGACCCTCACCCCTACTGTACCTAATAACCTTGCTCTTATTCACATTTACTCTCAACTTTCTTCTTCCACACACTTTACCAAACTCAGTCACCAGCTTCTGCAGTTTCTCACATGAATCAGCCACCAGCGCTGTATCATCAGCGAACAAAAACTGACTCACTTCCCAAGCTCTCTCATCCCCAACAGACTTCATAGTTGCCCCTCTTTCCAAAACTCTTGCATTCACCTCCCTAACAACCCCATCCATAAGGAGGTAAATAAAGTGCGTAAGACAAGGGAGCAAATGGGAACTTCAGTGAAGGGCGCAAATGGGGAGGTGATAACAAGTAGTGGTGATGTGAGAAGGAGATGGAGTGAGTATTTTGAAGGTTTGTTGAATGTGTTTGATGATAGAGTGGCAGATATAGGGTGTTTTGGTCGAGGTGGGTAGCAAAGTGAGAGGGTTAGGGAAAATGATTTAGTAAACAGAGAAGAGGTAGTAAAAGCTTTGTGGAAGATGAAAGCCAGGAAGGCAGCAGGTTTGGATGGTATTGCAGTGGAATTTATTAAAAAAGGGGGTGACTGTATTGTTGACTGGTTGGTAAGGTTATTTAATATATGTATGAGTCATGGTGAGGTGCCTGAGGATTGGCGGAATACGTGCATAGTGCCATTGTACAAAGGCAAAGGGGATAAGAGTGAGTGCTCAAATTACAGAGGTATAAGTTTGTTGAGTATTCCTGGTAAATTATATGGGAGGGTATTGATTGAGAGGGTGAAGGCATGTACAGGGCATCAGATTGGGGAAGACCAGTGTGGTTTCAGAAGTGGTAGAGGATGTGTGGATCAGGTGTTTGCTTTGAAGAATGTATGTGAGAAATACTTAGAAAAGCAAATGGATTTGTATGTAGCATTTATGGATCTGGAGAAGGCATATGATAGAGTAGATAGAGATGCTCTGTGGAAGGTACTAAGAATATATGGTGTGGGAGGCAAGTTGTTAGAAGCAGTGAAAAGCTTTTATCGAGGATGTAAGGCATGTGTACGTGTAGGAAGAGAGGAAAGTGATTGGTTCTCAGTGAATGTAGGTTTGCGGCATGGGTGTGTGATGTCTCCATGGTTGTTTAATTTGTTTATGGATGGGGTTGTTAGGGAGGTGAATGCAAGAGTTTTGGAAAGAGGGGCAAGTATGAAGTCTGTTGGGGATGAGAGAGCTTGGGAAGTAAGTCAGTTGATGTTTGCTGATGATACAGCGCTGGTGGCTGATTCATGTGAGAAACTGCAGAAGCTGGTGACTGAGTTTGGTAAAGTGTGTGAAAGAAGAAAGTTAAGAGTAAATGTGAATAAAGAGCAAGGTTATTAGGTACAGTAGGGTTGAGGGTTAAGTCAATTGGGAGGTAAGTTTGAATGGAGAAGAACTGGAGGAAGTAAAGTGTTTTAGATATCTGGGAGTGGATCTGGCAGCGGATGGAACCATGGAAGCGGAAGTGAATCATAGGGTGGGGGAGGGGCGAAAATCCTGGGAGCCTTGAAGAATGTGTGGAAGTCGAGAACATTATCTCGGAAAGCAAAAATGGGTATGTTTGAAGGAATAGTGGTTCCAACAATGTTATGTGGTTGTGAGGCATGGGCTGTAGATAGGGCTGTGCAGAAGAGGGTGGATGTATTGGAAATGAAATGTTTGAGGACAATAAGTGGTGTGAGGTGGTTTGATTGAGTATGTAATGAAAGGGTAGGAGATATATATGGTCATAAAAGAGTGTAGTTGAGAGAGCAGAAGAGGGTGTGTTGAATTTGTTTTGACATAAGGAGAGACTGAGTGAGGAAAGACTGACAAAGAGGATACATGTGTTAGAGGTGGAGGGAAGAAGGAGAAGCGGGAGACGAAATTGGAGGTGGAAGGATGGAGTGAAAAAGATTGTGAGGGATCAGGGTCTGAACATACTGGAGGGTGAAAGGCTTGCAAGGAATAGAGTGAATTGGAATGATGTGGTATACCTGAGTCGAATTGCTGTCATTGGATTGAACCAGGGCATGTGAAGCATCTAGGGTAAATCATGGAAAGTTTTGTGGAGCTGTAGTTTTGGTGCATTACACATGACAGTTAGAGACTGATTGTAAATGAATGTGGCCTTTTTTGTCTTTTCCTGGTGCTACCTCGCTGTAGTGGTAGGGGGATGCTATGTCAGGTGTGGTGGGGTGGCATGGGGAATAGATGAAGGCAGCAAGTATGAATATGTACATGTTTATATGTGTATATGTCTGTGTATGTATATGTATGTATATGTTGAAATTTATTTGTATGTATATGTGCTTGTATGTGGGTGGGTTGGGCTAATCCTCGTCTGTTTCCTTGTGCTACCTCGCTGACGCAGGAGATTTCGGTTAAGTATAGCAAATATATATATATTATTTATTTCATTTATTTGTTATACATAATTGCTCTTTCCTATGTCAGTGAGGTAGCACTGGGAAACAGATGAAGAATGGCTCATCCGCTCATTTTTTTTTTTTTTAAATGGGAAACAGAAGAAGGAGCCACGCGGGGAGTGCTCATCCTCCTCGAAGGCTCAGATTGGGGTGCCTAAATGTGTGTGGATGTAACCAAGATGTGAAAAAAGGAGAGATAGGTAGTATGTTTGAGGAAAGGAACCTAGATGTTTTGGCTCTGAGTGAAACGAAGCTCAAGGGTAAAGGGGAAGAGTGGTTTGGGAATGTCTTGGGAGTAAAGTCAGGGGTTAGTGAGAGGACAAGAGCAAGGGAAGGAGTAGCAGTACTCCTGAAACAGGAGTTGTGGAAGTATGTGATAGAATGTAAGAAAGTAAATTCTCGATTAATATGGGTAAAACTGAAAGTTGATGGAGAGAGATGGGTGATTATTGGTGCATATGCACCTGGGCATGAGAAGAAAGATCATGAGAGGCAAGTGTTTTGGGAGCAGCTGAATGAGTGTGTTAGTGGTTTTGATGCACGAGACCGGGTTATAGTGTTGGGTGATTTGAATGCAAAGGTGAGTAATGTGGAAGTTGAGGGAATAATTGGTATACATGGGGTGTTCAGTGTTGTAAATGGAAATGGTGAAGAGCTTGTAGATTTATGTGCTGAAAAAGGACTGATGATTGGGAATACCTGGTTTAAAAAGCGAGATATACATAAGTATACTTATGTAAGTAGGAGAGATGGCCAGAGAGCGTTATTGGATTACGTGTTAATTGACAGGCGCGCGAAAGAGAGACTTTTGGATATTAATGTGCTGAGAGGTGCAACTGGAGGGATGTCTGATCATTATCTTGTGGAGGCTAAGGTGAAGATTTGTATGGGTTTTCAGAAAAGAAGAGTGAATGTTGGGGTGAAGAGGGTGGTGAGAGTAAGTGAGCTTGGGAAGGAGACTTGTGTGAGGAAGTACCAGGAGAGACTGAGTACAGAATGGAAAAAGGTGAGAACAATGGAAGTAAGGGGAGTGGGGGAGGAATGGGATGTTTTTAGGGAATCAGTGATGGATTGCACAAAAGATGCTTGTGGCATGAGAAGAGTGGGAGGTGGGTTGATTAGAAAGGGTAGTGAGTGGTGGGATGAAGAAGTAAGAGTATTAGTGAAAGAGAAGAGAGAGGCATTTGGACGATTTTTGCAGGGAAAAAATGCAATTGAGTGGAAGACGTATAAAAGAAAGAGACAGGAGGTCAAGAGAAAGGTGCAAGAGGTGAAAAAAAGGGCAAATGAGAGTTGGGGTGAGAGAGTATCATTAAATTTTAGGGAGAATAAAAAGATGTTCTGGAAGGAGGTAAATAAAGTGCGTAAGACAAGGGAGCAAATGGGAACTTCAGTGAAGGGCGCAAATGGGGAGGTGATAATAAGTAGTGGTGATGTGAGAAGGAGATGGAGTGAGTATTTTGAAGGTTTGTTGAATATGTTTGATGATAGAGTGGCAGATATAGGGTGTTTTGGTCGAGGTGGTGTGCAAAGTGCGAGGGTTAGGGAAAATGATTTGGTAAACAGAGAAGAGGTAGTAAAAGCTTTGCGGAAGATGAAAGCCGGTAAGGCAGCAGGTTTGGATGGTATTGCAGTGGAATTTATTAAAAAAGGGGGTGACTGTATTGTTGACTGGTTGGTAAGGTTATTTAATGTATGTATGACTCATGGTGAGGTGCCTGAGGATTGGCGGAATGCGTGCATAGTGCCATTGTACAAAGGCAAAGGGGATAAGAGTGAGTGCTCAAATTACAGAGGTATAAGTTTGCTGAGTATTCCTGGTAAATTATATGGGAGGGTATTGATTGAGAGGGTGAAGGCATGTACAGAGCATCAGATTGGGGAAGAGCAGTGTGGTTTCAGAAGTGGTAGAGGATGTGTGGATCAGGTGTTTGCTTTGAAGAATGTATGTGAGAAATACTTAGAAAAGCAAATGGATTTGTATGTAGCATTTATGGATCTGGAGAAGGCATATGATAGAGTTGATAGAGATGCTCTGTGGAGGGTATTAAGAATATATGGTGTGGGAGGCAAGTTGTTAGAAGCAGTGAAAAGTTTTTATCGAGGATGTAAGGCATGTGTACGTGTAGGAAGAGAGGAAAGTGATTGGTTCTCAGTGAATGTAGGTTTGCAGCAGGGGTGTGTGATGTCTCCATGGTTGTTTAATTTGTTTATGGATGGGGTTGTTAGGGAGGTGAATGCAAGAGTTTTGGAAAGAGGGGCAAGTATGAAGTCTGTTGGGGATGAGAGAGCTTGGGAAGTGAGTCAGTTGTTGTTCGCTGATGATACAGCGCTGGTGGCTGATTCATGTGAGAAACTGCAGAAGCTGGTGACTGAGTTTGGTAAAGTGTGTGAAAGAAGAAAGTTAAGAGTAAATGTGAATAAGAGCAAGGTTATTATGTACAGTAGGGTTGAGGGTCAAGTCAATTGGGAGGTGAGTTTGAATGGAGAAAAACTGGAGGAAGTGAAGTGTTTTAGATATCTGGGAGTGGATCTGGCAGCGGATGGAACCATGGAAGCGGAAGTGGATCATAGGGTGGGGGAGGGGGCGAAAATTCTGGGAGCCTTGAAGAATGTGTGGAAGTCGAGAACATTATCTCGGAAAGCAAAAATGGGTATGTTTGAAGGAATAGTGGTTCCAACAATGTTGTATGGTTGCGAGGCGTGGACTATGGATAGAGTTGTGCGCAGGAGGATGGATGTGCTGGAAATGAGATGTTTGAGGACAATGTGTGGTGTGAGGTGGTTTGATCGAGTGAGTAACGTAAGGGTAAGAGAGATCTTTCTTTCTTTCTTTCAAACTATTCGCCATTTCCCGCGTTAGCGAGGTAGCGTTAAGAACAGAGAACTGGGCCTTTAAGGGAATATCCTCACCTGGCCCCCTTCTCTATTTCTTCTTTTGGAAAATTAAAAAAAAATAATGAGAGGGGAGGATTTCCAGCCCCCCGCTCCCTCCCCTTTTAGTCGCCTTCTACGACATGCAGGGAATACGTGGGAAGTATTCTTTCTCCCCTATCCCCAGGGATATGGGAGAATACACATATACATAATTCATACTGTCTGCCCTTATTCATTCCCGTTGCCACCCGCCACACATGAAATGGAAACCCCCTCCCTCTGCATGTGCGCGAGGTAGCGCTAGGAAAAGACAACAAAGACCACATTTGTTCACACTCAGTCTCTAGCTGTCATGTATAATGCACCGAAACCACAGCTCCCTTTCCACATACAGGCCCCACAAAACTTTCCATGGTTTACCCCAGACACTTCACATGCCCTGGTTCAATCCATTGACAGCACGTCGACCCCGGTATACCACATCGTTCCAATTTGCTCCATTCCTTGCACGCTTTTCACCCTCCTGCATGTTCAGGCCCTGATCACACAAAATCTTTTTCACTCCATTTTTCCACTTCCAATTTGGTCTCCCACTTCTCCTCATTCCCTCCACCTCTGACACACATATACTCTTTGTCAATCTTTCCTCACTCATTTTCTCCATGTGACCAAACCATTTCAAAACACCCTCTTATGCTCTCTCAACCACATTCTTTTTATTACCACATATCTCTCTTACCCTTTCATTACTTACTCGATCAAACCACCTCACACCACATATTGTCCTCAAACATCTCATTTCCAACACATCCACCCACTTCCGCACAACTCTATCTATAGCCCACGCCTTGCAACCATATAACATTGTTGGAACCACTATTCCTTCAAACATATCCCATTATGCTTCCAAGGGTACCGTTCTTGACTTCCACAAATTTTCCAATTGCTCCCAGAACTTTCGCCCCCCTCCCCACCCTATGATTCACTTCCGCTTCATTGGTTCCATCCGCTGCCATATTTCACTCCCACAATATCTCGAACACTTCACTTCTCCAGTTTTTCTCCACAATTGATGTGTGGAATAAAAAGAGCGTGGTTGAGTGAGAGCAGAAGAGAGGTGTTTTGAAATGTTTGGTCACATGGAAGGAATGTGTGTGGAAAGATTGACAAGAGGATATCTGTGTTGGAGTTGGAGGGAACGAGGAGAAGAGGGAGACGAAATTGGAGGTGGAAAGGTGGAGTGAAAAAGATTTTGAGCGATCTGGGGCCTGAACATACCAGGAGGTGAAAGGCGTGCAAGGAATAGTGTGATAGGAATTGTATGTTTCCGGGGGTGGAGTGCCGTCAATGGATTGACAAGGGGCATGTGAAGCATCTAGGGTAAAAACCATGGAAAGTTTTGTGGGGCGTGGATGTAGAAGGGTATAAAAAGCTGTGGTTTCTATGCTTTACACATGGCCAGCACAGAGACTGTGAATGAATGTGGCCTTGTGTCTTTTCCGAGCATTACCTACACATGTGCAGCAGGATGGGGGGTACCATTCTCATGGTGTGGCGGGGTGGTGACAGGAATGGATGAAGGCAGCAAGTGTGATTAAGTACATGTGTATGTATGTATATATCTATGAATGTATATGTTGATAATGTTATCCGGTTATGTTTATGTGCCCGTCCCATGTGTGGGTGTTTATGGAATTTACCTGTGTATGTGGGTGGGTTGGGCCATTCTTTCGTCTGTTTCCTTGCGCTCAACTGGCTTGAATGCGGCGAGACAGGAACAATGTAGGGTGGTGTGGGGGTGGGCGGAGGTTGCGGGGGCGTGGGGAGCAGGAGGTGGTGGCTCGAGTGGGCGGGGTGTGGGCATTGGGTTATTCTGTCGTTTTGTTTGGGCAAATTTCACTTACCCATGTCTAGGGTCGGTGTCCTCTTCTCGGCCTCTCGGTTTCGAGACTGTCAGTGTTCTAGATCATGTTATTTTAAGTTACTCTCAGATACACTGTCAGTTTAGTCACCTTGGCATCCTCAAGGCTACACGGTAGGACAGGGTGGCTTGAACTGCGCCATCCGCTATAACTCACTCTGGGAATGATGGTCCTGCCACCGACCACACGTCCCGGTGGGTGGGGGTGGGGTTCGGGTCCTTGCGCGTGGATATATTGTTACTTACTTTGGCCGGATAGGCGGATCATCGCATGGAGCGTGCGGGCAGGCTTGATGGCCCCGATTTCCCTCCATGCGCCCGGGACATACTCACTGGCACACACTCAAGCTGTCAATGAGGGTGTCCCCAGACGTCGGGACAAATATGGCATACGGTGGCTTGACTCTGTACTGCTAGGTCTTCCCCGGGGGTGGGGGGGAGTCCTACTGACGGGCACTTGGGCAGGACGTGGCCGGGGCCCACCGGGCACCCGCGGCCTGGGTCTGGCCACACAATTCTCTCTTTAGTGCGGGGGCACTCCAAGTCGGTTTGCCTCCAGCCATGTTTGGTTTCTCCCAATTGTCTCCGCAGTTCCACCTCCCACTCCCGGACACTTTATAGCCTCTGGGGCAGGAGGGCCAGATCGCTGGAGATGGTCCTGGGGCACCTTACCATTGCAAATCTCACCGCTTGGCGCTCGCTACCATGCTCTGTTTTTTTCCTCACAGCGCTCGGTCCCGTACGTTATCGTACTCGAGCTTTCTCCATCACCACAGGGTCCGCATATACAGCTCTAGTGGGCGCTATGGCACTGAAGCAGGCGATCTTCGCGTTGTGTGCAATAGAAGGATTTTACCACATGGTTTTCATGGGGGGGTTAATAGGTGGAAGGGCTTTTTATGTATCAGGGGGAATGGGCGGTGTGTTGGGGCGAGTTAGGCACTCTATGGGGGCTAGGGCGCCACAGTTTATGGGAGCCCCCGACGCCCACCCAAACGAGGTGTCTAGGCAGGCAGTCCTTGGGGGCAACTGACGTCGGCTGGATGACTAGACCATGTGTGACGTTTTATACAGGGGCGGCACGGACACTGGGGGGCGCCTGGCATTTCAGGACCGCCACTAGGGGTCTGGTACGATTAACGTCGGGTCAGTTGGACCTGCGGCTGAGGACTCTGGTACGCGGTTCGGGGGGTTACGTGCTCACACTTTTCCTATTCATCGTCACCAGCTTCAGGCATGTTTCTCTATGGACATGTAGCAGCTACTGGCGGGCGCTTCATGTGATCTATTCTGGTCGTCTACTTATCCCATAGCGCTGCTATGCACCTACAGACTGCATTCTTGCCCCGCGTAACTATTCTCTTGCACTGTCACCTCCTATAACACCCCCAATCCATTAAACTAAATTTAAACAATCATGGAGTACATCACACACCCCTGCGCATAAACTACTTTCAATCGTGAACTAATCACTGTCCTCGCGTCTCCTACACGTACACTTGCCTTAAATCATCGATAATTACGTTTGGGGGAGGGGCGGGAAAGTTCTGTCGAGCGTTTTTTTTTTTAAATAAATGTTTGGAAGTCAGAGTATTTTTCGTGGAAAGCAAAATAGGTATGTTTGAAGGATTAGTGATTTCCAACAATTTATGATGGTTGCAAGGCGTTTGGCCTCTTGTGTGGAGGAGGGTGGATGTGCTGGAAATTGAGATGTTGAAGACATTATTTGGGGTGAGATTGGTTTGATCGAGTAAGTATTGAATGGGTAGCGGATGTGTGTTAATAAAAAGAGTGTGGTTGCGATGAGCAGAAGAGGGTGTTTTGAAAGGTTTGGGTCACATGGAGGAGAATGAGTGAGGAGAGATTTACAAAGAGGATATATGTGTCAGATGGTGGAGGGGAACTAGGAGAGTGAGAGACCAAAGTGGAGGTGGTAAGATGGAGTGAAAAAGATTTTGAGTGATCGGGCTTTTGAACATACACTGAGTCGTGAAAGGAATTGCAAGAATAGAGTGAATTGGAACAATTGTTGGTATACTGGGTCGAAGTGCTGTAATGGAATGAACCGGGCATGTGAAGCATCAGGGGTAAAACCATGGAAAGTTCTGTGGGGCCTGGTTGTGGGAGAAAGGGAGCTGGGTTTCGGTGGATCATACATGAAAGCTAGGAGACTTGGTGTGGGATAGGAATGTGGCCTTCGTTGTCTTTTTGCAGCACTACCTCGCGGCAACATTGCCGGGGGAGGGGGTTGTCATTTTCATGTGTGGCGGTAGTAGTGGCGAGGGTTGATAGGACAGACTGTTGAATTATGTAACTGTGCATTATGTATTACATCTGTTATCTTGTGTGGATATATATATGCATACGTTGCAAATGTATAGGTATGTTTATGTGCGGGTGTGGACATGTATGTATATATATGTGTATGTGGGTGGGTTGGGCCATTCTTTCGTCTGTTTCCTTGTGCTACCTCACTGACACAGGAGGACAGCTCAAGTTTAATGAAAAAAAAATAATTCATTATATATATTTATATATAGATTTTTATATATATATATATATATATATATATATATTATATATATATAGAATTTGTTTTTATTATGATTTTGCTTTGTCGCTTTGTCTCCTGCGTTTGCGAGGTTGTAGCGCAATGGAAACAGACGAAAGAAATGGCCCAACCACCCCCATACACATGTATATACACACTCGTCCACACCGCAAATATTATACATACCTTACATCTTCAAATGTACACATATATATACACACATCAGACACATACATATATTACCATGCACCAGAATTCCACCCACTGTCTGCCTTTATTTCATTCCCATCGCCACTTACCACACATGGAAGACCATCCCCATACCCCCCTCATCGTGTGCGGGGTTAGCGCTAGGAAAAGACAACAAAGTCCTCATTCGTTCACACTCAGTCTCTAGCTGTCATGCAATAATGCCCGATGAAACCACAGCTCCCTTTCCACATCCAGGCCCCCACACAGCTTTCATGGTTTACCCCAGACGCTTCACATGCCTGATCTCAATCCACTGACAGCACGTAACCCGGTATTACCACATCGGTCCCTAATTCATTCTATTCCTGCCCACCTTTCACCCTCCTGCTTGTTCAGGCCCCGATCACTCAAAATCTTTTTCCACTCCATTTTTCCACCTCAATTTGGTTTCTCCCACTTTCCTCGTTTCTCCAACTCCGACACATATATACTCTTGGTCAATTCTTTCATCACTCATTCTTCCTCCTGTTGCCCAAACCATTTTTCAAAAAACCCACCCTCTTCCTGCTCTTTCAACCACACTTTTATTATTTCCACAATTTCTCTTACCCTTACATTACTTACTGCTCAACCACCTCACACCACACATTGTCCTCAAATTCATTTCCAGCACTGCCACCCTCCTGCACAAAACTCTACATAGACCACGCCTCGCAACCATACACAACATTGTTGGAACACTATTCCTTCAAACTATACCCATTTTTTTTGCTTTCCCGGATTAATGTTTCTCGACTTCCACACATTCTTCAAGCTCCCAGGATTTTCGCCCTTCCCCACCCGTGATTCACTTCCGCTTTCCTTGGGTTCCATCCGCTGCCGTCCACTCCCGATATTAAAAAACACTTTACTTCTCAGTTTTTCTCATTCAAACTTACCTCCCATTGACTTGACCTAACCCTACTGTACCTAATTAACCTTGCTCTTATTCACATTTACTCTTAACTTTCTTTTTTCACACACTTTACCAAACTCAGTCACCAGCTGCTGCAGTTTTCACCATTGATATCAGCCACCAGCGCTTGTATCATTCAGCGAACAACACTGACTCACTTCCCAAGCTCTCTCTTCCACGACAGACTTCATTCTTGCCACTCATTCAAATCTCTGGCATTCACCTCCCTAACAACCCCATCCTTAAACAAATTAAACAAACATGGAGACATCACAACCCTGCCGCAAACCTACATTCAATGAGAAACCAATCACTTTCCTCTCTTCTACACGTACTTATGCCTACATCCTCGATAAAAACTTTTCACTGCTTCTAACAACTTGCCTCCCGCCCATATATTCTTAATACCTTCACTGAGCATTCTATCAACTCTATCATATGCCTTCTTCCAGATCCATTAAATGCTTACATACAAATCCATGTGGTTCTTTGCTTTAACATGCTAGCCAGAGACTGTGAACGAATGTGGCCTGTTGTTGTCTTTTCCGTAGCATTACCTCACACGTGCAGCAGGAGGGGGGGTACCATTTCATGTGTGGGGGGGTGGTGACAGGGATGGATATAACGGCAGCAAGTGTGAATTAGTTACATGGTATGTATGTATATATCTATGAATGTATTTGTTGAAATGTATCGGTATGTATATGTGCGTGTGTGGGGTGTGTATGTATATACATGTGTATGTGGGTGGTTGGGCCATTCTTTCGTCTGTTCCTTGCGCTTCCTTGCTAATGCGGGAGAACAGAAACAAAGTATGATATATTTTTTTTTTTATTTTGGCTTTGTCGCTGTCTCCTGCGTTTGGCGAGGTAGTAGCAGGAAAACAAGACGAAAGAAATGGCCAACCCACCCCCATACACATGTATTTAACCCCCCCCACCCACGTCCACCGAATTTACATATACTATACATCTCAATGTAACATATATATACACCACAGACACATACATATATACCCATGCACACAATTCACACTGTCTGCCTTTATTCGATTCCCATCGCCACCTCACCACACATGGAATACATCCCCTCCCCCCTCTTGTGTGCGGGGGGGGTTCTTTTAACGCTAGGAAAAAAGCAACAAGGCCTCAGTCGTTCACACTCTGTCTTAGCTGTCAACATTAATGCCCCGAAAACCACACTCCCTTTCCACATCCTGGCCCCACACAGCTTTCCTGGTTTACCCCAGGTCGCTTCAATGCCCTGATTCAATCCACTGACAGCACCGTCAACCACCGGTATACCACATCGGTCAATTCATTCTATTCCTTGCCCACCTTTCCCCTCCTGATGTTCAGGCCCCAATCACTCAAGTCTTTTTCATCCATCTTTCCACCTCCAATTTGGTCTCCCACTTCTTCCTCGTTCCCTCCACACTCCGTCACATATTTCCTTCTTAGGTCAGTCTTTCCTCATCATTCTCCCACTTGTGCCCAAACCATTCAAAAACACCCTCTTTGCTCTCTCAACCATGCTCTTTTTTATTTCACACATCTCTCTACCCGTAAGTTACTTACCCTCGACCAAACCACCTCACAACAAATTGTCCTCAAACATCTCATTTCCTACACATCCTCCTCCTGCGCACATACTCTATCCTAGCCCACGCCTCGAACCATACAACATTGTATGGACCACTATTCCTTCAAACATACCATTTTTACTTTCTGAGATTATTGTTCTTCGACTTCCCACATTTTTCAAGGCTCCCAGAATTTTCGCCCCCCCTCCCCCACCTATGATTCACTTCTGCTTCCATGGTTCCATCCGCTGCCAGTTCCACTCCCAGATATCTAAAACACTTTCTTCCTCCAGTTTTTCTCCCTTCAAAAATTACCCCCCAATTGACAGACCCTCAAAACCACGTACCCAAAAACCTTGCCTTATTCACATTTTCTCCGCTTTCTTCTTTCACTACTTTATCAAACTAAGTCACCAGCTTTTGCATTTTTCACGAATCAGCCACCCGCCTGTATCTTACGAAAAACAAGACTCATTCCCAAACTCTCTCATCCCCAAAAACTGCATACTTGCCCCTCTTTTCCAAAACTCTTTCATTACCTCCCTAAAACCCCATCCCTAAAAAAAATTAAAAAACCAGGGAGACATCACCACCCCTGCTGCAAACCCACATTTTAATAGAAAACCCAAACATTTTTCTCTCCTAACGTACCCTACCTTACATCCCATTTAAAAAATTTTTCACTGCTTTTAACAACTTGCCTTAAACAGGAAAAACTCAACAAACTATTTCCTCTGTAATTGAGCACTCACCTTATCCCCTTTTCCCTTTGTACAATTGGGACTTGGAAGCATTCCCCCAATTCTCAGGACCTCACCATAGCATACACACATTAATAACCTTACCAACCAGTCAACATACAGTCACCCCCCCTTTTTTTAAAAAAATTTTCCCCTGCAAAAACCATCCAAACCCCCAGCCTTGCCGGCTTTCACTTACAAAGTTTTTCTCCTCTTCTCGCTTTCAAATCATCCTCCCAACCCCCTCACTTTTTTCACACCACCCCAACAAACACCTATATCTGCCACTCTATCTCAAACACATTTTAAAAAAACCTTCAAAAATACTCACCCCTCTCCTTCCACATCACCACTATTTGTTTCACATCGCCATTCCCCCCTTTTCACCAATGTTCATTTTTTCCCCTTTGTTTTAACGCACTTTTTTTTCCCTCCTTCCAGAACATCTTTTTTCTCCCTAAAATTTAATGAAACTTTTCTCCCCCAACCCTCTTTTCCCTCTTCTTACCTCTTGTATTTTTCTTTTGACCTCCTCCCTCTTTTTTATCCATTCCCACTCATTTGCTTATTTCTCTCAAAAATTTCCCCCAAAGCCTTCTCTTCTCCTTCATTAATGTCCTACTTCTACCCACCACTATACCCCTTCCAAATTCCCCCACCTCCCAGGGCTTCTCATGCCACAACATTTTGGAAGCACCCTGCTTCACTAATACATCCATTCCTCCCCAACTCCCTTCCCTTTGTTCTCACCTTTTTCCTTTTTACTAGTCTCTGGAACCCCTAAAATTTTCCTTCCCAAGGGTTACTCTACCCACTTTCCCCCAATTTTTTTTTTCAAAAAATTAAAATCTTCAACTTCGCCCCCACAAATAAAACGACATCCCCTTGCCCCCTCTCGCATTTAAAACATCCAAAAGTCCCCCTTTTTTCGCGCGCCTATAAATTTAACATAAACCCCAATAACGCTCTCTGGCCATCTCTCCTACTTAAATATTATACTTATGAATATCTCTCTTTTTAAACAGGTTTTCCCAATCCCGTCCTTTTTGCAATAGTCTAGAAGATCTTCCCCATTTCCATTTACAACACTGAACACCCATGATCCCAATTATTCCCTAACTCCCACATTACTCACCTTTGCATTCAAATCACCCTCTATAACCCGCTCTTGTGCTATATATAATATATCTTTTTTTCTTTTTTTTTTTTGCTTTGGGGTCTCCCGCTTTTGTAGGTACACAAGGAAACAGACAAAAGAAAGGGCCTAACCCACTCCCATACCATGATATAATCTCCACACACGCAAATATACATACCTACACAGTTTTCCCATGTTTCCCCCAGATGCTTCACAGCCCTGATTAAATCCACTGACAGCACGTAAACCCCCAGTTTTACCACATCGATCCAATTCACTCTATTCCTTGCCCTCCTTTCACCCTCGCTGTTCACCCCCGATCAAACAAAATTTTTTTCCTCCATTTTCCACCCCCAAATTTTGGTCTCCCACTTCCCCTCTTCCCTCCCCCCCCAAAAATAATCCTCTTGGTCAATCTTTTCACTCTTTCCCTTTCCATGCCCAAAAACCATTTCAAAACCCCTCTTCTGCTCTCTCAACCCCCTTTTTTTTATTCCACAACTCTTTACCCTTCGTTACTTATCGATCAAACCACCTCACACCCCATTGCCCTCAAACATTCTTTCCCCGCACACCCACCCTCCTGCGCACAACCGTACCCATAGCCTACCCCTCGCAACCATAAAAACATTGTTGAAACCACATTCCTTAACAACCATTTTTCTTTCCTAGATAATGTTCTTGACTTCCACACATTCTTAATCCCCCGGATTTTTCCCCCCCTCACCACCAGACTCATTTTTTCCCTTGGTTTCCTTCCGCTCCCAGACCCACCCCCAATATCTAAAAACACTTTACTTCCTCCGTTTTTCTCCTTCAAATTTACCTCCCAATTGACTGACCCTCACCCTACTGTCCCCAAATAACCTGCTCTTATTACTTTTACTCTTAATTTTCTTCTTTCACACACTTTACAAAAAACAGTCACCAGCTTCTGAGTTTCTCACAGAATCACCATCAGCGCTGTATCATCAGCAAACAACAAATGACTCACTTCCCAAACTCTCTATCCCCAACAACTTATACTTGCCCCCCTTTCCAAATCTCTTCATTCACCCCCTAAAAACCCCCTCCATAAAGAAATTTAAAACAAATGGGACATCACACACCCTGGCAAACCCAATTCACTGGAAATAAACTTTTCCCCTTTTTCCTACACTAACTGCCTTTCATCCTCGATAAAAACTTTTCATGTTTCTAAAAACTCCTCCCACACCATATATTCTTAATACCTTCCACAGGCATCCTTCAACTCTCCCTAGCCTTTCCAGATCATAAAAAAAGCTACATAAAATCCATTTGCTTTTCTAAGTATTTCCCCATAAATTTTTCAAAGCAAACAGGGTAACATCCCCACCCTTCTGAAACCCATGGTCTTCCCCAATCTGAGCTCTGTACATGCCTTCACCCTCTCAATCAATTTCCCCCCCATATAATTTTTCCAGATACCAACAAACTTATCCTCTGTAATTTTTGGGGACCCCTTTTTCCCCCTTTGCCTTTGACAATGGCACTAGCAACCCCTTTCCCCCAATCCCCAGGGACCTCACCCTGAGTTACATAATTTAAAAACCTTACAACCAGTCAACAATAAGTCACCCCCTTTTTAAAATTCCATGCAATACCATCCAAACCCGCGCCTTGGGCTTTCATCTTCGCAAAGCTTTTTTTACCTCTTTTTCTTTTACCCAAATCTTTTTTTTAACCCCCTTTACTTTGCCCCACTCACCAAAACACCCTTTTTCGCCCCTTGTCACAACACTTTTAACAAACTTCAAAATTTCCATCCATCCCTTTCTTACATAAAATTGTTTCATATTTTGGCCCCAAAGGAAAGTTATTTGTTTGGTTAGCATTTTTACCTTTCCGAAACTTTTTTTTTTAAAATTTTTGAATTCTCCCCCAAATTTAATTTTTTTTTTACCTCTTACCCTTTCTTTGACCCCTGTCTCTTTTTTTATACATCTCCACTCAAAATTGGAAAAAAAAAAGAGTTGGTTTAGAGAAAAAAGAAGAAGTGTTTTTAAAGGTTTGGGCACACATGGAAGAATAGTGAGGAAAGATTGACCAGAGGATTAGTGTCGGGGTGGGGAACGAGGGGAAAGGGGGACCAAATTGGAGGGGGAAAAATGGAGTGAAAAGATTTTTTGTGATCGGGGGGCCGAACATGCAGGAGGGTGAAAGGAGGGGAAGGAAAGAGTGAATTGGTGATTGGTTAAAAAAAAAAAGGGTTTCGTGCTTCATGGATTTGAAATCGGCATGTAAGCTTCGGGGGAAACCATGGGAAAATTTTGTGGGCCGGATGGGAAGGGAGCTGTGGTTTCGGGCATTTTTTAAAATGACAGCTAAAAGGACTGAGTGTGAACGAATGGGGCCTTTTTTTTGCCCTTTTTCCCTAGTGCTACCTCGCACAATGGGGGGGAGGGGGATGGAAATTTCCTTTTTGTGTGGCAAATTTTTTGGGGTGGCGATGGGAATGAAAAAAGGCAGCAGTTTTAATTGTGTGAGGGGGTATATATGTAGTTTTCTGTTTTTGTTATATTGTGTTAATTTGAAAAGTTTTAGGTATGTATATTTGTGTGTGGGGGACGTGGATGTTTTATCTTGATTTTAGGGGGGTGGGTTGGGCCATTTCTTTCGTCTTTTTTCCTTGCGTTTACCTCCCCAAACGCTTTGGGCGGATAGAGAAAAATTTAAAATAAAAAATTTAAATATATTATTTATATTTTTTTTTTTTTTTTTTTTTTTTTTTTTTTAATTTGTCGCTTTTCCCCCCGCGTTTGCAAAGGGGGTTTAGCGAAAGGAAAAACGACGAAAAAAAAGGGCCCAACCCCCCCCCCCCCCCCAATACCCCATGTACATACACACGCCCCACACACGAAAATTTATCTACCTACACGTTTTTCCATGGTTTTTCCCCCAGGTTTCAATGCCTTGCCCAATCCACTGACTGCAGGGTCAACCCCGTATTCCATTTGGGACTCCAATTCCTCTATTTCTTGCCCCCCCTTTCCCCCTTTCCTGCTGTTCAGGCCCCGATCACACAAAATTTTTTCACTCCCCCTTTCCCCTCCCAATGGGGGTCCTCCCCCTTTTCCCCCCCTTTCCCTCCCCCCCTTTCCGACCCCCATTTTTTCCTTTTGGTAAAATCTTCTCCTTCTTTTCTCCCCCATGTCCCAAAACCCCCCATTTCCCCCCAAAAAACCCCCTCTTCTGCTCTTTTCAACCCGCTTTTTTTTTATTTCCACACAATCTCTCTTCCCTTTTTCTTACTTACCCCCGACAAACCACCCCCCACACCACACTATTGCCCTCAAACATCTTTTTCCCCAAGAAATTTTCCATCCTTTTGCGCACATCTCTACCCATAGCCCACGGCCTCGCAACCATACAACATTTGTTGGGAACCCCTTATTCCCTAAAAAAATTAACCCTTTTTGCTTTCCCCCCCCAAAGGAATTGGGGGGTTCCCCCTCGACTTCCCCCCCACATTTTTCCCCAAGGTTTCCCCCCAAAATTTTTCGCCCCCTCCCCCCAAACCCCCTAGGGCCCCCTCTTCCCCCCCCCCCCATGGTTTCCCCAAATCCCCGCGGGCCCCCAAAACCCACCCCCCCCTGTTATCTAAAATACTTCCCCCTTCCTCCAGTTTTTCTCCATTCAAACTCACCTCCCAACTGACTTGACCCTCAACCCTACTGTACCTAATAACCTTGCTCTTATTCACATTTACTCTTAACTTTCTTCTTTCACACACTTTACCAAACTCAGTCACCAGCTTCTGCAGTTTCTCACATGAATCAGCCACCAGCGCTGTATCATCAGCGAACAACAACTGACTCACTTCCCAAGCTCTCTCATCCCCAACAGACTTCATAGTTGCCCCTCTTTCCAAAACTCTTGCATTCACCTTGCTAACAACCCCATCCATAAGGAGGTAAATAAAGTGCGTAAGACAAGGGAGCAAATGGGAACTTCTGTGAAGGGCGCAAATGGGGAGGTGATAACAAGTAGTGGTGATGTGAGAAGGAGATGGAGTGAGTATTTTGAGGGTTTGTTGAATGTGTTTGATGATAGAGTGGCAGATATAGGGTGTTTTTGTCGAGGTGGGTAGCAAAGTGAGAGGGTTAGGGAAAATGATTTGGTAAACAGAGAAGAGGTAGTAAAAGCTTTGCGGAAGATGAAAGCCAGGAAGGCAGCAGGTTTGGATGGTATTGCAGTGGAATTTATTAAAAAAGGGGGTGACTGTATTGTTGACTGGTTGGTAAGGTTATTTAATGTATGTATGACTCATGGTGAGGTGCCTGAGGATTGGCGGAATGCGTGCATAGTGCCATTGTACAAAGGCAAAGGGGATAAGAGTGAGTGCTCAAATTACAGAGGTATAAGTTTGTTGAGTATTCCTGGTAAATTATATGGGAGGGTATTGATTGAGAGGGTGAAGGCATGTACAGAGCATCAGATTGGGGAAGAGCAGTGTGGTTTCAGAAGTGGTAGAGGATGTGTGGATCAGGTGTTTGCTTTGAAGAATGTATGTGAGAAATACTTAGAAAAGCAAATGGATTTGTATGTAGCATTTATGGATCTGGAGAAGGCATATGATAGAGTTGATAGAGATGCTCTGTGGAAGGTATTAAGAATATATGGTGTGGGAGGCAAGTTGTTAGAAGCAGTGAAAAGTTTTTATCGAGGATGTAAGGCATGTGTACGTGTAGGAAGAGAGGAAAGTGATTGGTTCTCAGTGAATGTAGGTTTGCGGCAGGGGTATGTGATGTCTCCATGGTTGTTTAATTTGTTTATGGATGGGGTTGTTAGGGAGGTAAATGCAAGAGTTTTGGAAAGAGGGGCAAGTATGAAGTCTGTTGGGGATGAGAGAGCTTGGGAAGTGAGTGAGTTGTTGTTCGCTGATGATACATATATATATATATATATATATTCAGAAGTGGTATAGGATGTGTGGATCAGGTGTTTGCTTTGAAGAATGTATATGAGAAATACTTAGAAAAGCAAATGGATTTGTATGTAGCATTTATGGATCTGGAGAAGGCATATGATAGAGTAGATAGAGATGCTCTGTGGAAGGTACTAAGAATATATGGTGTGGGAGGCAAGTTGTTAGAATCAGTGAAAAGCTTTTATCGAGGATGTAAGGCATGTGTACGTGTAGGAAGAGAGGAAAGTGATTGGTTGTCAGTGAATGTAGGTTTGTGGCAGGGGTGTGTGATGTCTCCATGGTTGTTTAATTTGTTTATGGATAGGGTTGTTAGGGAGGTAAATGTAAGAGTTTTGGAAAGAGGGGCAAGTATGAAGTCTGTTGGGGATGAGAGAGCTTGGGAAGTAAGTCAGTTGATGTTTGCTGATGATACAGCGCTGGTGGCTGATTCATGTGAGAAACTGCAGAAGCTGGTGACTGAGTTTGGTAAAGTGTGTGAAAGAAGAAAGTTAAGAGTAAATGTGAATAAGAGCAAGGTTATTAGGTACAGTAGTGTTGAGGGTTAAGTCAATTGGGAGGTAAGTTTGAATGATGAAGAACTGGAGGAAGTAAAGTGTTTTAGATATCTGGGAGTGGATCTGGCAGCGGATGGAACCATGGAAGCGGAAGTGAATCATAGGGTGGGGGAGGGGCGAAAATCCTGGGAGCCTTGAAGAATGTGTGGAAGTCGAGAACATTATCTTGGAAAGCAAAAATGGGTATGTTTGAAGGAATAGTGGTTCCAACAATGTTATGTGGTTGTGAGGCATGGGCTGTAGATAGGGCTGTGCAGAAGAGGGTGGATTTATTGGAAATGAAATATTTGAGGACAATAAGTGGTGTGAGGTGGTTTGATTGAGTATGTAATGAAAGGGTAGGAGATATATATGGTCATAAAAGAGTGTAGTTGAGAGAGCAGAAGAGGGTGTGTTGAATTTGTTTTGACATAAGGAGAGAATGAGTGAGGAAAGACTGACAAAGAGGATACATGTGTTAGAGGTGGAGGGAAGAAGGAGAAGCGGGAGACGAAATTGGAGGTGGAAGGATGGAGTGAAAAAGATTGTGAGGGATCAGGGTCTGAACATACTGGAGGGTGAAAGGCTTGCAAGGAATAGAGTGAATTGGAATGATGTGATATACCTGAGTCGAATTGCTGTCATTGGATTGAACCAGGGCATGTGAAGCATCTAGGGTAAATCATGGAAAGTTTTGTGGAGCTGTAGTTTTGGTGCATTACACATGACAGTTAGAGACTGATTGTAAATGAATGTGGCCTTTTTTGTCTTTTCCTGGTGTTACCTCGCTGTAGTGGTAGGGGGATGCTATGTCAGGTGTGGTGGGGTGGCATGGGGAATAGATGAAGGCAGCAAGTATGAATATGTACATGTTTATATGTGTATATGTCTGTGTATGTATATGTATGTATATGTTGAAATTTATTTGTATGTATATGTGCTTGTATGTGGGTGGGTTGGGCTAGTCCTCGTCTGTTTCCTTGTGCTACCTCGCTGACGCAGGAGATTTCGGTTAAGTATAGCAAATATATATATATTATTTATTTCATTTATTTGTTATACATAATTGCTCTTTCCTATGTCAGTGAGGTAGCACTGGGAAACAGATGAAGAATGGCTCATCCGCTCATTTTTTTTTTTTTTTTTTTTTTTTTTTTTTTTTTTTTTTTAATGGGAAACAGAAGAAGGAGCCACGTGGGGAGTGCTCATCCTCCTCGAAGGCTCAGATTGGGGTGCCTAAATGTGTGTGGATGTAACCAAGATGTGAAAAAAGGAGAGATAGGTAGTATGTTTGAGGAAAGGAACCTGGATGTTTTGGCTCTGAGTGAAACGAAGCTCAAGGGTAAAGGGGAAGAGTGGTTTGGGAATGTCTTGGGAGTAAAGTCAGGGGTTAGTGAGAGGACAAGAGCAAGGGAAGGAGTAGCAGTACTCCTGAAACAGGAGTTGTGGAAGTATGTGATAGAATGTAAGAAAGTAAATTCTCGATTAATATGGGTAAAACTGAAAGTTGATGGAGAGAGATGGGTGATTATTGGTGCATATGCACCTGGGCATGAGAAGAAAGATCATGAGAGGCAAGTGTTTTGGGAGCAGCTGAATGAGTGTGTTAGTGGTTTTGATGCACGAGACCGGGTTATAGTGTTGGGTGATTTGAATGCAAAGGTGAGTAATGTGGAAGTTGAGGGAATAATTGGTATACATGGGGTGTTCAGTGTTGTAAATGGAAATGGTGAAGAGCTTGTAGATTTATGTGCTGAAAAAGGACTGATGATTGGGAATACCTGGTTTAAAAAGCGAGATATACATAAGTATACTTATGTAAGTAGGAGAGATGGCCAGAGAGCGTTATTGGATTACGTGTTAATTGACAGGTGCGCGAAAGAGAGACTTTTGGATGTTAATGTGCTGAGAGGTGCAACTGGAGGGATGTCTGATCATTATCTTGTGGAGGCTAAGGTGAAGATTTGTATGGGTTTTCAGAAAAGAAGAGTGAATGTTGGGGTGAAGAGGGTGGTGAGAGTAAGTGAGCTTGGGAAGGAGACTTGTGTGAGGAAGTACCAGGAGAGACTGAGTACAGAATGGAAAAAGGTGAGAACAATGGAAGTAAGGGGAGTGGGGGAGGAATGGGATGTATTTAGGGAATCAGTGATGGATTGCACAAAAGATGCTTGTGGCATGAGAAGAGTGGGAGGTGGGTTGATTAAAAAGGGTAGTGAGTGGTGGGATGAAGAAGTAAGAGTATTAGTGAAAGAGAAGAGAGAGGCATTTGGACGATTTTTGCAGGGAAAAAATGCAATTGAGTGGGAGACGTATAAAAGAAAGAGACATGAGGTCAAGAGAAAGGTGCAAGAGGTGAAAAAAAGGGCAAATGAGAGTTGGGGTGAGAGAGTATCATTAAATTTTAGGGAGAATAAAAAGATGTTCTGGAAGGAGGTAAATAAAGTGCGTAAGACAAGGGAGCAAATGGGAACTTCAGTGAAGGGCGCAAATGGGGAGGTGATAACAAGTAGTGGTGATGTGAGAAGGAGATGGAGTGAGTATTTTGAAGGTTTGTTGAATGTGTTTGATGATAGAGTGGCAGATATAGGGTGTTTTGGTCGAGGTGGTGTGCAAAGTGCGAGGGTTAGGGAAAATGATTTGGTAAACAGAGAAGAGGTAGTAAAAGCTTTGCGGAAGATGAAAGCCAGGAAGGCAGCAGGTTTGGATGGTATTGCAGTGGAATTTATTAAAAAAGGGGGTGACTGTATTGTTGACTGGTTGGTAAGGTTATTTAATGTATGTATGACTCATGGTGAGGTGCCTGAGGATTGGCAGAATGCATGCATAGTGCCATTGTACAAAGGCAAAGGGGATAAGAGTGAGTGCTCAAATTACAGAGGTATAAGTTTGTTGAGTATTCCTGGTAAATTATATGGGAGGGTATTGATTGAGAGGGTGAAGGCATGTACAGAGCATCAGATTGGGGAAGGGCAGTGTGGTTTCAGAAGTGGTAGAGGATGTGTGGATCAGGTGTTTGCTTTGAAGAATGTATGTGAGAAATACTTAGAAAAGCAAATGGATTTGTATGTAGCATTTATGGATCTGGAGAAGGCATATGATAGAGTTGATAGAGATGCTCTGTGGAAGGTATTAAGAATATATGGTGTGGGAGGCAAGTTGTTAGAAGCAGTGAAAAGTTTTTATCGAGGATGTAAGGCATTTGTACGTGTAGGAAGAGAGGAAAGTGATTGGTTCTCAGTGAATGTAGGTTTGCAGCAGGGGTGTGTGATGTCTCCATGGTTGTTTAATTTGTTTATGGATGGGGTTGTTAGGGAGGTGAATGCAAGAGTTTTGGAAAGAGGGGCAAGTATGAAGTCTGTTGGGGATGAGAGAGCTTGGGAAGTGAGTCAGTTGTTGTTCGCTGATGATACAGCGCTGGTGGCTGATTCATGTGAGAAACTGCAGAAGCTGGTGACTGAGTTTGGTAAAGTGTGTGAAAGAAGAAAGTTAAGAGTAAATGTGAATAAGAGCAAGGTTATTATGTACAGTAGGGTTGAGGGTCAAGTCAATTGGGAGGTGAGTTTGAATGGAGAAAAACTGGAGGAAGTGAAGTGTTTTAGATATCTGGGAGTGGATCTGGCAGCGGATGGAGCCATGGAAGCGGAAGTGGATCATAGGGTGGGGGAGGGGGCGAAAATTCTGGGAGCCTTGAAGAATGTGTGGAAGTCGAGAACATTATCTCGGAAAGCAAAAATGGGTATGTTTGAAGGAATAGTGGTTCCAACAATGTTGTATGGTTGCGAGGCGTGGACTATGGATAGAGTTGTGTGCAGGAGGATGGATGTGCTGGAAATGAGATGTTTGAGGACAATGTGTGGTGTGAGGTGGTTTGATCGAGTGAGTAACGTAAGGGTAAGAGAGATGTGTGGAAATAAAAAGAGCGTGGTTGACAGAGCAGAAGAGGGTGTTTTGAAATGGTTTGGTCACATGGAGAGAATGAGTGAGGAAAGATTGACCAAGAGGATATATGTGTCGGAGGTGGAGGGAACGAGGAGAAGAGGGAGACCAAATTGGAGGTGGAAAGATGGAGTGAAAAAGATTTTGTGTGATCGGGGCCTGAACATGCAGGAGGGTGAAAGGAGGGCAAGGAATAGGGTGAATTGGAGCGATGTGGAATACCGGGGTTGACATGCTGTCAGTGGATTGAATCAAGGCATGTGAAGCGTCTGGGGTAAACCATGGAAAGCTGTGTAGGTATGTATATTTGCGTGTGTGGACGTGTGTATATACATATGTATGGGGGTGGGTTGGGCCATTTCTTTCGTCTGTTTCCTTGCGCTACCTCACAAATGCGGGAGACAGCGACAAAGCAAAAAAAAAAAAAAAAAACATAACATATACATACATATACATACACATACACAGACATTCACATTTATACACATGTACATTTTCATCCTTTCCTGCCTTCATCCATTCCTGTTGCTATCTAACCCCACAGGAAGCAGCATCGTTCCCCTCGCTTCATCGAGGTAGCACCAAGAAAACAGATAAAAAAAGGTCACATTCATTCACACTTGGTCTCTAGCTGTTGTGTAATGCACCAAAACCACAGCTCCTTAACCACATCCTTGCCCCACAGACCACTCCATGGTTTACCCCAGATGCTTCACATGCCCAGTTTGGTCTCCTGCTTCTCCTTGTTCCCTCCACCTCTGACACATATATCCTCTTTGTCAGTCTTCCCTCACTCATTCTCTCCATATGTCCAACCATTTCAATGCACCCTATTCTGCTCTCTCAACCTCACTCTTTTTATTTCTACACATCGGTCTTACCCTTTCATTACTTACTCGATCAAACCACCTCACACCACATATTGTCCTCAAACATTTCATCTCCAACACATCCACCCTCCTCTGTACAACCCTATCTGTAGCCCATGCCTCTCAACCATATAACATTGTTGGAACTACCATATCTTCAAACATACCCATTTTTCCTCCGAGATAATGTTGTCTCCTTCCACATACTCTTCATCACTTGCGAAACCTTCGCCTCCTCCCACACATTGTGACTCACTTCTGCTTCCATGGTTCCATCTGCTGCCAAGTACACTCCCAGATATCTAAAACACTTCACTCCCTCCAGTTTTTTCTCCATTCAAACTTACATCCCAATCAACTTGTCCCTTAACTCTCCAAAAGCATAGAACCTTTCTCTTATGCACATTTACTCTCAACTTTTTCCTTTCACTTACTTTTCCAAACTCAGTCACCAACCTCTGCAGTTTCTCACTCAAATCAGTCACCAGAGCTGTATCATAGGCGAACAATAACTGACTCACTTCCCAGGCTCTCTTATCCCCAGCATACTGCAAACTCACCCCTCTCTCCAAAACTCCTGCATTTACCTCCTTAACCAACCATTCCATAAACATATTAAACTACCATGGGGACATCACATAATTGTGATGCAGACTGACTTTCATGGGGAACCAATCACTCTCCTCTCTTCCTATTTGTACTCTTGCCTTCCATCATTGATAAAAACTTTTCAGTGCATCTAGCAGCTTACCTCCCACACCATATACTCTTAAGACCTTTCAGAAAGCGTCTTTTTCACCCCAGTCATATGCCTTCTCCAGATCTATAAATGCTATATAAGAATCCATCTGGTTTTCCATGTATTTCTCATGTATTTTTCAAAGCAAACACCTGATCCATGCATCGTCTACCACTTCTGAAACCACACTGCTCCTTCCCAGTCTGATGCTCTCTACATGCCTCAATCAATACCCCCCCATACTGTTTCCCAGGAATACTCAACAAACTTATGCCTCTGTAGTTTAAACACTCACCTTTATCCCCTTTGCCTTTGTTCATTGGCACTATGCATGCATTCTGCCAATTCTCAGGCACTTCACCATGATCCATACATACATTGATTATCCTTTTCCACCAGTCAACAACGCAGTCACCCCCTTTCTTAATATATTCTACTGCATTACCATCCCAGTGCGCTGCCTTGTCTGATTTCATCTTCCGCAAAGCTTTCACTTCTCTTTTCTCTTAACCACACCATTCTTCAGAACCCTCTCACTTCGCACACCACCTGGACCAAAACACCCTACATCTGGTACTCTAGCATCAAACACCCTCAACAAACCTTCAAAATACTCACTCCATCTCCTTCTCACTTCATCACTATCTGTTATCACTTTCCCCCTTGTACCCTTGCATATGCCATCACTGCTTCCCAAAATATATCCCATTCCTCACCCACTCCCCTCACATCATTTGCCCTCACCTTTTGCCATTCTACACTTGGTCTCTCCTGGTACTTTCTCACACAAGACTCCTTTCAAAGCTCACTTACTCTCACCTCTCTTTTCTCCCCATTATTTTCTTTTCTTTTATGAAAACCTTCACAAATCTTCACCTTTGCCTCCTCAAGATAATGATCAGACATTCCACTAGCTGCCCCTCTCATCACATTAGCTCCCAAAAGTCTCTCCTTTATATGCCTATCAATTAACATGTAGTTTAATAATGCCCTTTGACCATCTCTCCTACTCACGTATGTACTTATGTATATCTCTCTTTTTAATCCAGGTATTCCCAATCACCAGTCTTTTTTCAGAACACAAATCCACAAGCTCCTCACCATTTCCATTCACAACACTGAATACCCCCATGTGCACCAATTATACCCTGAGCTGCCACATTACTCACCTTTGCATTTAAATCACCACATCACTAATACCTGGTTCCGTGCACCAAAGCTGCTGACACACTCACTCAGCTGCTGCCAAAACATGACCAGGTGCATAAGCACCAGTAATCACCCATCTCTCTCTGTAAGTACTTACAATGCTTCTTGGACTGAATTATCTTATGTTGCTAAAAAAAATCTAACTTTGGTTTGAAGTCTTTTATATGTATGTTTTGAATCCCCATTGCCAGATTTTTTTTTTTTTTTTAAAGATTAATAACTATGGGTAGTTCATGTTTTATGTGGCAGCTAGAATTATATGAATATGATAATATGTACAGAAAATGTATTTCTTTACTAAGAAAAGGCTCCTCTCTGTCTGTCCCCATGATCTTGGCATGGCGTGGTAGTTGCTAGATGCATGACTTCTAACCCCCATACATATTTGTCACTGATTTATCCATATCTTTGGAAGGATAGAAATTGATGGCAGCTGGAGTGAAATGTCTTCTGGAAAATATTTTATTCTAGAATAGGAAAGTTGTGTCAGCAATATAGGAGATATGAAGAGGAAATCTTGGGGGATGAGTAGTTAAAGCATTAAGAAATAAATGCATTTTTCAGGGTTTAGTGTCTAAGGGGGGAAGGAGTGGTCATGGTGAAGGATGGTGTGATGACTTGGGAAGGAGTGTTGTGGTAGTCAGGGAGGGAGGGAGTGGTGGTAAGTAGTGGTGATGAGAGAGGATGTGGTGTCTCAGAAACCTTCCATTGGAGGAAATATAATAAAAAGGTAGTTGGCTCTCTATTTCCTTTGTTTTCAAAGAGAACATATGTTTAGACATTGTGGATCTACTTTTCTGATTGAAGATTCATCCTTCAGAATCAATTTCCACTGGTTCTGTGACTCACCATTTTAAGTATTTAGTTTTGCCTTGGTTTTCGTCTTATCTGAAAGTTTTTTAATGCTCACCTTTCGTGTTAGATGCTCTCATGCTTTTGGGACATATTGCAGAGGAGTGTACAGTAATGCAGTATAAAAATATGAAAAACTTTTTCCTCTGAGACAGTGCTGTATGAGCAGTTTTATCTGGTTTTCTCACCCTGTCCTGTTTCCTTTTTCTTTCTCTGTTGGCAGTTGCTGTTTGGCTTAGGGCTGGCCCATATGATGAATGATCTGCTTAGATCTCCTATGGGTTGTTTGTAAAGGATGTACGAAACTATAAATCACCTATGGATTGCTTGTAAAGGGTGAGCAGAGCTGATGCCTCCTTACCAGATTAACAAGATTAGGGAGAGTCCTGATATATGTGTTTCAAGGGAATATTTCTCATGGTTTTGGGGCAGTGCCTTTGAAGAGGTTTTTTTGCGTTTCCAAAACAGATATTTTACATTTGTTGGTTATATCAGTGTACGGAGAACCATAAGGCTGACATCTATCTTGCTTATTTTAACATCAAGGGCAAGGCTGTTTTCAACATGATTTAGTACACCACTACCAGCCTTGTACAAACAATGTTTTGTGAATGGTTTTTCACCAATTATTGAAAATTTGATGAGTAGATGTTTATATTTCGTGTTTAACCATGTTTCTGAGACTGCAGTAATATTAATTTTGGGTGCTGTATCATATGTTATTACCATTTGAATTAATTCACCTATGTTTTGTGTTTAGAATGTTACTTTTGCTTTGCAATTTATGGGGGCATTGGGAATTAGTTGTCTAAGCCCAGTTTATAAGTTTATTACAGGTATATGTGCTCAAAGCACTGGGAAGGGAAGTTCGTTTATGTGCACTTATCCTTGACCTCAATTTGACCTGTCTTGGCCTGTTCCCTATGTGCCTTCTTCTCTGTCTCTTCCAAGGAAGTGACCTTAAGTTACCCTGCTGTTCTTTTTTCCTTACTCGCTTCATTCCCTACTTATGCTTGGATAGTGACCTTATGCTGATCTGTCTTGCCATGTTCCTTACCTACCTTGTTCTCTACCCCTGTCTGGGAAGTGACCTCAAGCTTTCATACTCTGCCATGTTTGCTATGTTCCTAGTTCATTACTTGCACCTAATTTGTGATCTCTAGTTGACCTATCTTGTCATGTTCCCTATCATCATGGTTTCTTCTTTTTGTTTTCTAAAGTACTGGATATCGAACTTGTCTGTTTCAATAAAAAATGAGGTGGATATTTTTTTATCCAACACTCCTCCAAAGTGAGCTTCCCTGATAATGATTAAGTGAAATCCATCCCTAGCAGAGAGATTTTTATTATAGCTAAAATATTCAGTAGGTTGATATAAAACACATTTTCTCTCATCCTTCCGAGAGCCTCAACTCTTCTGTTTATCCTAGCATTTGAGTGGGTTTGCAGGAATTGTTTTTGTGTCTAGGCAGCATTCTCAGTATTATTAACTTCTTACAACTTTCTTTAAACTTAAAAATGAGAGCCTTTTATTTCACTATAATTTATCTGACTTCCTTATTGATTCCTACCTGGACAACGAAATTCATGTCATAATAATTTGGGATAATGTCATCGAACTTCCTCAGAACATCCTCAACCTTGGCCTTTGGAAAGCACAGGTTTTTTCTCGTATTACCCGTAGCACAAAACTAATGGAGTTGATCTCTCATTAAGGACTCCCCAACTTGAAAGGGGTGTGGTAGTGAGTGGAGTATGATTAGGAAATCTGATTAGGATGTGGTGAAATGGTTGGACATATGGAGAGGATTAGTATAGAGAGACTGGCATGGTGGAGATTTGCGGTAGAAGCAGAGGGAGCAAGATGGATGAGGATACTGAGACAAAGATGGAATGATACAGGCTTTGAGTTATAAGGGCCTGGACATTTAGGAGGGTGAGAAGCATGCATGGGATAGAATGAAATAGAGTTTTGTGGTACATAGGGGGTATGTTCTGTCAGTAGGCTGAAGTAGGCCATATGAACAGTTTGGAGAATATTTTTTTTTATTTTTTTATTTTTTTTTGCTTTGTCGCTGTCTCCCGCATTTGCGAGGTAGCGCAAGGAAACAGAAGAAAGAAATGGCCCAACCCACCCCCATACACATGTATATACACACACGTCCACACACGCAAATATACATACCTATACATCTCAATGTACACATATATATACACACAGACACATACATATATACCCATGCACACAATTCACACTGTCTGCCTTTATTCATTCCCATCGCCACCTCGCCACACATGGAATACCATCCCCCTCCCCCCTCGTGTGCGAGGTAGCGCTAGGAAAAGATAACAAAGGCCCCATTCGTTCACACTCAGTCTCCAGCTATCATGCAATAATGCCCGAAACCACAGCTCCCTTTCCACATCCAGGCCCCACACAGCTTTCCATGGTTTACCCCAGACGCTTCACATGCCCTGATTCAATCCACTGACAGCACGTCAACCCCGGTATACCACATCGATCCAATTCACTCTATTCCTTGCCCGCCTTTCACCCTCCTGCATGTTCAGGCCCCGATCACTCAAAATCTTTTTCATTCCATCTTTCCACCTCCAATTTGGTCTCCCACTTCTCCTCGTTCCCTCCACCTCCGACATATATATCCTCTTGGTCAATCTTTCCTCACTCATTCTCTCCATGTGCCCAAACCATTTCAAAACACCCTCTTCTGCTCTCTCAACACGCTCTTTTTATTTCCTCACATCTCTCTTACCCTTACCTTACTTACTCGATCAAACCACCTCACACCACACATTGTCCTCAAACATCTCATTTCCAGCACATCCACCTTCCTGCGCACAACTCTATCCATAGCCCACGCCTCGCAACCATACAACATTGTTGGAACCACTATTCCTTCAAACATACCCATTTTTGCTCTCCGAGATAATATTCTCGACTTCCACATATTCTTCAAGGCTCCCAGGATTTTCGCCCCCTCCCCCACCCGATGATTCACTTCCACTTCCATGGTTCCATCCGCTGCCAGATCCACTCCCACATATCTAAAACACTTTACTTCCTCCAGCTTTTCTCCATTCACACTTACCTCCCAATTGACTTGACCCTCAACCCTACTGTACCTAATAACCTTGCTCTTATTCACAGTTACTCTTAACTTTCTTCTTTCACACACTTTACCAAACTCAGTCACCAGCTTCTGCAGTTTCTCACATGAATCAGCCACCAGCGCTGTATCATCAGCGAACAACTGACTCACTTCCCAAGCTCTCTCATCCCCAACAGACTTCATACTTGCCCCTCTTTCCAAAACTCTTGCATTCACCTCCCTAACAACCCCATCCATAAACAAATTAAACAACCATGGAGACATCACACACCCCTGCCGCAAACCTACATTTACTGAGAACCAATCACTTTCCTCTCTTCCTTCACGTACACATGCCTTACATCCTCGATAAAAACTTTTCACTGCTTCTAACAACTTGCCTCCCACACCATATATTAATACCTTCCACAGAGCATCTCTATCAACTCTATCATATGCCTTCTCCAGATCCATAAATGCTACATACAGATCCATTTGCTTTTCTAAGTATTTCTCTCATACATTCTTCAAAGCAAACACCTGATCCACACATCCTCTACCACTTCTGAAACCACACTGCTCATCCCCAATCTGATGCTCTGTACATGCCTTCACCCTCTCAATCAATACCCTCCCATATAATTTATCAGGAATACTCAACAAACTTATACCTCTGTAATTTGAGCACTCACTCTTATCCCCTTTGCCTTTGTACAATGGCACTATGCACGCATTCTGCCAATCCTCAGGCACCTCACCATGAGTCATACATACATTAAATAACCTTACCAACCAGTCAACAATACAGTCACCCCCTTTTTTTAATAAATTCCACTGCAATACTATGGAATATTCATTGAAGTTTGACTGTGGATGGGTGTGTGTGCTTTTCATACATTAAACATGACATCTAGAGAGTGGATGTGAATGAGTGGGCTGTTGCTCATTTGTTCCTGATGTTACCTTGCAGTGACAAGGAATGGTAACAGGTATAAAAAAGATGTATCATTTAGGTATATACTTAATTGTATATATGAGTATTGAGAGTATTATATTGTGAAGGAAGGATTTTGCTTTGATATTAGATAAATGTACTAAGTTATTTGGCAAATATTTTAATCTAATATTTGATATCTCATATCTCCAGTACTTCGGCCATGTCCCTTCTCTATGAGTGTATCAACACCGTCATTGCTGGTATGTGGGTTTATTATGTATTAGATTTGGTTTTGTTTTTAGTTTAATGTGTGCTTGGTTGTGTTATTGCAGTAGCTGTTCTACTTGGTGAATTGCTTTATGCTGTCAGATGCCTTAAAGTCTTAATTTAGAAAAAGTTTGATGTATTATTTAGTTTTAGAAATCTTCATATATTGAAATTTTGGGTTAGATTTACTTTACTAAGCTTCAGAATATTTTCTTGTATTGTGTCATATTGAGACTTGAAATAGTCTTTGTTTGTATGTGTACTGACCTGTTCTTTCTTTCTCTCCCCATGTCTTCATACAGTGCTCATTTCTATTTCTTCAGGGATGCCAAACCACAACGCCTCCATACAGGTACATTACATACTTTGTGTCTGCATGCTATTGTTTTTATTCCGAGTATTATATAAGAAAGTATTGCATTTTATTTCTTATAGGAAAGGACTAATTGTATAGTTTATATTGGTTACCTTTTTATACTGCTTTTAAACATGAATTGGTCTGACAGTTGTTCATTAGTTTAAAAGCTTCCCATTTTCCTCTTTTCTGTTACTTTCCTTCCAGTTTTACACACACTGATGTTCCTTTCCTTATCATTGCTTTCTCAGTATTTGTTTACTGCCTGATTATTTTACCCCAGTGGCCTTTTTCATTATATTTTCTTCAATATCCATTTTGATCTATATGTTTAATATATTCATGTCATCACTGTGGTGGTTACCGGATGATATCATTAAGAGGTTCTGACCATAGTTCTTACTGTGTATATACGATTCAAAATCTGTGATGATGTGACCCCATATATAAGCTTCAATGTTCTCTTATGAGTTGCATGTTTACTGCCTGTTTTGGACGTTAATTTCTGTTTAAAGACCATACAAAGGTATCTGTAGTATTGTGCAGCAGGTCACTGATTCATGTCGTCTTATTTGCATTTTTGTGGTAGAATGTTGTTACGTTAGGGAACAGTATTCTGAGTGTTGTGTGGGAGTGACATAACATCATTTCAGATCATGCACTAAGTGTGCCAATGTTGCCTCAGCTTCACCCACCTGCCTGAGAATGTGAAAGCAACAACGTATCACTTTCTCACCAATGAAAAAGTGATGTTATCACCTGTGCTCCTTGGGAGTGGTACACTGGGCTGCTTTTGTCTCAGTCTCATGTTTCACCTTGCTGTCAGCATCTGGTGCTTTTTGTATTTATTGTACAGTATTTTTTCACCCAATTTTCAAGAAATCCTTAAGCATGAATGGAATAATTTTTGCAAGTACTCCTGCACTAGAAGCCATATCAATCCATTACTTTGTGAAATTGGATGTTATTAGGCATATGGAGTCAGGTGAGTGTGCAGTGTACATAGGTTGAGCTCTGGGTATGTCACCCTCAAAGGTTAGAACCATGGTACATGACAGTGAAAACTAAACTTCAAGTACCAGAATGATACCCAGGAAAGTGTATTTTGTATTACGAAGGAGAGAGATTCCATGCAGGCATACTGTTTAGATGGAAGACCAAAATTAGTAAAGTGTGCCCATGAGTTTATCCTAGATTTTAAAGAAGGCTAATTTACTTTGGTGTTACTTAAAAGAATGTGAGAAAGAATACTCATTCATGTCTCAAGAGTCCCGTCTATCTTTGTGGGGCTCTCGCCACCCTGCCACACATGAAATGGCATCCCCCTCCCCCCACGCAAGCATGGGGTAGCGCTAAGAAAAGACAAAGGCCACATGTGCTCACACTCAGTTTCTAGCTGTCATGTGTAATGCACCAAAACCACAGCACCCTTTCCACATTCAGGCCCCACAAAACTTTCAATGGTTTACCGCAGATGCTTCACATGCCCTGGTTCAATCCATTGACAGCATGTCCACTCCAATATACCACATTGTTCCAATTCACTTTATTCCTTGCATGTTCCAATTCACTCTATTCCTTGCATGTCCTTCACCTTCGTGTATGTTCAGGCCCCGATCGCTCAAAATCTTTTTCACTTCATCCTTCCACCTCCAAGTTGGTCTATCACTTCTCCTTGTTCCCTCCACCTCAGACACGTATATGCTCTTTGTCAGTCTTTCCTCGCTCGTTCTCTCCATGTGTCCAAACCATTTCAATACACCCTCTTCTGCTTTCTCAACCACACTCTTTTTATTACCATACATTTCTCTTACCCTATTATTACTTACTCAATCAAACCACTTCACACCACATATTGTCCTCAAACATCTCATTTCCAACACCTCCACCCTCCTCTGCACAACCCTACATATAGCCTATGCCTTGCAACCATATAGCATGGTTGGAATCACTATTTCTTCAAACATACCCATTTTTGCTCCGAGATAATGTTCTTGCCTTCCACACATTCTTCAACACTCCCAGAACCTTCATACCCTCCCCCACCCTGTGACTCACTTCCACTTCCATGGTTCTGTCTGCTGCCAGATCCACTCCCAGATATCTAAAACACTTCACTTCCTCGAGTTTTTCTCCATTCGAACTCCTCCCAGTTGAGTTGTCCCTCAACCCTACTGTACCTAATAACCTTGCTCTTATTCACATTTACTCTCGATTTTCTTCTTTCACACACTTTACCAACTCAGTCAACAGCTTTTGCAGTTTCTCACCCGAATCAGCCACCAGCGCTGTATCATCAGCGAAGAACAGCTGACTCACTTCCCAAGCCCTCTCATCCACAACAGACTGTATACCTGCCCCTCTCCAAAACTCTTGCATTCACCTCCCTAACAACCCCATCCATAAACAAATCAAACAACCATGGAGACATCACACACACCTGCCGCAACCGACATTCACTGAGAACCAGTCACTTTCCTCTCTTCCTACATGTACACATGCCTTACATCCTCGATAAAAGCTTTTCACTGCTTCTAACAACTTGCCTCCCACACCATATATTCTTAATACCTTCCACAGAGCATCTCTATCAACTCTATCATATGCGTTCTCCAGATTCATAGATGGTGTCAATAGGAGGTTTGGGCTCAACTCTATAAAATGATTTCTTTGCTAACTTAAGGGATTTATCAATGAAAGATCTAGGGTAGTTTAACTTAGATCCAATAGAATATATCTTCTCAAACTCATCATCATTATACTCTGGACTGCAAATATGTAATGTCCTAAGGAACATAGATTTGAGCCCAAACCTCCCATTGACACCAAGGATCTTTTAGTTCTCCCTTTTAATGATAATTTTCTTTACTTCCCATGTTGCTTAAATCCTTTAATGTAAATGTTGCCTTTAGCAACAGTAATACTATAAAGAGTATCTTAATCAGGGGTGCATCTATAAGTGCCATGTAGAAATTGTGTTAAGTATGTTGGGCAGACTGGTAAGGATCTTTCTGTTAGACTTAAGCAACATAAATATAGTATAAGAACAGGACAAAAATCAAATGCCTTGTTAAATCACGTTAAAAACTAAGATCATTGTATTGACTGGAGCAATGCCATCTCAGTTATTAAATCTTAACTCTTATTACCACGAGAAATGTCATTGAATCTTCTATTATTAAATACACAAAGAATAATAGTCTTAATATTAGTGATGGTCCATACAAGTTAGATAACTTTATTGTTGAAATTTGTAAAATGATAAGTTTATGATATGCTAGTTGACAGTCTTGGACAATCGCATGTTTACCAAATTGCATCCTAGCTATATCTCTTTGTTTTATATTAACTGACTGTTATATTTCTCTCTTGTGTCTCCCCTGATGATGTGATTATTACACGAAAGTGCACTTGGGAACTTATCGTGTTTCATTTTCCCCGTGGACTCATAGGAATACACTTGATCACGCACAAAATTGTGATCCTTTCCATTATATGTATTTATATATATATATATTTTTTTTTTGTCGCTGTCTTCCGCGTTTGTGAGGTAGTGCAAGGAAACAGACGAAAGAAATGGCCCAACCCACCCCCATACACATGTATATACATACATCCACACACGCAAATATACATACCTACACAGCTTTCCATGGTTTACCCCAGACGCTTCACATGCCCTGATTCAATCCACTGACAGCACGTCAACCCTGGTATACCACATCGATCCAATTCACTCTATTCCTTGCCCTCCTTTCACCCTCCTGCATGTTCAGGCCCCGATCACACAAAATCTTTTTCACTCCATCTTTCCACCTCCAATTTGGTCTCCCACTTCTCGTTCCCTCCACCTCCGACACATATATCCTCTTGGTCAATCTTTCCTCACTCATTCTCTCCATGTGCCCAAACCATTTCAAAACACCCTCTTCTGCTCTCTCAACCACGCTCTTTTTATTTCCACACATCTCTCTTACCCTTACGTTACTTACTCGATCAAACCACCTCACACCACACATTATCCTCAAACATCTCATTTCGAGCACATCCATCCTCCTGCGCACAACTCTATCCATAGCCCACGCCTCGCAACCATACAACATTGTTGGAACCACTATTCCTTCAAACATACCCATTTTTGCTTCCTGAGATAATGTTCTCGACTTCCACACATTCTCAAGGCTCCCAGGATTTTCGCCCCCTCCCCCACCCTATGATCCACTTCCACTTCCATGGTTCCATCCGCTGCCAGATCCACTCCCAGATATCTAAAACACTTTACTTCCTCCAGTTTTTCTCCATTCTCCATTCCATGGTTCCATCCGCTGCCAGATCCACTCCCAGATATCTAAAACACTTTACTTCCTCCAGTTTTTCTCCATTCTCCATATTTGTCGGAGGTGGAGGGAACGAGGAGAAGTGGAAGACCAAATTGGAGGTGGAAAGATGGAGTGAAAAAGATTTTGTGTGATCGGGGCCTGAACATGCAGGAGGGTGAAAGGAGGGCAAGGAATAGATTGAATTGGATCGATGTGGTATACCGGGGTTGACGTGCTGTCAGTGGGTTGAATCAGGGCATGTGAAGCGTCTGGGGTAAACCATGGAAAGCTGTGTAGGTATGAATATTTGCGTGTGTGGACGTATGTATATACATGTGTATGGGGGTGGGTTGGGCCATTTCCTTCGTCTGTTTCCTTGCGCTACCTCGCAAATGCAGGAGACAGCGACAAAAAAAAAAAAATATATATATATATATATATATATATATATATATATATATATATATATATATATATATATATATATATATTTTTTTTTTTTTTTTTTTTTTTTTTTTTTTTTTTTGCCGCCATTTTCCGTGTTAGCGAGGTAGCGTTAAGAAGAGAGGACTGGGCCTTTGAGGGAATATCCTCACTTGGCCCCCTTCTGTGTTCCAGCTTTTGGAAAAACAGAAAAAAAAAAAAACGAGAGGGGAGGATATCCAGCCCCCCACTCCCTCCCCTTTTAGTCGCCTTGTACGACACGCAGAGAATACGTGGGAAGTATTCTTTCTCCCCTCTCCCCTATCCCTGGAGATAGAAGAGAAAGAATACTTCCCATGCATTCCTCACGTGTCGTAGAAGGCGACTAAATGGGATTGGAGAGGGGGTGGGGGGAAGAAACCCTCCCCTCCTTGTATTTTAACTTTCTAAAAGGGGGAACAGAAGAAGGAGTCACGCGGGGAGTGCTCATCCTCCTCGAAGGCTCAGATTGGGGTGTCTTAAGTGTGTGGATGTAACCAAGATGAGAAAAAAGGAGAGATCGGTAGTATGTTTGAGGAAAGGAACCTGGATGTTTTGGCTCTGAGTGAAACAAAGCTCAAGGGTAAAGGGGAAGAGTGGTTTGGGAATGTCTTGGGAGTAAAGTCAAGGGTTAGTGAGAGGACAAGAGCAAGGGAAGGAGTAGCACTATTCCTGAAACAGGAGTTGTGGGAGTATGTGACAGAGTGTAAGAAAGTAAACTCTAGATTGATATGGGTAAAACTGAAAGTTGATGGAGAGAGATAGGTGATTATTGGTGCATATGCACCTGGGCATGAGAAGAAATATCATGAGAGGCAAGTGTTTTGGGAGCAGCTGAATGAGTGTGTTAGTGGTTTTGATGCACAAGACCGGGTTATAGTAAAGGGTGATTTGAATGCAAAGGTGAGTGATGTGGCAGTTGAGGGAATAATTGGTATACCTTGGGTGCTCAGTGTTGTAAATGGAAATGGTGAAGAGCTTGTAGATTTATGTGCTGAAAAAGGACTGGTGATTGGGAATACCTGGTTTAAAAAGCGAGACATACATAAGTATATATATGTAAGTAGGAGAGATGGCCAGAGAGCGTTATTGGATTACCTGTTCATTGATAGGTGTGCATAAGAGAGACTTTTGGATGTTAATGTGCTGAGAGGTGCAACTGAATGGATGTCTGATCATTATCTTGTGGAGGCGAAGGTGAAGATTTGTAGGGGTTTTCAGAAAAGAAGAGAGAATGTTGGGGTGAAGAGAGTGGTGAGAGTAAGTGAGCTTTGGAAGGAGACTTGTGTGATGAAGTACCAGGAGAGACTGAGTACAGAATGGAAAAAGGTGAGAACAAAGGAGGTAAGGGGAGTGGGGGAGGATTGGGATGTATTTAGAGAAGCAGTGATGGCTTGCGCAAAAGATGCTTGTGGCATGAGAAGCATGGGAGGTGGGTTAATTAGAAAGGGTAGCGAGTGGTGGGATGAAGAAGTAAGATTATTAGTGAAAGAGAAGAGAGAGGCATTTGGATGATTTTTGCAGGGAAAAAATGCAAGTGAGTGGGAGATGTATAAAAGAAAGAGGCAGGAGGTCAAGAGAAAGGTGCAAGAGGTGAAAAAGAGGGCAAATGAGAGTTGGGGTGAGAGAGTATCATTAAATTTTAGGGAGAATAAAAAGATGTTTTGGAAGGAGGTAAATAAAGTGCGTAAGACGAGGGAGCAAATGGGAACTTCAGTGAAGGGGGCTAATGGGGAGGTGATAACAAGTAGTGGTGATGTGAGAAGGAGATGGAGTGAGTATTTTGAAGGTTTGTTGAATGTGTTTGATGATAGAGTGGCAGATATAGGGTGTTTTGTTCAAGGTGGTGTGCAAAGTGAGAGGGTTAGGGAAAATGATTTGGTAAACAGAGAAGAGGTAGTAAAAACTTTGCGGAAGATGAAAGCCGGCAAGGCAGCAGGTTTGAATGGTATAGCAGTGGAATTTATCAAAAAAGGGGGTGACTGTATTGTTGACTGGTTGGTAAGGTTATTTAATGTATGTATGATTCATGGTGAGGTGCCTGAGGATTGGCAGAATGCTTGCATAGTGCCTTTGTACAAAGGCAAAGGGGATAAGATTGAGTGCTCAAATTACAGAGGTATAAGTTTGTTGAGTATTCCTGGTAAATTATATGGGAGGGTATTGATTGAGAGGGTAAAGGCATGTACAGAGCATCAGACTGGGGAAGAGCAGTGTGGTTTCAGAAGTGGTAGAGGATGTGTGGATCAGGTGTTTGCTTTGAAGAATGTATGTGAGAAATACTTAGAAAAGCAAATGGATTTGTATGTGGCATTTATGGATCTGGAGAAGGCATATGATAGAGTTGATAGAGATGCTCTGTGGAAGGTATTAAGAATATATGGTGTGGGAGGCAAGTTGTTAGAAGCAGTGAAAAGTTTTTATATAGGATGTAAGGCATGTGTACGTGTAGGAAGAGAGGAGAGTGATTGGTTCTCAGTGAATGTAGGATAGCGGCAGGGGTGTGTGATGTCTCCATGGTTGTTTAATTTGTTTATGGATGGGTTGTTAGGGAGGTGAATGCAAGAGTTTTGGAAAGAGGGGCAAGTATGAAGTCTGTTGTGGATGAGAGAGCTTGGGAATTGAGTCAGTTGTTGTTCGCTGATGATACAGCGCTGGTGGCTGATTCATGTGAGAAACTGCAGAAGCTGGTGACTGAGTTTGGTAAAGTGTGTGAAAGAAGAAAGTTAAGAGTAAATGTGAATAAGAGCAAGGTTATTAGGTACAGTAGGGTTGAGGGTCAAGTCAATTGGGAGGTAAGTTTGAATGGAGAAAAACTGGAGGAAGTAAAGTGTTTTAGATATCTGGGAGTGGATCTGGCAGCGGATGGAACCATGGAAGCGGAAGTGAATCATAGGGTGGGGGAGGGGGCGAAAATTCTGGGAGCCTTGAAGAATGTGTGGAAGTCAAGAACATTATCTCGGAAAGCAAAAATGGGTATGTTTGAAGGAATAGTGGTTCCAACAATGTTATATGATTGTGAGGCATGGCCTATGGATAGAGTTGTGCGCAGGAGGGTGGATGTGCTGGAAATGAGATGTTTGAGGACAATATGTCGTGTGAGGTGGTTTGATCGAGTAAGTAATAATAGGGTAAGAGAGATGTGTGGAAATAAAAAGAGTGTGGTTGAGAGAGGAGAAGAGGGTGTTTTGAAATGGTTTGGTCGCATGGAGAGAATGAGTGAGAAAGATTGACCGAGAGCATATATGTGTCGGAGGTGGAGGGAACAAGGAGAAGTGGGAGACCAAATTTTACATGGAAAGATGGAGTGAAAAAGATTTTGTGTGATCGGGGCCTGAACATGCAGGAGGGTGAAAGGCGTGCAAGGAATAGAGTGAATTGGAACAATGTGGTATAGCGGGGTCGACGTGTTGTCAATGGATTGAACCAGGGCATGTGAAGCATCTGGGGTAAACCATGGAAAGTTCTGTGGGGCCCAGATGTGGAAAGGGAGCCGTGGCTCCGGTGCATCATTACATGACAGCTAGAGACTGAGTGTGAATGAACGAGGCCTTTGTTGTCTTTTCCTAGCGCTACCTTGCACACATGAGGGGGGGGGAGGGGTTTTCAGTTTCATGTGTGGTGGGGTGGCGATGGGAATGAATAAAAGCAGACAGTATGAATTATGTACATGTGTATATATGTATATGTCTGTGTGTGTATATATATGTATACGTTGAGATGTATAGGTATGTATATTTGCGTATGTGGATGTGTATCTGTATACATGTGTATGTGGGTGAGTTGAGCCATTCTTTCATCTGTTTCCTTGCACTACCTCACTAACACGGGAAACAGCGACAAAGCAAAATAAATGATAAATAAATATGTATATAAATACTCTATAGGTTTTACTTCACTACTCCACATGTTTGAAGTTACACCACAAGTATAACTTTGGCAAAGCTGTACCATTGGGGGTGCAGGTTTATTAAAAAAAATTCTCACTCCAAAGGAGTCCACATTTCCTTGCTACTAAAAGTAGGGCAGCCCTGGCCAGGAAAAGCCTCTGAAAGGAGTCCTAGATAACACCAGGACTTTAATTATAGAAAATATCAAATTTACATTTTACCGGAAATGGAGTTACACTGCATGTGAAGTCACCTTTGGCGAGGCTGTATCACTTAAAGCACAGTCTAATCAGAGAACTTCTCATTCCAAAGGAGTCTGCAATTCCCTGCCACTGGAAGTAACACAGATTTAGGCTGCAGCAACCTTTACAAAGAAATATATAGAAAATTGACCTCGGGTAATTATGAAAAAAATAATGATTTTTTTTTTTTTTTTTTTTTTTTTTTCCCCCAAAAGAAGGAACAGAGAATTGGGCCAGGTGAGGGTATTCCCTCAAAGGCCCAGTCCTCTGTTCTTAATGCTACCTCGCTAACGCGGGAAATGGCGAATAGTTTAAAAGAAAGAAAAGATATATATATATATATATACATATATATATATATATATATATATATATATATATATATATATATATATATATATATATAAAGATGTTCTGGAAGGAGGTAAATAAAGTGCGTAAGACAAGGGAGCAAATGGGAACTTCAGTGAAGGGCGCAAATGGGGAGGTGATAACAAGTAGTGGTGATGTGAGAAGATGGAGTGAGTATTTTGAAGGTTTGTTGAATGTGTTTGATGATAGAGTGGCAGATATAGGGTGTTTTGGTCGAGGTGGTGTGCAAAGTGAAAGGGTTAGGGAAAATGATTTGGTAAACAGAGAAGAGGTAGTAAAAGCTTTGCGGAAGATGAAAGCCGGCAAGGCAGCAGGTTTGGATGGTATTGCAGTGGAATTTATTAAAAAAGGGGGTGACTGTATTGTTGACTGGTTGGTAAGGTTATTTAATGTATGTATGACTCATGGGGAGGTGCCTGAGGATTGGCGGAATGCATGCATAGTGCCATTGTACAAAGGCAAAGGGGATAAGAGTGAGTGCTCAAATTACAGAGGTATAAGTTTGTTGAGTATTCCTGGTAGATTGTATGGGAGGATATTGATTGAGAGGGTGAAGGCATGTACAGAGCATCAGATTGGGGAAGAGCAGTGTGGTTTCAGAAGTGGTAGAGGATGTGTGGATCAGGTGTTTGCTTTGAAGAATGTATGTGAGAAATACTTAGAAAAGCAAATGGATTTGTATGTAGCATTTATGGATCTGGAGAAGGCATATGATAGAGTTGATAGAGATGCTCTGTGGAAGGTATTAAGAATATATGGTGTGGGAGGTAAGTTGTTAGAAGCAGTGAAAAGTTTTTATCGAGGATGTAAGGCATGTGTACGTGTAGGAAGAGAGGAAAGTGATTGGTTCTCAGTGAATGTAGGTTTGCAGCAGGGGTGTGTGATGTCTCCATGGTTGTTTAATTTGTTTATGGATGGGGTTGTTAGGGAGGTGAATGCAAGAGTTTTGGAAAGAGGGGCAAGTATGAAGTCTGTTGGGGATGAGAGAGCTTGGGAAGTGAGTCAGTTGTTGTTCGCTGATGATACAGTGCTGGTGGCTGATTCATGTGAGAAACTGCAGAAGCTGGTGACTGAGTTTGGTAAAGTGTGTGAAAGAAGAAAGTTAAGAGTAAATGTGAATAAGAGCAAGGTTATTAGGTACAGTAGGGTTGAGGGTCAAGTCAATTGGGAGGTGAGTTTGAATGGAGAAAAACTGGAGGAAGTGAAGTGTTTTAGATATCTGGGAGTGGATCTGGCAGCGGATGGAACCATGGAAGCGGAAGTGGATCATAGGGTGGGGGAGGGGGCGAAAATTCTGGGAGCCTTGAAGAATGTGTGGAAGTCGAGAACATTATCTCGGAAAGCAAAAATGGGTATGTTTGAAGGAATAGTGGTTCCAACAATGTTGTATGGTTGCGAGGCGTGGGCTATGGATAGAGTTGTGCGCAGGAGGATGGATGTGCTGGAAATGAGATGTTTGAGGACAATGTGTGGTGTGAGGTGGTTTGATCGAGTAAGTAACGTAAGGGTAAGAGAGATGTTTGGAAATAAAAAGAGCGTGGTTGAGAGAGCAGAAGAGGGTGTTTTGAAATGGTTCGGGCACATGGAGAGAATGAGTGAGGAAAGATTGACCAAGAGACATATGTGTCGGAGGTGGAGGGAACGAGGAGAAGAGGGAGACCAAATTGGAGGTGGAAAGATGGAGTGAAAAAGATTTTGTGTGATCGGGGCCTGAACATGCAGGAGGGTGAAAGGAGGGCAAGGAATAGAGTGAATTGGAGCGATGTGGTATACCGGGGTTGACGTGCTGTCAGTGGATTGAATCAAGGCATGTGAAGCGTCTGGGGTAAACCATGGAAAGCTGTGTAGGTATGTATATTTGCGTGTGTGGACGTATGTATATACATGTGTATGGGTGTGGGTTGGGCCATTTCTTTCGTCTGTTTCCTTGCGCTACCTCGCAAACGCGGGAGACAGCGACAAAGCAAAAAAAATATATATATATATATATATATATATATATATATATATATATATTTTTTTTTTTTTTTTTTTTTTTTTTTTTTTTGTCGCTGTCTCCCGCGTTTGCGAGGTAGCGCAAGGAAACAGACGAAAGAAATGGCCCAACCCCCCCCCCATACACATGTACATACACACGTCCACACACGCAAATATACATACCTACACAGCTTTCCATGGTTTACCCCAGACGCTTCACATGCCTTGATTCAATTCACTGACAGCACGTCAACCCCTGTATACCACATCGCTCCAATTCACTTTATTCCTTGCCCTCCTTTCACCCTCCTGCATGTTCAGGCCCCGATCACACAAAATCTTTTTCACTCCATCTTTCCACCTCCAATTTGGTCTCCCTCTTCTACTCGTTCCCTCCACCTCCGACACATATATCCTCTTGGTCAATCTTTCCTCACTCATTCTCTCCATGTGCCCAAACCATTTCAAAACACCCTCTTCTGCTCTCTCAACCACGCTCTTTTTATTTCCACACATCTCTCTTACCCTTACGTTACTTACTCGATCAAACCACCTCACACCACACATTTTCCTCAAACATCTCATTTCCAGCACATCCATCCTCCTGCGCACATCTCTATCCATAGCCCACGCCTCGCAACCATACAACATTGTTGGAACCACTATTCCTTCAAACATACCCATTTTTGCTTTCCGAGATAATGTTCTCGACTTCCACACATTTTTCAAGGCTCCCAAAATTTTCGCCCCCTCCCCCACCCTATGATCCACTTCCGCTTCCATGGTTCCATCCGCTGACAGATCCACTCCCAGATATCTAAAACACTTCACTTCCTCCAGTTTTTCTCCATTCAAACTCACCTCCCAATTGACTTGACCCTCACCCCTACTGTACCTAATAACCTTGCTCTTATTCACATTTACTCTTAACTTTCTTCTTCCACACACTTTACCAAACTCAGTCACCAGCTTCTGCAGTTTCTCACATGAATCAGCCACCAGCGCTGTATCATCAGCGAACAACAACTGACTCACTTCCCAAGCTCTCTCATCCCCAACAGACTTCATACTTGCCCCTCTTTCCAGGACTCTTGCATTTACCTCCCTAACAACCCCATCCATAAACAAATTAAACAACCATGGAGACATCACACACCCCTGCCGCAAACCTACATTCACTGAGAACCAATCACTTTCCTCTCTTCCTACACGTACACATGCCTTACATCCTCCATAAAAACTTTTCACTGCTTCTAACAACTTTCCTCCCACACCATATATTCTTAATACCTTCCACAGAGCATCTCTATCAACTCTATCATATGCCTTCTCCAGATCCATAAATGCTACATACAAATCCATTTGCTTTTCTAAGTATTTCTCACATACATTCTTCAAAGCAAACACCTGATCCACACATCCTCTACCACTTCTGAAACCGCACTGCTCTTCCCCAATCTGATGCTCTGTACATGCCTTCACCCTCTCAATCAATACCCTCCCATATAATTTACCAGGAATACTCAACAAACTTATACCTCTGTAATTTGAGCACTCACTCTTATCCCCTTTGCCTTTGTACAATGGCACTATGCACGCATTCCGCCAATCCTCAGGCACCTCACCATGAGTCATACATACATTAAATAACCTTACCAACCAGTCAACAATACAGTCACCCCCTTTTTTAATAAATTCCACTGCAATACCATCCAAACCTGCTGCCTTGCCGGCTTTCATCTTCCGCAAAGCTTTTACTACCTCTTCTCTGTTTACCAAATCATTTTCCCTAACCCTCTCACTTTGCACACCACCTCGACCAAAACACCCTATATCTGCCACTCTGTCATCAGACACATTTTTCTATTTTTTTCTTTTTTTGCTTTGTCGCTGTCTCCCGCGTTTGCGAGGTAGCGCAAGGAAACAGACGAAAGAAATGGCCCAACCCACCCCCATACACATGCCTTGATTCAATCCACTGACAGCACGTCAACCCCGGTATACCACATCGATCCAATTCACTCTATTCTTTGCCCTCCTTTCACCCTCCTGCATGTTCAGGCCCCGATCACACAAAATCTTTTTCACTCCATCTTTCCACCTCCAATTTGGTCTCCCTCTTCTCCTCGTTATATATATATATATATATATTTTTTTTTTTTTTTTTTTTTTTTTTATACTTTGTCGCTGTCTCCTGCGTTTGCGAGGTAGCACAAGGAAACAGACGAAAGAAATGGCCCAACCCCCCCCCCATACACATGTATATACATACGTCCACACACGCAAATATATATACCTACACAGCCTTCCATGGTTTTCCCCAGACGCTTCACATGCCCTGATTCAATCCACTGACAGCACGTCAACCCCGGTATACCACATCGCTCCAATTCACTCTATTCCTTGCCCTCCTTTCACCCTCCTGCATGTTCAGGCCCCGATCACACAAAATCTTTTTCACTCCATCTTTCCACCTCCAATTTGGTCTCCCTCTTCTCCTCGTTCCCTCCACCTCCGACACATATATCCTCTTGGTCAATCTTTCCTCACTCATTCTCTCCATGTGCCCAAACCACTTCAAAACACCCTCCTCTGCTCTCTCAACCACGCTCTTTTTATTTCCACACATTTCTCTTACCCTTACGTTACTCACTCGATCAAACCACCTCACACCACACATTGTCCTCAAACATCTCATTTCCAGCACATCCATCCTCCTGCGCACAACTCTATCCATAGCCCACGCCTCGCAACCATACAACATTGTTGTAACCACTATTCCTTCAAACATAGCCATTTTTGCTTTCCGAGATAATGTTCTCGACTTCCACACATTCTTCAAGGCCCCCAGAATTTTCGCCCCCTCCCCCACCCTATGATCCACTTCCGCTTCCATGGTTCCATCCGCTGCCAGATCCACTCCCAGATATCTAAAACACTTCACTTCCTCCAGTTTTTCTCCATTCAAACTCACCTCCCAATTGACTTGACCCTCAACCCTACTGTACCTAATAACCTTGCTCTTATTCACATTTACTCTTAACTCTCTTCTTCCACACACTTTACCAAACTCAGTCACCAGCTTCTGCAGTTTCTCACATGAATCAGCCACCAGCGCTGTATCATCAGCGAACAACAACTGACACTTCCCAAGCTCTCTTATCCCCAACAGACTTCATACTTGCCCCTCTTTCCAAAACTCTTGCATTTACCTCCCTAACAACCCCATCCATAAACAAATTAAACAACCATGGAGACATCACACACCCCTGCCGCAAACCTACATTCACTGAGAACCAATCACTTTCCTCTCTTCCTACACGTACACATGCCTTACATCCTCGATAAAAACTTTTCACTGCTTCTAACAACTTGCCTCCCACACCATATATTCTTAATACCTTCCACAGAGCATCTCTATCAACTCTATCATATGCCTTCTCCAGATCCATAAATGCTACATACAAATCCATTTGCTTTTCTAAGTATTTCTCACATACATTCTTCAAAGCAAACACCTGATCCACACATCCTCTACCACTTCTGAAACCACACTGCTCTTCCCCAATCTGATGCTCTGTACATGCCTTCACCCTCTCAATCAATACCCTCCCATATAATTTACCAGGAATACTCAACAAACTTATACCTCTGTAATATGAGCACTCACTCTTATCCCCTTTGCCTTTGTACAATGGCACTATGCAGGCATTCCGCCAATCCTCAGGCACCTCACCATGAGTCATACATACATTAAATAACCTTACCAACCAGTCAACAATACAGTCACCCCCTTTTTTAATAAATTCCACTGCAATACCATCCAAACCTGCTGCCTTGCCGGCTTTCATCTTCCGCAAAGCTTTCACTACCTCTTCTCTGTTTACCAAATCATTTTCCCTAACCCTCTCACTTTGCACACCACCTCGACCAAAACACCCTATATCTGCCACTCTATCATCAAACACATTCAACAAACCTTCAAAATACTCACTCCATCTCCTTCTCACATCACCACTACTTGTTATCACCTCCCCATTTGCGCCCTTCACTGAAGTTCCCATTTGCTCCCTTGTCTTACGCACTTTATTTACCTCCTTCCAGAACATCTTTTTATTCTCCCTAAAATTTAATGATACTCTCTCACCCCAACTCTCATTTGCCCTTTTTTTCACCTCCTGCACCTTTCTCTTGACCTCCTGTCTCTTTCTTTTATACATCTCCCACTCAATTGCATTTTTTCCCTGCAAAAATCGTCCAAATGCCTCTCTCTTCTCTTTCACTAATACTCTTACTTCTTCATCCCACCACTCACTACCCTTTCTAATCAACCCACCTCCCACTCTTCTCATGCCACAAGCATCTTTTGCGCAATCCATCACTGATTCCCTAAATACATCCCATTCCTATATATATATATATATATATAAATATATATATATATTTATATATATATATATATATATATTTATATATATATATATATATATATATATATATATATATATATATATATATATATATATATATATATATATGTATATGAATGGAGAAAAACTGGAGGAAGTAAAGTGTTTTAGATATCAGGGTGTGGATCTGGCAGAGGATGGAACCATGGAATCGGAAGTGGATCATAGGGTGGGGGAGAGGGCGAAAATCCTGGGAGCCTTGAAGAGTGTGTGGTAGTCGAGAACATTATCTCGGAAAGCAAAAATGGGTATGTTTGAAGGAATAGTGGTTCGAACATTGTTGTATGGTTGCGAGGCGTGGGCTATGGATAGAGTTGTGTGCAGGAGGGTGGATGTGCTGGAAATGAGATGTTTGAGGACAATGTGTGGTGTGAGGTGGTTTGATCGAGTAAGTAACGTAAGGGTAAGAGAGATGTGTGGAAATAAAAAGAGCGTGGTTGAGAGAGCAGAAGAGGGTGTTTTGAAGTGGTTTGGGCACATGGAGAGAATGAGTGAGGAAAGATTGACTAAGAGGATATATATGTCGGAGGTGGAGGGAACGAGGAGAAGTGGGAGACCAAATTGGAGGTGGAAAGATGGAGTGAAAAAGATTTTGTGTGATCGGGGCCTGAACATGCAGGAGGGTGAAAGGAGGGCAAGGAATAGAGTGAATTGGATGGATATGGTATACCGGGGTTGACGTGCTGTCAGTGGATTGAATCAGGGCATGTGAAGCGTCTGGGGTAAACCATGGAAAGCTGTGTAGGTATGTATATTTGCGTGTGTGGACGTGCATGTATATACATGTGTATGGGTGTGGGTTGGGCCATTTCTTTCATCTGTTTCCTTGCGCTACCTCGCAAACGCGGGAGACAACGACAAAGAAAAAAATATATATATATATATATATATGTATATATATATATATATATATATATATTTTTTTTTTTTGCTTTGTCGCTGTCTCCCGCGTTTGCGAGGTAGCGCAAGGAAACAGATGAAAGAAATGGCCCAACCCACCCCCATACACATGCCTTGATTCAATCCACTGACAGCACGTCAACCCCGGTATACCACATCGATCCAATTCACTCTATTCCTTGCCCTCCTTTCACCCTCTTGCATGTTCAGGCTCCGATCACACAAAATCTTTTTCACTACATCTTTCCACCTCCAATTTGGTCTCCCACTTCTCCTCGTTCCCTCCACCTCCGACACATATATCCTCTTGGTCAATCTTTCCTCACTCATTCTCTCCATGTGCCCAAACCATTTCAAAACACCCTCTTCTGCTCTCTCAACCACGCTCTTTTTATATCCACACATCTCTCTTACCCTTACGTTACTTACTCGATGAAACCACCTCACACCACACATTGTCCTCAAACATCTCATTTCCAGCACATCCATCCTCCTGCGCACAAGTCTATCCATAGCCCACGCCTCGCAACCATACAACATTGTTGGAACCACTATTCCTTCAAACATACCCATTTTTGCTTTCCGAGATAATGTTCTCGACTTCCACACATTCTTCAAGGCTCCCACGATTTTTGCCCCCTCCCCCACCCTATGATCCACTTCCGCTTCCATGGTTCCATCCGCTGCCAGATCCACTCCCAGATATCTAAAACACTTTACTTCCTCCAGTTTTTCTCCATTCAAACTTACCTCCCAATTGACTTGACCCTCAACCCTACTGTACCTAATTACCTTGCTCTTATTCACATTTAGTCATAACTTTCTTCTTTCACACACTTTACCAAACTCAGTCACCAGCTTCTGCAGTTTCTCACATGAATCAGCCACCAGCGCTGTATCATCAGCGAACAACAACTGACTCACTTCCCAAGCTCTCTCATCCCCAACAGACTTCATACTTGCCCCTCTTTCCAAAACTCTTGCATTCACCTCCGTAACAACCCCATCCATAAACAAATTAAACAACCATTGAGACATCACACACCCCTGCCGCAAACCTACATTCACTGAGAACCAATCACTTTCCTCTCTATCTACACGTACGCATGCCTTACATCCTCGATAAAAACTTTCACTGCTTCTAACAACTTGCCTCCCACACCATATATTCTTAATACCTTCCACAGAGCATCTCTATTAACTCTGTCATATGCCTTCTCCAGATCCATAAATGCTACATACAAATCCATTTGCTTTTCTAAGTATTTCTCACATACTTTTTTTCAAAGCAAACACCTGATCCACACATCCTCTACCACTTCTGAAACCACACTGCTCTTCCCCAATCTGATGCTTTGTACATGCCTTCACCCTCTTAATCAATACCCTCCCATGTAATTTACCAGGAATACTCAACAAACTTGTACCTCTGTAATTTGAGCACTCACTCATATCCCCTTTGCCTTTGTACAATGGCACTATGCACGCATTCCGCCAATCCTCAGGCACCTCACCATGAGTCATACATACATTAAATAACCTTACCAACCAGTCAATAATATAGTCACCCCCTTTTTTAATAAATTCCACTGCAATACCATCCAAACCTGCTGCCTTGCCGGCTTTCATCTTCCGCAAAGCTTTTACTACCTCTTCTCTGTTTACCAAATCATTTTCCCTAACCCTCTCACTTTGCACACCACCTCGACCAAAACACCCTATATCAGCCACTCTATCATCAAACACATTCAACGAACCTTCAAAATACTCACTCCATCTCCTCACATCACCACTACTTGTTATCACCTCCCCATTTGTGCCATTCACTGGAGTTCCCATTTGCTCCCTTGTCTTATGCACTTTATTTAACTCCTTCCAGAACATCTTTTTATTCTCCCTAAAATTTAATGATACTCTCTCACTCCAACTCTCATTTGCCCCCTTTTTCACCTCTTGCACCTTTCTCTTGACCTCCTGTCTCTTTCTTTTATACATCTCACACTCAATTGCATTTTTTCCCTGCAAGAATTGTCCAAATGCCTCTCTCTTCTCTTTCACTAATAATCTTCCTTCTTCATCCCACCACTCACTACCCTTTCTAATCAACCCACCTCCCACTCTTCTCATGCCACAAGCATCTTTTGTGCAATCCATCACTGATTCCCTAAATACATCCCATTCCTCCCCCACTCCCCTTACTTCCATTGTTCTCACCTTTTTCCATTCTGTACTCAGTCTCTCCTGGTACTTCCTCACACAAGTCTTCTTCCCAAGCTCACTTACTCTCACCACCCTCTTCACCCCAACATTCACTCTCCTTTTTGAAAACCCATACAAATCTTCACCTTAGCCTCCACAAGATAATGATCAGACATCCCTCCAGTTGCACCTCTCAGCACATTAACATCCAAAAGTCTCTCTTTCGCGCGCCTGTCAATTAACACGTAATCCAATAACGCTCTCTGGCCATCTCTCCTACTTACATACGTATACTTATGTATATCTCGCTTTTTAAACCAGGTATTCCCAATCACCAGTCCTTTTCCAGCACATTAATATACAAGCTCTTCACCATATCCATTTACAGCACTGAACACCCCATGTATACCAATTATTCCCTCAACTGCCACATTACTCACCTTTGCATTCAAATCACCCATCACTATAACCCGGTCTCGTGCATCAAAACCACTAACACACACATTCAGCTGCTCCCGGAACACTTGCCTCTCATGATCTTTCTTCTCATGCCCAGGTGCATATGCACCAATAATCACCCATCTATCTCCATCAACTTTCAGTTTTACCCATATTAATGGAGAATTTACTTTCTTACATTCTATCACATACTCCCACAACTCCTGTTTCAGGAGTACTGCTACTCCTTCCCTTGCTCTTGTCCTCTCACTAACCCCTGACTTTACTCCCCAGACATTCCCAAACCACTCTTCCCCTTTACCCTTGAGCTCGTTTCACTCAGAGCCAAAACATCCAGGTTCCTTTCCTCAAACATACTACCTATCTCTCCTTTTTTCACATCTTGGTTACATCCACACACATTTAGACACCCCAGTCTGAGCCTTCGATGAGGATGAGCACTCCCCGCCTGACTCCTTCTTCTGTTTCCCATTTTAGAAAGTTAAAAAATACAAGGAGGGGAGGATTTCTGGCCCCCCGCACCCGTCCCCTCTAGTCGCCTTCTACAATACACGAGGAATGCGAGGGAAGTATTTTTATTTATTTATTTTATACATTGTCGCTGTCTCCCGCATTAGCGAGGTAGCGCAAGGAAACAGACGAAAGAATGGCCCAACCCACCCACATACACATGTATATACATACACATCGACACACGCACATATACATACCTATACATATCAGCGTATACATATATATACACACACAGATATTTGTATTATATTATTTTGCTTTGTCGCTGTCTCCCGCGCCTGCGAGGTAGCGCAAGGAAACAGACGAAAGAAATGGCCCAACCCACCCCCACACACATGCACACACACACACGTCCACACACGCAAACATACACACCCACACATCCCAACGTACACACATATATACACACACAGACACACACATGTACACACATGCACACAATTCACACTCTCTGCCCCTACTCACCCCCATCGCCACCCTGCCATACACGGAATAACATCCCCCTCCCACCTCATGTGCACGAGGCAGCGCCAGGAAAAAACAACAAAGGCCCCATTCGCTCACACTCAGTCTCCAGCTGTTATGCAATAATGCCCGAAACCACAGCTTCCTTTCCACATCCAGGCCACACAGAACTTTCCATGGTTTACCCCAGACGCTTCACATGCCCTGATTCAATCCACTGACAGCACGTCGACCCCAGTATACCACATCTATCTAATTCACTCTATTCCTTGCCCGCCTTTCACCCTCCTGCATGTTCAGGCCCCGATCACTCAAAATCTTTTTCATTCCATCTTTCCACCTCCAATTTGGTCTCCCACTTCTCCTCGTTCCCTCCACCTCCGACACATATATCCTCATGGTCAATCTTTCCTCACTCTTTCTCTCCATGTGCCCAAGCCATTTCAAAACACCCTCTTCTGCTCTCTCAACCACGCTCTTTTTATTTCCACACATCTCTCTTACCCTTACATTACTTTCTCGATCAAACCACCTCACACCACATATTGTCCTCAAACATCTCATTTCCAGCACATCCACTCTCTGCGCACAACTCTATCCATAGCCCACGCCTCGCAACCATACAACATTGTTGGAACCACTATTCCTTCAAACATAGCCATTTTTGCTTTCCGAGATAATGTTCCCGACTTCCACACATTCTTCAACGCTCCCAGGATTTTCGCCCCCTCCCCCACCCTATGATTTACTTCCGCTTCCATGGTTCCATCTGCTACCAGATCCAATCCCAGATATCTAAAACACTTTACTTCCTCCAGTTTTTCTCCATTCAAACTTACCTCCCAATTGACTTGACCCTCAACCCTACTGTACCTAATAACCTTGCTCTTATTCACATTTACTCTTAACTTTCTTCTTTCACACACTTTACCAAACTCAGTCACCAGCTTCTGCAGTTTCTCACATGAATCAGCCACCAACGCTGTATCATCAGCGAACAACAACTGACTCACTTCCCAAGCTCTCTCATCCACAACAGACTTTATACTTGCCCCTCTTTCCAAAACTCTTGCATTCACCTCCCTAACAACCCCATCCATAAACAAATTAAACAACCATGGAGACATCACACACCCCTGCCGCAAACCTACGTTCACTGAGAACCAATCACTTTTCTCTCTTCCTACACGTACACATTCCTTACATCCTCGATAAAAACTTTTCACTGCTTCTAACAACTTGCCTCCCACACCATATATTCTTAATACCTTCCACAGAGCATCTCTATCAACTGTATCATATGCCTTCTCCAGATCCATAAATGCTACATACAGATCCATTTGCTTTTATAAGTATTTCTCACATACATTCTTCAAAGCAAACACCCGATTCACACATCCTCTACCACTTCTGAAACCACACTGCTCTTCCCCAATCTGATGCTCTGTACATGCCTTCACCCTCTCAATCAATACCCTCCCATATAATATACCAGGAATACTCAACAAACTTATACCTCTTTAATTTGAGCACTCACTCTTATCCCCTTTGCCTTTGTACAGTGGCACTATGCACGCATTCCGCCAATCCTCAGGCACCTCACCATGAGTCATTTTTTTTTTTTTTTTTTTTTTTTTGCTTTGTCGCTGTCTCCCGCGTTTGCGAGGTAGTGCAAGGAAACAGACGAAAGAAATGGCCCAACCCACCCACATACACATGCCTTGATTCAATCCACTGACAGCACGTCAACCCCGGTATACCACATCGCTCCAATTCACTCTATTCTTTGCCCTCCTTTCACCCTCCTGCATGTTCAGGCCCCGATCACACAAAATCTTTTTCACTCCATCTTTCCACCTCCAATTTGGTCTCCCTCACCTCCTCGTTCCCTCCACCTCCGACACATATATCCTCTTGGTCAATCTTTCCTCACTCATTCTCTCCATGTGACCAAACCATTTCAAAACACCCTCTTCTGCTCTCTCAACCACGCTCTTTTTATTTCCACACATCTCTCTTACCGTTACGTTACTTACTCGATCAAACCACCTCACACCACAGATTGTCCTCAAACATCTCATTTCCAGCACATCCATCCTCCTGCGCACAACTCTATCCATAGTCCACGCCTCGCAACCATACAACATTGTTGGAACCACTATTCCTTCAAACATACCCATTTTTGCTTTCTGAGATAATGTTCTCGACTTCCACACATTCTTCAAGGCTCCCAGAATTTTCGCCGCCACCCCCACCCTATGATCCACTTCCGCTTCCATGGTTCCATCCGCTGCCAGATCCACTCCCAGATATCTAAAACACTTCACTTCCTCCAGTTTTTCTCCATTCAAACTCACCTTCCAATTGAATTGACCCTCAACCCTACTGTACCTAATAACCTTGCTCTTATTCACATTTACTCTTAACTTTCTTCTTTCACACACTTTACCAAACTCTGTCACCAGCTTCTGCAGTTTCTCACATGAATCAGCCACCAGCGCTGTATCATCAGCGAACAACAACTGACTCACTTCCCAAGCTCTCTCATCCCCAACAGACTTCATACTTGCCCCTCTTTCCAAAACTCTTGCATTCACCTCCCTAACAACCCCATCCATAAACAAATTAAACAACCATGGAGACATCACACACCCCTGCCGCAAACCTACATTCACTGAGAACCAATCACTTTCCTCTCTTCCTACACGTACACATGCCTTACATCCTCGATAAAAACTTTTCACTGTTTCTAACAACTTGCCTCCCACACCATATATTCTTAATACCTTCCACAGAGCATCACTATCAACTCTATCATATGCCTTCTCCAGATCCATAAATGCTACATACAAATCCATTTGCTTTTCTAAGTATTTCTCACATACATTCTTCAAAGCAAACACCTGATCCACACATCCTCTACCACTTCTGAAACCACACTGAGTCATACCATGAGTCATACATACATTAAATAACCTTACCAACCTGTCAACAATACAGTCACCCCCTTTTTTAATAAATTCCACTGCAATACCATCCAAACCTGCTGCCTTGCCGGCTTTCATCTTCCGCAAAGCTTTTACTACCTCTTCTCTGTTTACCAAATCATTTTCCCTAACCCTCTCACTTTGCACACCACCTTGACCAAAAAAAGTTAAGAGTAAATGTGAATAAGAGCAAGGTTATCAGGTACAGTAGGGTTGAGGGTCAAGTCAATTGGGAGGTAAGTTTGAATGGAGAAAAACTGGAGGAAGTAAATTGTTTTAGATATATGGGAGTGGATCTGGCAGTGGATGGAACCATGTAAGCGGAAGTGAATCATAGGGTGGGGGAGGGGGCGAAAATCCTGGGAGCCTTGAAGAATGTGTGGAAGTCGAGAACATTATCTCGGAAAGCATCTCAATGTACACATATATATACACACACACAGACACATACATATATACCCATGCACACAATTCACACTGTCTGCCTTTATTCATTCCCATCGCCACCTTGCCACATATGGAATAACATCCCCCTCCCACTCATGTGTGTGGGTTAGCGCTAGTAAAAGACAACAAATGCCCCATTCGTTCACACTCAGTCTCTAGCTGTCATGCAATAATGCCCGAAACCACTGCTCCCTTTCCACTTCCAGGCCCCACAGAACTTTCCATGGTTTACCCCAGACGCTTCACATGCCCTGATTCAATCCATTGACAGCACGTCGACCCCGGTATACCACATCAATCCAATTCACCCTATTCCTTGCCCGCCTTTCACCCTCCTGCATGTTCAGGCTCCGATCACTCAAAATCTTTTTCACTCCATCTTTTCACCTCCAATTTGGTCTCCCACTTCTTGTTTCCTCCACCTCCAACACATATATCCTCATGGTCAATCTTTCCTCACTCATTCTCTCCATGTGCCCAAACCATTTCAAAACACCTTCTTCTGCTCTCTCAATCATGCTCTTTTTATTTCCACACATCTCTCTTACCCTTACAATACTTACTCGATCAAACCACCGCACACCACATATTGTCTTCAAACATCTCATATCCATCCCATTCACCCTCCTGCGCATAACTCTATCCATAGCCCACGCCTCACAACCATACAACATTGTTGGAACCACTATTCTTTCAAACATAGCCATTTTTGCTTTCGGAGATAATGTTCTCGACTTCCACACATTCTTCAAGGCTCCCAGGATTTTCGCCCCTCCTCCACCCTATGATTTACTTCCGTTTCCATGGTTCCATTCGCTGCCAGATCCACTCCCAGATATCTAAAACCCTTTGCTTCCTCCAGTTTTTCTCTATTCAAACTTACCCCCCAATTGACTTGACCCTCAACCCTACTGTACCTAATAACCTTGCTCTTATTCACATTTACTCTTAACTTTCTTCCTTCACACACTTTACCAAACTCAGTCACCAGCTTCTGCAGTTTCTCACATGAATCAGCCACCAGCGCTGTATCATCAGCGAACAACAACTGACTCACTTCCCAAGCTCTCTCATCCCCAACAGACTTCATGCTTGCCCCCCTTTCCAAAACTCTTGCATTCACCTCCCTAACAACCCCATCCATAAACAAATTAAGCAACCATGGAGACATCACACACCCCTGCCGCAAACCCACATTCACTGAGAACCAATCACTCTCCTCTCTTCCTACACGTACACATGCCTTACATCCTCGATAAAAACGTTTCACTGCTTCTAACAACTTGCCTCCCACACCATATATTCTTAGTACCTTCCACAGAGCATCTCTATCAACTCTATCATATGCCTTCTCCAGATCCATAAATGCTACATGCAAATCCATTTGCTTTTCTAAGTATTTCTCACATACATCTTCAAAGCAAACACCTGATCCACACATCCTCTACCACTTCTGAAACCACACTGCTCTTCTCCAATCTGATGCTCTGTACATGTCTTCACCCTCTCAATCAATACCCTCCCATATAATTTACCAGGAATACTCAACAAACTTATACCTAAGTAATTTGAGCACTCACTCTTATCACCTTTGCCTTTGTACAATGGCACTATGCAAGCGTTCTGCCAATCCTCAGGCACCTCACCATGAATCATATATACATTAAATAACCTTACCAACCAGTCAACAATACAGTCACCCCCTTTTTTAATAAATTCCACTGCAATACCATCCAAACCTGCTGCCTTGCCGGCTTTCATCATCCGCAAAGCTTTTACTACCTCTTCTCTGTTTACCAAATCATTTTCCCCAACCCTCTCACTTTGCACACCACCTTGACCAAAACACTCTACATCTACCACTCTATCATCAAACACATTCAACAAACCTTCAAAATACTCACTCCATCTCCTTCTCACATCACCACTACTTGTTATCACCTCCCCATTAGCTCCCTTCACTGAAGTTTCCATTTGTTCCCTTGTCTTATGTACTTTATTTACCTCCTTCCAAAACATCTCTTTATTCTCCCCAAAATTTAACAATACTCTATCACCTCAACTCTCATTTGCCCTCTTTTTCACCTCTTGTACCTTTCTCTTGACCTCCTACCTCCTTCTTTTATACCTCTCCCACTCATTTGCATTATTTCCTTGCAAAAATCATCCAAATGCCTCCCTCTTCTATTTCACTAATACTCTTACTTCTTCATCCTACCACTCACTACCCTTTCTAATCTGCCCACCTCCTATGTTTCTCGTGCCACAAGCATCTTTTGCGCAAGCTATCACTGCTTCCCTAAATACATCCCATTCCTCCCCCACTCCCCGTACCTCCTTTTTTCTCACCTTTTTCCAGTCTGTACTCAGTCTCTCCTGTTACTTTCTCACACAAGTCTCCTTCCCAAGCTCACTTACTCTCACCATTCTTTTCACCCCAACATTTTCTCTTCTTTTCTGAAAACCTCTACAAATCTTCACCTTCGCCTCCACAAGATAATGATCAGACATCCCTCCAGTTGCACCTCTCAGCACATTAACATCCAAAAGTCTCTCTTTCACACGCCTATCAATTAACATGTAATCCAATAACGCTCTCTGGCCATCTCTCCTACTTACATACGTATGCTTAAGTATATCTCTCTTTTTAAACCAGGTATTCCCAGTCACCAGTCGTTTTTCAGCATATAAATCTAGAAGCTCTTCACCATTTCCACTTACAACACTGAACACCCCATGTACACCAATTACTCCTTCAACTGCCACATTACTCACCTTTGCATTCAAATCACATATCACTATAACACGGTCTAGTGCATCAAAACTACTAACACACTCATTCAGCTGCTCCCAAAACATTTGCCTTTCATAATCTGTCTTCTCATGCCCCTGTGCATATGCTCTAATAATCACCCATCTCTTCATCCACTTTCAGTTTTACCCATGTCAATCTAGAGTTTACTTTCTTACACTCTATTACATACTCCCACCACTCCTGTTTCAGGAGTAGTGCAACTCCCTCCCTTGCCCTTGTCCTCTCACTGACTCCTGACTTTACTCCCAAGACATTCCCAAACCACTCTTTCCCTTTACCCTTGAGCTTCGTTTCACTCAGAGCCAAAACATCCAGGTTCCTTTCCTCAAACATACTACCTATATCTCCTTTTTTCTCATCTTGGTTACATCCACACACATTTAGACACCCCAATCTGAGCCTTCAAGGAGGATGAGCACTCCCCTGCGTGACTCCTTCTTCTGTTTCCCCTTTAGAAAGTTGAAATACTAGGAGGGGAGGGTTTCTAGCCCCCCGCTCCCTTCCCCTTTAGTCGCCTTCTATGACACGTTAGGAATGCGTGGGAAGTATTCTTTCTCCCATATCCCCTATATTATTTATATTTTTTTTTTTTTTTTTTTTTTTTTTTTTATACTTTGTCGCTGTCTCCCGCGTTTGCGAGGTAGCGCAAGGAAACAGACGAAAGAAATGGCCCCCCCCCCCCATACACATGTACATACACACGTCCACACACGCAAATATACATACCTACACAGCTTTCCATGGTTTACCCCAGACGCTTCACATGCCTTGCTTCAATCCACTGACAGCACGTCAACCCCTGTATACCACATGACTCCAATTCACTCTATTTCTTGCCCTCCTTTCACCCTCCTGCATGTTCAGGCCCCGATCACACAAAATCTTTTTCACTCCATCTTTCCACCTCCAATTTGGTCTCCCTCTTCTCCTCGTTCCCTCCACCTCCGACACATATATCCTTTTGGTCAATCTTTCCTCACTCATTCTCTCCATGTGACCAAACCATTTCAAAACACCCTCTTCTGCCCTCTCAACCACACTCTTTTTATTACCACACATCTCTCTTACCTTTTCATCACTTACTCGATCAAACCACCTCACACCACATATTGTCCTTAAACATCTCATTTCCAGCACATCCACCCTCCTGCGCACATCTCTATCCACAGCCCATGCCTTGCAACCATATAATATTTTTAGAACCACTAATCCTTCAAACATACCCATTTTTGCTTTCCGAGATTATATTCTCAACTTCCACACATTTTTCAAGGCTCCCAGAACTTTCGCCCCCTCCCCCACCCTATGATTAACTTCCGCGTCCATGGTTCCATCCGCTGCCAAATCCACTCCCAGATATCTAAAACATTTCACTTCCTCCAGTTTTTCTCCATTCAAACTTACCTCCCAATTGACTTGTCCCTGAACCTTACTGTACCTGATAACCTTCCTCTTATTCACATTTACTCTCAGCTTTCTTCTTGCACACACTTTGCCAAACTCAGTCACCAGCTTCTGCAGTTTCTCACACGAATCAGCCACCAGCACTGTATCATCAGCGAACAACAACTAACTCACTTCCCAAGCTCTCTCATCCCCAACAGACTTCATACTTGCCCCTCTTTCCAAAACTCTTGCATCCACCTCTCTAAGAACGCCATCCATAAATACATTAAACAACCATGGAGACATCACACACCCCTGCCGCAAACCTACATTCACTGAGAACCAATCACTTTCCTCTCTTCCTACACGTACACATACCTTACATCCTAAATAAAAACTTTTCACTGCTTCTAACAACTTGCCTCCCACACCATTTATTATTAGTACCTTCCGCAGAGCATCTCTATCAACTCTATCATATGCCTTCTCCAGATCCATAAATGCTACATACAAATCCATTTGCTTTTCTAAGTATTTCTTACATACATTCTTCAAAGTAAACACATGATCCACACATCCTCTACCACCTCTGAAATCACACCGCTTTTCCCCAATCTGATGTTCTGTACATGCCTTCACCCTCTCAGTCAATACCCTCCCATATAATTTCCCAGGAATACTCAACAAACTTATACCTCTGTAATTTGAGCACTCACTTTTATCCCCTTTGCCTTTGTACAATGGCACAATGCAAGCATTCTCCCAATCCTCAGGCACGTTACCATGAATCATATATACCCTGAATAACCTTACCAACCAGTCAACAATACAGTCACCCCCTTTTTTAATTAATTCCACTGCAGTACCATCCAAACCGGCTGCCTTGCTGGCTTTCATCTTCCGCAAAGCTTTTACTACCTCTTCTCTGTTTACCAAATCATTCTCCCTAACCCTCTCACTTTGCACACCTCCTCGACCAAAACACCCTATATATGCCATTCTGTCATCAAACACATTCAACAAACCTTCAAAATACTAACTCCATCACCTTCTCACATCACCACTATTTGTTATCACCTCCCCACTATCCCCCTTCACTGAAGTTCCCATTTGTTCCCTTGTCTTATGCACTTTATTTACCTACTTCTAAAACATCTTTTTATTGTCCCTAAAATTTAATGATACACTCTCACCCCAACTCTCATTTGCCCTCTTTTTCACCTCTTGCCCCTTTCTCTTGACCTCCTGTCTCTTTCTTTTATACATCTCCCCTCATTTGCATTATTTCCCTGCAAAAATCATCCAAATGCCTCTCTCTTCTCTTTCACTAATAATCTTACTTCTTCATCCCACCACTCACTGTCCTTTCTAATCTGCCCACCTCCCCATGCTTCTCATACCACAAGCATCTGTTGTGCAAGCCATCACTGCTTCCCTAAATACATCCCATTCCTCCCCCACTCTCCTTACATCCTTTGTTCTCACCTTTTTCCATTCTGTACTCAGTCTCTCCTGGTACTTCCTCACACAAGTCTCCTTCCCAGGCTCACTTACTCTCACCACTCTTTTCACCCCAACATTGTCTCTTCCTCTCTGATAACCTCTACAAATCTTCACCTTCACCTCCTCAAGATAATGATCAGACATCCCTCCTGTTTCACCTCTCAGCACATTAACATTCAAAAGTCTCTCTTTCGCACGCCTATCAATTAACATTTAATCCAATAACTCTCTCTGGCCACCTCTCCTACTTACATACATATACTTATGTATATCTCTCCTTTTAAACCAGGTATTCCCAATCACCAGTCCTTTTTCAGCAGATAAATTTACAAGCTCTTCACCATTTCCATTTACAACACTGAACACCCCATGTACACCAATTATTCCCTCAACTGCCACATTACTCACCTTTGCATTCAAATCACTCATTACTACAACCCGGTCTCGTGCATCAAGACTACCAACACACTCACTCAGCCGCTCCCAAAACACTTGCCTCTCATGATCTGTCTTTGCATGCCCAGGTGCATATGCACCAATAATGTACATATTTTCCCTGGGGATAGTGGAGAAAAAATACTTCCCATATATTCCCCATGTGTCATAGGAGGCAGCTAAAGGGGATGGGAGCAGGGGACTAGAAACCCCTCCATTGTATTTAAATTTCTAAAAAGGGGAACAGAGGAAGGAGACAAGCAGAGAGTGCTCATCCTCTTCGAAGGCTCTGATTGTAGTGTTTGAATGTGGGTGGATGTAACCAAGATGAAAAGAAATGAGAGATAGGTAGTATGTTTGAGGAAAGAAACCTGAATGTTTTGGTTCTGAATGAAACGAAGCTTAAGGATAAAGGGGAAGAGTGGTTTGGGAATGTCTTGGGGGTAAAGTCAGGGGTTGGTGAGAGGAGAAGAGCAAAGGAAGGAGTAGCAGTATTACTGAAGCAGGAGTTGTGGGAGTATGTGGTAGGGTGTAAGAAAGTGAATTCTAGATTGAAGTGAGTAACGCTGAAAGTGGATTGTGAGAGGTGGGTGATTATTGGTGCCAATGCACCTGGTCATGAGAAGAAGGATCATGAGAGGCAAGTGTTTTGGGAGCAGCTGAGTATGTTAGCAGCTTTGATGCACCCGACCGGGTTATTGAGCTGTATCATTGGTGAACAACAACTGACTTGCTTCCCAAGCCCTCTCATCCACAACAGACTGCATACTCACCCGTCTCTCCAAAACTCTTGCATTAACCTCCCTGATAACCCATCCATAAATAGATTAAACAACCATGGGGATATCACACACCCCTCCCGCAGACTGACATTCACTGGGAACCAGTCAATCTCCTCTCTTCCTACTCGTACAGATGCCTTACATCCTTGATATTAACTTTTCACTGCTTCTATCAACTTTCCTCTCACACCTTATACTCTTAAAACCTTCAGCAAAGCATCTCTGTGAACCCTATCATATGCCTTTTGATCTATAAATGCTACATACAAATCTATCTGTTTTTCTAAATATTTTTTCAAAGCAAACACATGATCCACACATCCTGTACCACTTTAGACCACACTGCTCTTCCCCAATCTGATGCTCTGTACATGCCTTTACCTTCTCAATCAATACCCTCCCATATAATTTCCCAGGAATACTCACCAAACTTATTTCTCTGTAGTTTGAACACTCACCTTTATCCCCTTTGCCTTTGTGTAATGGCACTATGCATGCATTCTGCCAATTCCTCAAGCACCTCACCATGATCCATACATACATTGAATATCCTTGCCAACCAATCAACATCACAGTCTCCCCCTTTTTTGATAAATTCCACTGTAATACCATCCAAACCCGTTGCCTTGCCCTGACCAAAATACCCTATATCTGCCACTCTATCATCAAACATATTCAACAAACCTTCAAAATACTTATTCCATCTCCTCTTCACTTCATCACTACTTGTTATTTGCTCCCCACTTGCCCCCTTCACTGATGTTCCCATTTGTTCTCTTGTCTTATGTGTGTTATTTACCTCCTTCCAAAACATCTTTTTATTCTCATTAAAATTTAATGATACTTTCTGACCCCAACTCTCATTTGCCCTCTTTTTCACCTCTTGCATCTTTCTCTTAACCCCCTGCTACTTTCTTTTATACATCTCCCAGTCATTTGCACTACTTCCCTTTATCATCCAAACACCTCTCTCTTCTCTTTCACTAACAGCTTTACTTCATCCCACCACTCATTACCCTTTCTAATGTGTCCACCTTCCACCTTTCTCCAATCACAGGCATCTTTTGCACAAGCCATCCCTGTTTTCCAAAATACATCCCATTTCTCACCCACTTCCCTCACATCATTTGCTCTCACGTTTTGCCTTTCTACACTCAATCTCTCCCAGTATTTCTTCTCATAAGTCTCCTTTCCAAGCTTACTTACTCTCATCACTCTCTTCTCCCTAACATTCTTCTTTTCTGGAAACCTTTACAAATCTTCACCCATGCCTCCACAAGATAGTGATCTGACATTCCTCCAGCTGCCCCTCTCAGCACATTATCATCCAAAAGACTCTTTTACACGCCTGTCAATTAACATGTAATCCAGTAATGCCCTTTGACCATATCTCTTCCTCACATAAGTATACTTATGTACATCTCTCTTTTTAAACCAGGTATTCCCAGTCACCAGTCCTTTTTCAGTACACAAATCCATGAGCTCCTCACCATATCCATTTACAACACCGAACACCCCATGTACATCAGTTATACCCTCAACTGCCACATTACTCTCCTTTGCATTTATGTCACCCATCTCTGTAACCGGGCTCGTGCACCAAAGCTTCTAACACACTCACTCAGCTGCTCCAAAAACGCTTGCCTCTCATGATCCTTCTTCTCATGACCAGGTGCATAGGCACCAATAATCATCCATCTCTCTCCCTCCATTTTTGGTTTTACCCACATCAATCTAGAATTTACTTTCTTACACTCTATCACATACTCCCACATTGCTACTCCTTCCTTAGCTCTTGTTCTCTCAGCAACCCCTGACTTTACTCCCAAGACATTCCCAAACCACTCCTCCCCTTTACCCTTGAGCTTCGTTTCACTCAGAGCCTAGACTTCCAGGTTTCTTTCCTCAAACATATTACTTATCTTTCCTTTCTTCTCATCTTGGTTACATGCACATACATTCAAATACCCCAATCTGAGCATTTGAGGAGGATGAGCACACCCTGTTTGACTCCTTCTTTTGTTTCCCTTTTTAGAAATTTAAATCCAAGGAGGGGGGAAACCCCCCACTCCTGCCCCCTTTAGTCGCCTTCTACGACACATGGGAATACCTGTGAAGTATTATTTTTCCCCTTTACCCTATTTAATGTATATCAGAACAAAAACACCAGCCTGCAGGTGGTGATCATAGGCAGATGGAGCTTTAGCTTAGCATACCATGAATATGAAGGTTGTGTACATTGGAGATACGCCCTAAAAGTGCATATGATGGGCTACATTATTTAGGGGTTTGATACTTCACTTTCTCTAGTCATTGGTACATACACTTACCTTTCCTTCTTCTTAACTTATCAATTAACCCCCTTTATTTTGCGATGTATGCCTAGCAGAATTGAATATTTTAAATAGGCTGCATCATTCATCAGTGGAAGATGAACGAAGGTTCTCCCAAGGTGGTAGTACAGGCTACTCATCAAGGTGAGCACCCTCAGTTGATGTATCCCAGCTCACCACTGTGATGTATTGACATGTACCTGCTGTCTCCATAATTTTTCAACCACTTGCAGTTACCAGCTGTACATTAAGATGTCTTAGCATCCCATAAGGGCTAGTTCTTCTCCATGTACCAAGTCTACTTCCCCAGGTAGTACCATGAAGACTTGCAAGACTTTCAGGAGGCGGAGGAGTGAGTTAGTCATTGAGCAAGCCAGAAATATGAGCTGTGTTATCTGCTAGTGCCAATCAGTCTGAGGATAGTAACATTGAGTTGGCTGCCTTTAGGGATCATGTTTAACAGAGTTGACTGGGGAGCAATTCTTCACCCTGACTTCGTTTAAAATTTGTGAAGGGAAAGATGTGTTGAAACAATGAAGTACAGGATATGTCAAGTGAAGTGAGAAAGAGTTGTGTAAGAAATCAGAGTTGTTTAATGGTGAAGTAAAAACAGAAAGGAAACTAAGAATAAAATTTGCTTTGTTTATTTTAGAGTGAGTGAGCTGTATAGCTTTAGGGCTTAGACAGGCTTGTATCCTGGACTTAGGTAACAGGGAGGGTGATTTGAAATCACCGAGACAAAGATGTAAATATCAAGACAAAAGTCCGTTGTATCTTGAAGAGCTTAGTGTTTTTGAATTATTTGGATGTTAGATTCAGTCTCTAATATCAATCACAAATGAAATGAAACAGAGTAAAAGTATAGGTTGCACAAAAAATGTAGAGTGAAAAAAGTATGTGTACTAAATTGTGTTACAGATATGGGGGAGAAAGAATGTAAGAATTGAGAGAATTCAAGTATTTAGTTACAATCGAGTGTAAATTTGGTGAAATGTAAGGAGAGAAAAGGGAGAGAGCAGTGCAGGGTAGAAGAGTCACTGATCTCTTCATAGAATAATCAAGGATATAGAAGTAAGTATGGAAGTGAAGAAGGTATTCAGGGACAGCATAGTTCTCCCAATCCTGACTTTTGAAACTGAAACATGGACTTGGAATGAGTTTCAGAGGTCAAAAATCCAGGCTTTGGAAATGAGCTGCTTAAGAGGAGCATGTAAAGTGACTAGATGGAATGAAGAAAAAATTGCGGGGATATATGAGAGATATGGTGTGATAGGGAATGCAATGGGAATGAATTGTGGAGTGGTAGAGTGGGTGAAATGTAATACATTGAGGTGGTTTGGGCTTGTGGAAGAATGCAAGATGGGGAGTTTGTAAGGAGACTGTATGATAGTACAATAAAAGGGGCTTATGTGAGAGGCAGACCACCTGTGACATGGGGAAATAGAGTTGGAGAATACTGGAGGGAGAGACATGATTGAAGAATATAGAATATGTTGAATGATGTATGCGAGGGAGGCATGTAAGGTCAGGAATAAGTGGAGACTCTTTTTCTGTGGCCATCCCCTTGATGGGAGTACCCGAAGGGAACAGGCATCAGAGATATAGGTAGATGGATAGCCAAATTCTTATGAATTTGAATGCAGCTATTATGGAGAAGTAAGTTTATTATGAGATGAACAAACAACTTAGAAAGAATTAAGATCTTTAATGATAACATAGAATAGCTCATAACAGTAATTGAGGGAGTTTTATTTGATGAAACCCTGGCGGTAGGTATAGTCATCTGCTTCATTGAGGAGTTCCATTACAGTTCATGTTTCTTATGGTTTTTGTATTTTGAGATATACTTCTTCTTTCACACTATTCGTCATTTCCCGCATTAGCGAGGTAGTGCTAAGAACAGAGGACTGGGCCTTTGAGGGAATATACTCACCTGGCCCCCTTCTCTGTTCCTTCTTTTGGGAAAAAAAAAAAAAGAGAGGGGAGGATTTCCAGCCCCCAGCTCCCTTCCCTTTTAGTCGCCTTCTACGACACGCAGGGAATACGTGCGAAGTATTCTTTCTCCCCTATCCTCAGAGATAGACAATAATATATATTTTCTATATTTCTGCAAATGTTTTGTTAAAGAAACATAGTGGTAATCTTGGTCTCATTCTTGTGCAATAATGTAGGTCCACTGTACCAAGTACTTAGATTTTAACTCCTCAAAAATATTTCTTATTCCATCCCACATGAACAGGAATATGGTGGTGTGGGTGTGAGAGGTAGAAGGAAAGCTGAAACTGGGACTAGAATCATGCAAGGAAGAACAGCTTGAGGTGTACTGAGAGCTTTGATGAATAAGATAATTTGGATCTGGCATGCTAAAGGCTTATATGATGGAGTTCTTGGCCCAACTCTGTGCACTTGTAAAACTTAGTGTTTCTAGGACTAAATAAGTAAAGATATAAAGCTTTGGTATCAAAAATGGAATACTTCCAATATATAGTTGGAATTTCGAGAGCAGAGACTAATGGTAAGGATATTTGGTGTAAAGAATTTATCTGGAAGATACAAGCAAGTGATATGTTTATAAAGTAATATAGAAGGCTCGATGAAGCTCTAGGAGGAAAAGTAGACTGAAATAGAGATTATCAAATGTCTTTATTATTCTTTACAAAGTTTACCTGTACAACAAAGATACCAAGGAACAACTTGAATGACTGAAAATCAAAACAGTTGCCTCATATCCATGAGAAGCTTCACAGAAAGTGTGGCGTAAAATAGATGATAGCGATGACACAAACTGCAGACATATCCAAGGTCTCGTTGGCAGTATAAACATGAACACTCTTTGTTTCCATGGAGCCTCAAAACATTGATGGAAGCCCCTGGCCATTCATTAATGTATTTATTGAACAATGCTTTGCAAAGCTTAGTTACTTTTCATTTTCTTCCAAAAAGTAGAAAAAGCAACATCATCGCATACGCACCCCTAGTCTACTGGGGTTATGAAAATAAGGTTTTGTAAACATGTTCCCACAGACCCCTTCCCACACATATCAGATGATTTATGCCAAACACTGACACTCTTACCCTGTTTAACATTTCAAAACTGCTACATTCCTTGTCCAAGACCTTTGTCTTCTCCCTTTAAGTTCTGTATAAAAAAAAGTGAGTGGATTGTTTGGTTTTGGTGAATCATTACATGACAGCTAGAGACTGAGTTTAAACGAATGTGGCCTTTGTTGTCTTTTCCTAGCGCTACCTCGCTCACATGAGGGGGAGGGCGCTGTTATTTCATGTGTGGCGGGATGGCGATGGGAATGAATAAAGGCATAGGTATGTATATTTGCATGTATGGACATGTACATATGTACATGTGTATGTGGGTGGGTTGGGCCATTCTTTCGTCTGTTTCCTTGCGCTACCTCGCTAACAAGGGAGACAGCGACAGAGCAAAATAAAAAAATGTATCAGATAAATATTTGATCATATATATGCATTGGGGTTACTTTATGAGTGAGAGAGAACTTAGCATCACTAAATAGTCAGCGGTGTGTAAAGTGGAATAGGATATGTTCACTTATGTAGAAGCCACTGTTCATTTTAAAACATGGTGCAAGTTGAAGATACGAGTGAGTGAATTTTCATGTAAATTTCTAGACATTTCTGATGGCAACAAAGTAGGGTAAGAATGACCTGGCCAGCTGAAACTATCAAGATTGCTCTGATTCATGAAATAGATACTACTATGGTTGCTTTCACTTCTCATGGGGGCTGACAGTGACAGTGTTGGCTGTGGCTTACAATTACTCTTGAAGAGGTTGCTAACCTTTGCTCTGATTCTGATTCAGGAAAAAAGAAATTACATCTTGGGATTCTTCTCCATGGATAGTACTAGCACTCTTTATTTGCAGAGTCTTTCCATTCATTCATTAAGATTTGCTTTCCTGTTCATTCAGAAGCATCATTGCATTGGCTAAGGGAGATCCATTCAAAAGAATTTCTTTTTTGTTATAAGGCAGAAGTGTGCTACACTTAATTATAGTGAAAGGATCGAATTAAGTGTCTGCATTAGAATTTCCAGGAAGGTGTATTTTGGAGAGATTAGGCATTATTATTATTATTATTATTATTATTATTATTATACTTTGTCGCTGTCTCCCGCGTTTGCGAGGTAGCGCAAGGAAACAGACGAAAGAAATGGCCCAACCCCCCCCCCCATACACATGTATATACATACGTCCACACACACAAATATACATACCTACACAGCTTTCCATGGTTTACCCCAGACGCTTCACATGCCTTGATTCAATCCACTGACAGCACGTCAACCCCGGTATACCACATCGCTCCAATTCACTCTATTCCTTGCCCTCCTTTCACCCTCCTGCATGTTCAGGCCCTGATCACACAAAATCTTTTTCACTCCATCTTTCCACCTCCAATTTGGTCTCCCTCTTCTCCTCGTTCCCTCCACCTCCGACACATATATCCTCTTGGTCAATCTTTCCTCACTCATTCTCTCCATGTGCCCAAACCACTTCAAAACACCCTCTTCTGCTCTCTCAACCACGCTCTTTTTATTTCCACACATCTCTCTTACCCTTACGTTAGCTCACTCGATCAAACCACCTCACACCACACATTGTCCTCAAACATCTCATTTTCAGCACATCCATCCTCCTGCGCACAACTCTATCCATAGCCCACGCCTCGCAACCATACAACATTGTTGGAACCACTATTCCTTCAAACATACCCATTTTTGCTTTCCGAGATAATGTTCTCGACTTCCACACATTCTTCAAGGCCCCCAGAATTTTCGCCCCCTCCCCCACCCTATGATCCACTTCCGCTTCCATGGTTCCATCTGCTGCCAGATCCACTCCCAGATATCTAAAACACTTCACTTCCTCCAGTTTTTCTCCATTCAAACTCACCTCCCAATTGACTTGACCCTCAACCCTATTGTACCTAATAACCTTGCTCTTATTCACATTTACTCTTAACTTTCTTCTTCCACACACTTTACCAAACTCAGTCACCAGGTTCTTGTCATTTTAGGTGAATTCTCAATACTGTGTTATCTATTAAGGATATTTAGATTTTTCCAGTGTTTCCTCACATTTTGTTCCATTATGAACCTGAGACATCTTTTTCCTCAGTGAGGCAAGATTAATCTTCTAGTTGGTTAAAATCAGACTTAATTATGAGATGATATGACATGTCTTCACCACAATATTGTACCCATTAATATGATTAGGCCTTCTTGGGATTGATGCTTCCTTCATCTGTGAACCTTTTTTCATTACAGAAAATTTTTTTTCCTGATATGTTCAAAGACTTTTTTAGATTTGTCTTTCTGCCAGTTTTTGTATCTAGTGTTAGCATTTGCTTTACAAGAGCTGAGTGTTTTGTGATCTATTGAAGAAGGGTGAGATGGGTGAAATATTAGGGGATAGGGAAGGGATTTTGTATAAATTTCAAGTGACTATGGGTTGCTGTGGTTGTTTTTATATTCTGGTTATGGATTGACTAAAACAGTATGAGATAGGCTTTATAGTCTCTCAAGGGATTGGTTCCATGATAATCCATGTGAAAGAGACCTTAGTGATTATTATGATTATGTTCATATTGAAAAATCTTTTGTATGTTACATACGTTTATAGATGTTTAAGGAAATCTTCTTTTTTTCAGTTGTGTGTACAGAAACTGAGAATCCTTATTGAAGACTCTGATCAGAACTGTAAGTATTGTCAACTTTTTCATACAACTTTTTTTTTTGTCTTTTTGGTATATATGAGAAACAGTGTAATTCAACAAGCAAGATAGGGTGAGTGCTTCTTGCTTGCCATACATTTTGGCAAATTGTTGCCATAGGTACTCATTGGTAGGTAGAGGAAAGTAATAAATCAAGGGAGAGCAATGTCTTCATTTGCACCACCACCATACATAAAATATTACCATTTAATTTGATCATCAGTCATTCCTCTAGCATCTTCATCTAGAATGTTTTAGCCCTGATGAATTTGCTCATTGCCTCCATCCATACATATGTTCTGCAGTGTCTCTCTCTGACTTACACCACTTCCTGTACTTCACATGAGTATCACAGACAAATGATCTGGGACCAAAATATCTTTGGAAGGTCAATAACTTCAGAAACTTGATATACCTATCCATTTGAGGAATCCACGTGAGAAACTGTATCAGTTTTTGCTACTAACCGTAGCGTGTTATTTTGTCAGCAGATAAACTTACTTTATCATCCTCCTATATCACAGTATCCTTATGTTCATAAATTACCTCCCAGTATTTTGTCCTTACCCACTCTGTATATATTGTAACTAATGTCCACTGAGCTCCAGGCAACTGCCAGATATGGACTGTAAATGTTGCCTCCCACCCCTTCATGCACTACAGCATCTCAAATATTTGCCAAGTTTCTGCCCCCTCCTTTTTTTTTTCCTTATGTAGTTCAATGATTTATGTGAAAATCAAAATGCATTTAAATTTTATTTGTTCATATCTTTATTTTTATTTGCTAGTCACAGTAAACAACAAACTTCTGAAAATTACAAAACCAGCAAAGGTTTTAACTAGGTATATATGCTCATGTCCATTCTCAAGCTGTCATGTAATGCACCAAAAACCAAAACCTCAGCTTCCTATCCACACCCAGGCCCCAAAGACCTTTCCATGATTTACCCCAGATGTTTCACATTCCTTGGTTCAGTCCTTTGTCAGCACATCGACCCCAGTATACCACTGTGTTTCAGTTCACTCTTCTGTGCATACCTTTCACTCTCCTGCATGTTTGGGCCCCATTTGCTCAAATCTTTCTCACTCCATCCTTCCACCTCCAGTTGGGTCTCCTGCTTCTCTTTGTTCTCTGTACCTCTGACACATATATCCTCTTTGTCAACCTTTCCTCACTCATTCTTTCCATGTGTCCAAACCATTTCAGCACACCCTCTTCTGCTCTCTCAACCACACTCTTTTTATTACTGCACATCTCTCTTACCCTTTCATTACGTACTCAATCAAACCACCTTACACCATATGCTGTCCTCAGACATTTCATTTCCAACACATCCACTCTCCTCCGCACAACCCTATCAATAGCTCATTCCTCGCAACCATATGATATTTTTGGAACTATTATTCCTTCAAACATACCCATTTTTGTTCCAGGACAATGATCTCTCGTTCCACACATTCTTCATTGCTCCCAGAACCTTCATCCCCTCTCACCCTATGACTCGCTTCTGCTTCCAGATTTCAAAAACACATCACCTCTTCCAATTTTTCTCCATTCAAACTTATATCCCAACTAACTTGTTCCTTAACCCTGTTGAACTTGATAAACTTGCTCTTATTCACATTTAATCTCAACTTTCTCCTTTCACACACTTTTCCTAACAGACTTATTCCCCTATAATTGCTGCATACATCCTTAGCACCATTCTCTTTAAATGAAGGAACGATGATAGCTTTCACCCATTCCTCAGGCACAAACTTCTGTTTCCATACTAAATTACGTATGAGATGCATCCACTCAATCATGCTTTCTCCTCCATGCCTCAGCATTTCAGCTATAATCCCATCCACTTCAGGTACTTTTCCTACCTTCAGCCTCATTATTGCCCATCTTACCTCCCTTTCTGCTATAGGCCATGCACTTGTATCCTCTTTCTTCCACCCTCCATATCCATGCATATAAAAACTGCTACTCCCCCCTTCTCCCACATTCATTAGTTCAAAATACTCTTTCCATCTTCCTTTCACTTTCTTCTTTTCATTTAGCAATTCCTCTCCCTTCCTTCTCACTTAATACTTCCATACATAAATCCACCCCTTTCCTTTTTCACCTCCTTCCAGTATAGTTTCTTATTATCCCAAAACTTTTCACCTAGCTTCCTTCCAAAACCTTCATCTACTATTTCTTTGCTTTGCTTTATCAGCTTCTTGACATCCTGCTTACATATTTTGTATTCTTCCCTCCTCCTTTGCTGAACTTCCACTTCCACTGGTACGCCCATACATATGTTGAATATCCTTACCAACCAATCAACAAAGCAGTCATCCCCCTTTCTTAAAACATTCAACTGCAATACCATCGATTCCCATTGCCTTGATGTATCTCAAAAGGCTTTCAACATTTCTTTCTTCATTTAACCACTCTCTGTAACACTCTCACTTTGTATGTCACCCTGATGAAAACACCTTACATCTGCCATTGTCATCAAATACATTTAACAGTCCTTCAAAATAGACACTCCTCCTCCTCACTTAATCATTTCCTGTTATCACTTCCTCTTTATCCTGCTTCACTGATGTTTCCTTTTGTTCTCTTGTCTTCTGCACATTATTGGTCAACTTCCAAAACATCTTTTCATTCTCCTTAAAGTTCAATGATACTCTCTCACCTCAACTCTCATTTGCCTTCTTTTCAACCCCTGCACCTTCCTCTTACCCTCCTGAAGCTTTTTCTTGTACATGTCCCAATCATTTGTACTTTTTCTCTGTAAATACTGCCCAGACACCTCTCTTTTCTCTTTGA
>NC_092242.1:22047968-22224152 GCF_036320965.1 Panulirus ornatus | reverse complement strand
AAATGGGCGATAGTATGAAAGAAAGATTATTTATTTATTTATTTATTTTGCTTTGTCGCTGTCTCCTGCATTATCGAGGTAGTGCAAGGAAACAGATGAAAGAATGGCCCAACCTACCCACATAAACATGTATATACATACACGTCCACACACGCAAATATACATACCTATACAACTCAATGTACACATATATATACACACACAGACATATACATATATACACATGTACATAATTCATACTTTCTGCCTTTATTTACTCCTATTGCCAACTCGCCACACATGGAATAACAACCCACTCCCCCTCTCATGTGTGCGAGGTATCACTAGGAAAAGTCAACAAAGGCCCCATTTATTCACACTCAGTTTCTAGCTGTCATGTAATAATGCACTGAAACCACAGCTCCCTTTCCACATCCAGGCCCCACAGAACTTTCCATGGTTTACCCCAGACGCTTCACATGCCCTGGTTCAATCCATTGACAGCACGTCGACCCCGGTATACCAGATCGATCCAATTCACTCTATTCCTTGCACGCCTTTCACCCTCCTGCATATTCAGGCCCCAATCACTCAAAATCTTTTTCACTCCATCTTTCCACCTCCAATTTGGTCTCCCACTTCTCCTCGTTCCCTCCACCTCTGACACATATCCTCTTGGTCAATCTTTCCTCACTCATTCTCTCCACGTGACCAAACCATTTCAAAACACCCTCTTCTGCTCTCTCAACCACACTCTTTTTATTTCCACACATCTCTCTTACCCTTACATTACTTACTCGATCAAACCACACCACACCACGTATTGTCCTCAAACATCTCATTTCCAGCACATCCACCCTCCTGCACACAACTCTATCCATAGCCCACGCCTCGCAACCATACAACATTGTTGGAACCACTATTCCTTCAAACATAGCCATTTTTGCTTTCCGAGATAATGTTCTCAACTTCCACACATTCTTCAAGGCTCCCAGGATTTTCGCCCCCTCCCCCACCCTATAATCCACTTCCGCTTCCATGGTTCCATCCGCTGCCAGATCCACTCCCAGATATCTAAAACACTTTACTTCCTCCAGTTTTTCTCCATTCAAACTTGCCTCCCAATTGACTTGATCCTCAACCCTACTGTACCTAATAACCTTGCTCTTATTCACATTTACTCTTAACTTTCTTCTTTCACACACTTTATCAAACTCAGTCACCAGCTTCTGCAGTTTCTCACATGAATCAGCCACCAGCGCTGTATCATCAGTGGGTTGTAAATGGAAATGGTGAAGAGCTTGTAGATTTATGTGCTGAAGAAGGACTGGTTATTGGGAATACCTGGTTTAAAAAGCGAGATATGCCTAAATATATGTATGTAAGTAGTAGAGATGGCCAGAGAGCGTTATTGGATTACGTATTAATTGACAGGCGCATGAAAGAGAGACTTTTGGATGTTAATGTGCTGAGAGGTGCAACTGGAGGGATGTCTGATCATTATCTTGTGGAGGCGAAGGTGAAGATTTGTATGGGTTTTCAGAAAAGAAGAGAGAATGTTGGGGTGAAGAGGGCGGTGAGAGTAAGTAAGCTTGGGAAGGAGACTTGTGTGAGGAAGTACCATGAGAGACTGAGTACAGAATGGAAAAAGGTGAGAACAAAGGAGGTAAAGTGAGTGGGGGAGGAATGTGATGTATTTAGGGAAGCAGTGATGGCTTACGCAAAAGATGCTTGTGGCATGAGAAGCGTTGGAGGTGGGTTGATTAGAGAGGATAGTGAGTGGTGGGATGAAGAAGTAAGTTTATTAGTGAAAGAGAAGAGAGAGGCATTTGGACGATTTTTGCAGGGAATAAATGCAAATGAGTGGGAGATGTATAAAAGAAAAGACAGGAGGTCAAGAGAAAGGTGGAAGAGGTGAAAAAGAGGGCAAATAAGAGTTGGGGTGAGAGAGTATCATTAAATTTTAGGGAGAATAAAAAGATGTTCTGGAAGGAGGTAAATAAAGTGCGTAAGACAAGGGAGCAAATGGGAACTTCAGTGAAGGGGGCTAATGGGGAGGTGATAACAAGTAGTGGTGATATGAGAAGGAGATGGAGTGAGTATTTTGAAGGTTTGTTGAATGTGTTTGGTGATAGAGTGGCAGATACAGGGTGTTTTGGTCAAGGTGGTGTGCAAAGTGAGAGGGTTAGGGAAAATGATTTGGTAATGCGGGAGACAGCGACAAAGTATGGTAATGATAATGTAAAAACGTATATGAATGGATGTGTCCTTTGTATGTTTTCTGGTGCTACCTCACTGATTCGAGAAATGGTAACCAAGTATAGAAAAATTATTTATTCTCTATAAAGCATTTGATAAAGATTTACTAAAATTCATTTCCTGGAAATATGTACTAAATTGGCAGTGATCTTGATTGGTGTCTACCATGTATTTTAGGAGTTTTTGTATTTTAGAAACATAGATTGATTACACTCTGTGTCTAACTTCTATTAAGGTAATTGTCCTGTAATGCTTTCCATCTAAAAGTGTTAGAATTTACCTATAATTTCTAATACTAATTCTAGTTAAGATATCATAATTGGTGGTATCCATAAACCTGCTTAGTTTCTTGTTTTATAAATAGAGATCCTTCTCTACTCTTTTGGATCCCCACATTCTTTGATGTGCAGATTGAATAGTTTGTTATTTTATACGGATTGACTTATTACACCTAATTATTACTTAGGTACGAAACTTGCCAGCTGGAGTGGATGCAGATTCAGTATTTGATGATGAAACACTAGAAGCTGTCCAAGAAGCCTTAGGGACTGTTGGCTCAGTCGTTCTAGTACGTTTTGTCGACAACAAGATCTGGTTTACTTTCAGTGACTCGCAAACTGCGTTAAAAGCAGTTGCTTGCAGTCCACTAAGAGTAAGTGTGGTATTACCCTTATTCCTCAAGGAAGGGGATATTGTTATATGCTGTGTGTCTCCCCATATCTTATTTCTGTTTACTTCTATGGCTGTAGGGTGTGTGAAAATATATAAATGGACACAAATTTTCTTGTTGCAGTTAAAAAGTAAAGTGATAATTTTTGTATCTCTAGAGTTTTCCATGGTATTTTTCAGAAATCGCACATATTTTAATGGGCACATGCTGCTATATTATGTACATCTGATTACCAGTGATCTTACTAAACAGGAAAAAGGTAAAAACTGAAAAAGTACCACTCTTCTTAAATGTAACATTACTTTTCAAACCAGGATTTAAGATAAATAACTTACATCTTTGGCAACAGAAACCAGCATTTTTTTCCACTACTTAAAGAAAAAATACAAGTTAGAGCCCTAATATTCAAAATTCAGATATCCAGGGGTAGTCAGTGAAGGATAAGAATTATGAACTCTCGAACTTTTGCTGGAACTACAAGAGAATAGCAGCCAGTAAAATATCCCATGTTGACTAAGACTGTACATGTATAAAGTATACATAATCCTAAAAAAGGAAGCCCAGTATTCCCAATTATAGTTAATTTTCTTCACCCCACAAGGTTAGAAATTAATTGAATTTCCCCAAGCAAATTCAGAGGTGGTGTTGCCACTGCCATATATCCAATCCTTAAAGGAAAGTGGTAAAGACTCATCCTATGCATAAATCATTACAAACCTTTCCCAGTCAACGTTCTATGATTCTAAAGTGGGTGTACCAGATATTTTGATTGATCAGTTGGTGAAAGAGTCAATAGTCACCCTTCTTTGAAAGTGGGCAGGGGTACATAGTTACCTCGTATATATATAGTACAGATACACCACTGATTTTCCGGCACTCTTGGTTCCAAAGCCTTGCTGAATTAACCATTTTGCCGGACCAATTGTGGTCACATAATGATAATTCATCAACACACCTCTAACCCACTAATTATACATCTCCCATGTTTCTTAAGTATACCATGGACTGCTAGAAATTTAAGTTAAATATTGAATGTAAATTAGATAGAAAAATGAAATACATTATATGCCTGCTTAGGACTGAGTTGCTTGTCTGCTATGAGTTTCGCAAATTCATCCACATACTCGGCAGCTCCTTCATGGTTTGCAGACCGCTTTTCTACGCTTACTCTATTCATGAAAATTCTATGATGCTTCTTGAGTCTTTGAATCCATCCTTCACTATAGTCACACTTATGTTGTGATTTAAGTTCGTTATGGAACAACTTAGCCTGGTCCATTATCATGCTACCTGACAAGTCCACTCCATCACTCCAAGGCTGTTGAAACCATTCCATCATCACTCGATCATGCTCAGTACTCTTTCCATCTTTCATAGTTTTTCTAATTGTCATTAGCTTCTTGGAATCACTGTCTTCATAGAATTTCAATATTTTCTCCCTTTGCTTCTTCTTATCATAAACAGTTGATGAACCAACACTGAAGATGTGACACAGCTTATGCACCGAAACACCACGGTCCATTTTTTTCAACAGTTCAACTTTATCTTGGATCGATATGGACTGATGTTTACATTTTACACCACGACTGACACTCTCATATGTCTTAGAAGCCGTAGCTAGGGTTAAATTTAAGCAAAATAAGCTAAGAATCTCACAGAATTGTGGTATCACCACCAACAAGTGCAGTGTGAATAATGTAAATAAGCGTAAATGAGCGCGCCCTACACACAATGCCATCTGTGGCCGCCCAGTAAACTAATCTGGTGGCTGTGATAATTTCAAGTTCCCTTGCATAATTTTGTATGGACTAAAGGAGGTACCGAACCATCAGTTGCCGGGAGATTGATGGTGTACCTGTATTTCTTTACGATTTGTTAAGAAGTATTAATGTTCTCATCACTTCATATAATCAGATTTTTGGGAGGATGAAGGAAGTCAACAGCTAATTTGTATCAGAGAAGGATACCATGTATAAAGATACATCTGACCTTCAAAAAGTGTGTGTAATTAACTATTTGCACTATAGAGGGAGGAAGTTTTAAACACTTTGCTTTCTTACAAACCCTTGAATTTATGTATGTTGTCTGCATTATCCATGTCCTCAGTCAGTCTGTTCCATTCATCCAACACTCTTATACTATAAAAGTATTTTTTCACATCCTGATTTGAATGCTTCTTTCTTAATTTCATGTTATGTCCTCAGGTTGCTCTGTCCCTGCATCTACCAAGGAACTGTCCACTGTCCACTTTGTCAGTCACTTTTAAGAACTTAAAGGTTGTGATCAGAGCACCCTTCACTCTTTTCTCTTCCAAGGATTTTCACTGTATGTATGGATCATTGTGAGGTGCCTGAGGATTCCCAGAGAGCATGTAAGGTGCCATTGTAATAAGGCAAGAGGGTTGAAAACGAGTGTTTGAAGAACAGAGGTATAAGTTTTTTAGTGTACTTGATAAGTTTTATGGAAAAGTGGTGACTGAGATGGGTTGGAGCAACATAATTTCAGGAGTGGTAGAGGATGTGTGGATCTGTTGATTACTTTGAAGAATGTGTAAAAGATACTTAAGGAAACAGAAGTATTTGTATGTGGCATTTACAGATCTAGAGAAAGCATATGATAGGACTGAAAGAGATTCCTTGTTAAAGGTCTTACAAATATCTGCTGTAGGAGGTAAGCTACTAGAAGCAGTTAAAAGTTTTATCAAGAGTTTAATGCACATGTAAAGGGTGGATTGTGGCATGGGTGTGTGATGTCACTATGGCTGTTTAATTTCTTTATGGATGGGATAGTGAGGGAGGTAAATGCAAGTCTTGGAGAGAGGGGTAGGTATGCAGTCTGTAGTGGGTGAGAAGGCCTGGGTAAAGACTCAGTTGTTTGCTGATGACACAACACTGGCGACAGATTCAAATGAGAATCTGCAGAAGTTAGTGACTGAGATTGGGAGAATGTGTCAAGGGAGGAATTTGAGAGTAAATGTGATTAAGAGCAAGGTTATTGGATTTAGCAGAGCAGATGAACATGTTAGTTTGGTTGTGAGTCTGAATGAAGAAAATTTGGAAGAGGTCAAGCGTTTTAGATACCTGGGAGTGGACATGGCAGTGAATGGAACCATGGAAGCAGAAGTGAGTATGTTTGAAGGTACAGTAGTCCCATCGATGTTGTGTGGATGTTAGGCATGGCTGTAGATTAGGACATGTAGAGGAGGATGGATGTGTTGAATATGAAACATTGAGGACAGTATATGATGAGGTGGTTTGATTAAGTAAAAAATAAAAGGGTAAGAGAGAAGTGTGGTAATGAGAAGAATGTGGTTGAGAGAGCTGAATGGGATGTACTGAAATGACTTGGACATGGAGAGAAAATGAGTGAGAAGCTAACAAAGAGGATATGTGTTTCAGAAGTAGAGGAGACAAGGAGAAGGTGCAAAGTAAATTGGAAATGGAAGGATGGAGTGAAAAAGATTTTAAGTGATTGGGGCATGAACATGCAGGAGGATGAAAGGCATGCACAGGATGGAATGAATTGGAACAACATGGTAAACAGGGTGCAATGTACTGTCAATGGACTGAACCAGGGCATGTGAAGCAGCTGGTGAAGCCATTGAATGGAATATGGGGCCTAGTTGTGCACAGGGAGCTGTGATTTTGGTACATTGGTCATGATAGCTAGAGGATGGTTGTAAGTGAGGGTGGTCATTCGTCATTTTTGTCCCCAGTGCTTATGCAGGAAACAGTAAACAAGTATGAACTCTTTCATATACTTTCTTCAGATCCATAAATGGTCCAAAAAATCCCTCTGTTTCTTTAAGTATTTCTTAGATACATTCTGCAAAGCAAACACCTGATCCATATAGTCTCCTCCTTTCCTGGAACCACATTGTTCTTCCACAATCTGATGGTCTATGCATGCCAACACTCTCGATCACCATTCTTCCATACAACTTACCAGACACAGTCTTGAAGCTTATATATCTCTGCAATTTGAACACACACCTTTGTCCCCCTAGTTTTTTGTACAGTAGCACTAAACAGGAATTCTGCCAGTCCTCAGGCACCTCACAATGATCCATGCATACATTTAGAATCCTAACTAATAAATCTACAGTACAGTTTCCTCCTTTCTTAAGAAACAAAACTGCAATACCATCATCTCCATCCACCTTGTCATTTTTCATCCTATACAAGGTTTTCTCCACCTCTTCTCTTTTCACCACAACACTTGCTATGACGCTTACTTTGCATACCTCCCCAACCCAAACACCCTACATCTGCTACCATCATCAAACATATATTTTTGTATTTCAACAAAATATTTCTGAGTTGTTATATCACAGATAGATTGTTTATTGACTTGCTTTGCAAGGAATTACCTGTTTGGGGGTACCATCTCTTCATTGTGTATCTCCTTTATTTAGATAAATTTTTATGTATTGTTCACATTTACTTCAACTTTACATGGCTCATTTCACATATCAGTTGTTCTGTTCCAGAAAAACTTTTCCATGGCTTCTTTTGGAATCCCTTCTGATGTCAAGGAGTTGTTGGTGTGACATTTGTCTTTTACATAAGAGGTTGAAGTACATGAGAAAAAATATGTAAATGATTGTGATTATGTCTGATAGATACTGTTGGTTGCAGATAAAAGGACATGAACTTGAAGTGAAGTTAAAGACTGAAGCATGGCGAGCACAACTAGAAGAAGAATTGGCATTGTGTGGTGACACAACAGTCCCACTTACAGATGAATCTCTCAACATCACCGAGACTGATGACTCAACCTTTAGTATCCGCAACATTGAAGGTAAGATGAAAAGTTTTATTTGCTTAAGATACTTTAATGGTGGATGCTCAGAGCAAGGAAAATTACATGGGACTTAAAAGGTCTTATAATGAGCTGCAATTGAATATTAGATAAGTGAGAAATTATTCATATCACATGGAATATATTATTGCCACAGCTTTTACATGTAAAGAATTGGAATCTTCTAGAACTTTCAGTTTTTTGTTCCAGCTGCTTTGATTTATGTGTAAATGTGTGTTGGAGAAGTGTGTGGGGAGAAAGAGTGTTTTTGAGTATAAATGTCTAACACCTCAAATAACACAAGTGGTGATGGAGAAGTGGAGGAGACATCTACACTGTAAATCTCCGGGTATCCCATGCACTGTTTCAAGGCCAATGTCAATGTTGGACACTTTCACCATGTTATATTACTATTTCCAACTTTTTCTGTAGTATCTATCCATCTGCTACATGCTTGATACAAATTTATATCTTGCCCTGTAAAATGATTGTAAAACTTGAATGACAGAATTAGGGTTACTGGCTCTTAGATTATGACATGTCTTTCTCTTTCACGAGGGTGAATGTATCATGGCCTTTGGCAACTTGGGGTTACCATAGCAATCCCAATGGACTAGGCAGTTCCTCAGAAATTACACATCCTATTGTCAAAAAAATTTAGTTTTTTCTTGAAAATATGTCTATGTATAGCATCTTATTATGACCTTTTGTTACTTTGTCATTACATCTCATGAAGAACTCTGTACTGCTGAAGTCATCAACTGATTTAGAAGCACGAAGGTTGTAATTAAGTCACCCCATTCTCTTCTTTCTTCTATGCCAGACATTAGCAGCCTTTGCCCTCTCATTGTATTTCAGCCCTCTTGCTCTAGTTATCATCTCAGTTGTCCTTCTCTGGACCATCTTCTGTTAACCTTATAACCAAACCTCATGTAGCATTTAGGTGTATAATACAAGCTTTTGTGCTCTTTGTCGAATTTTAGATGATCTGTATTGGTAGCATGTGATTATACACAGGTTCTTCAGTTACCATATATCCATAGCAGAGAGGATGTTGTAGTTGAGTGCTATGTGTGGATAACCGATTTTTTTTTTTTGCTCCATAGTATAAGGGGTGTAACAGGCTATAAGATAATCTTATCGATGATGAAAAAAGGAATCAAGTGCTTCAAAACACTATATAAACAAATTGATAGCATGCCAGTGTCAGACTGTTCAGTGCTTAGTGCAGTCTCACCAAGAGTTTTATTTTTCCAGGGGAGAGTTGAGGCCTAGTTCACTTCGTTCATTTTTGTTTTCATATTCTTATATGATATTCTTTCATTGCATAATAGAGAAGTAGTTTTTTATTTACTTGAAAGACACTTATTTTTCAGAACCATCAGAAAATTTACATAACTGCTTAGAGGGCTAACCATATCTCTAGCCGATCTATGTTTTCTCATTAGATGTTATCTTCTATAGATATATGATCCATGCTTTTGTGCTAACAGTCTGATTTCACCTGATTTATAATGGCTGTTTAAAATCCGTAAGGCTTCCTGATAAACAGTTATGCATGAGTTCTTCAGGTACCTTTCAGCCACGGCATTTTTTCTTTTCTCTGAAATTTATGTTAATCTTTACCTCTCTGACTATTATACAAGAAATCTTAGCTTGGTTTGCCCTGCTAGCACACACAGACCCTGAAGCACAAGTAGACAAAGTATTGTTGATGTGTGTAACATTTCATTGTGCCTTGTTCCCTGTTTTGAGGAATATCTCACAGTCATACTTTAGGAATATATTTTTTTTTCAAAAATTATATTATCATGTATTTATCAGCCTCCCTGAAGTAATAGTGTGTGCATTAGACCAGGATAGAGATAAAAGAGAGAGGAGAATAGGCATTGTTATATAAGCAATTACTTTTCATTATTTGCCTCAGTAATTCTGATATACGAAGAACTGAACTTTTCCCTCTGATGACTGTTCGGCATTTGCTTAATCATTATCTCTATAATTAGTACCCCAAAGATTATGACTAATAAGCTGCTAATTAATGTGGCGCATATGGGCATGCATGCCAAGGCTGTATCTCCCCCCCCCCCCCACATGTTTTGTAGATAACTGATGCTGCACAATTTTTCCTAAGGAAGATTATAGTTGCTTGTGACATAAGGAATATCTGCAGTCTCATAAAGTGTATCTTCCAGTCACATATCATTATGCATAGACCCAGACCCTATGGAGATTGCTGACCACCACCAAAATCCAGACTCCACAGTAAGCATCATGAAAGGGTTAATCTAAACCCAAAGATTTGCAATGAAATGAAGCCTCTGAATGAAGGCACACACTTACTTAGATACAGTATTGGAAAATTCCTCTCATGGAAAATCCATCATGTTTAGTGAGGATTCCCAGTTGTCTTACAGACCAATTTCAACCACATTCCATTTCCTCCACTTCCACGTTTGGGTATTCCTCCTCCATATCTACACAGCCAAATTCCACCCCATCCATCACTTCCACATCTGGGTATTCCACCTCCATATCCTTACAGCTAAATTTGACTCTACCCATCACTTCCATGTCTGGGTATTCCACCTCCAAGTCCACACAACCAAATTCCACTCCATCCATCACTTCCGTGTCTAGGTATTCCACCTTCATGTCCACACAGCCATAGCCCATGTCAAATGCATGGGCATATCTAAATTCCATCACCTGGACAAAGGAGAATAGTCCTACCTCCATGGTGAACATTATTATATTGAAGTGTTTGAGGAGAGGTTGAGGGAGTTTTTAAGGCAGAGCAGAGATGTTCACTCAACAGAGGTCACAGCTCAAATGATGCTCTCGGTCCCGGCTCCCGCCCTTATATACCCTGGGAACAGATCATATCCTGGCGTAGCTTAATATAGTGAAGTTTAATACAGTGATGAGCAATAATTTTGCTCTTTATTTCCCTTACTTTATTCACTTCTCTCCACAATCTTGTCAAATTTGTTGTTTTTGATGGAAAATCACTCCAATAGCTTTTCCGAGCTTGTTGTCTTACCTCTGTTGTACATTCAGCAATTTGAGTGGTGGTAATCCTGTTTCAACTATCACATGGATTTTTACTTCATCAACTCATGTGCTTTTCTTAGCAATGTATTCCAACCCTTAAGTAGCTTATCAGTGGTCTAAGCTGGCTTATGCCTCCTACCTTGATTATTTAACTGATCTTAAGTCTTATTTAAAATGCCATCAATTATTTTCAATATGTCTTCATAGATTCGTGTTTATTCTCCATAGATTTGACACACTTTAACAGCCTAGCTTGTATGCTATCCTTTGAATGCTGTACATAAACCATTTCTAAATTTAACAAAGAATCCACCTCAATTCTAACATCTAACCCCTTAGTCAAAGCAATTAACTATGGTTTAGGCTCAGATTTATCTGAGTTTAAACACATCATATAACCCCAACAAATCTCTCATCTGTTTGAAGATCTTCATGATCTAAATATATGGGAACATCAGATATGATAATCTTAGTGCATGTCTCCCTTCCATCTGGTCCCTCCATAATAACACCTTCAGAACCACAAGTTATTAAGAAATCTAACAGTATCATTGATCTTGACAGTCACATAAGGTCTATATCTTCCTTGAACAAAACCTTAAAAAGTCCTGTGGTACTTACAGAGTCGTACTGTCCTCTGTAGCTTCTGGTGAAACTCCAAATGTACTGTAAGGGGGGAAATATGGCCTCAGCCTACCCAAAGGTCACTGTGTCTCTGGCTATCTGCCTCCAGAGTTAATTCCCTCCATTTCCTTGTCATGCCTATCACTCAGGCGAGGAGGATGACCAACCCTTTAAAATTTTGTTATCAGTGTTCTTCCCCCTTTCCTCTCACCAGCGTTACTTTTACCCTTGGTGTTCATCACCCCGATACCATCTTGAAGCTTCGTTCATCCCACTTTGGGGACCCGGGACCATCATTCCTGGTCTTAGTTGATGAATTTTGACAATAGTGTTATTATTACCCCTTAATTTTCTCATCTTAAGACTTGGTATGAAGTGGTTTCTAACCCCTTCAAATTCTAATTCAAAGCCTTGCCCAAGTTATGGGGACACTTGGAGGAAGAGGTACAACAGATCAAAACCTAGACTCAATCATCAACTTTACAGTAAGGAATCCATTAATATCACGATCGTCAACATTTGACAACTTCTGTACATATTTTGAAATTACTATTTACTTGCTACTTGGGCCTAAAACTTTATTTCTGACCACAACTCAAGCCCAGTGGTATGAGATATAGAGAAATGCCTCTCGAACTGCAGACAAATAAGCCCTGGAGAAAGTAGGAATCCAACCCAAGATAAACAAACATTTTGAATCAATGCTCACGTTTATTTAAATAAAAACAAGAAATCTTGTTGCTACTTAGTGTTACTTTGGTCTTGCATTGCTTCAAGAGGGCTGTCACCAGCAGTGGTCAAGGTGCGGCAGTGGACTAATCATGAGATAAATGACTCCCACCTGAGTGACAGCTTTAACTACATGGTTTGGTCAGCCACAACATGTCCCCAACCACTTCCACCATCTTTGACCAAACTTAAAACTCCTTTACCCCCAGTATGGATGGCTCCATCGGTATTATAAGCATTTGGAACCATCAGCCAATCTTGGGTTTGTCTGAATTTTCCTTTTTTTTTTTTTTTTTGTCGAAGCGTTTGTCACCGTTGCTGGGAATTTAACCCTTACATGGAGGCTCCAGTTATCACTCTAGTATTCAGTTTGCCAAATTACTTCTATATAAATGAAGTTCATTGCAAAGTAAAGCATCATAAGTGGATCCAATGAAGTCCATTACAAAGTAAAGCATCATAAATGGATCAAACGAAGTCCATTACAAAGTAAAGCATCATAAGTGGATCCAATGAAGTCCATTACAAAGTAAAGCATCATAAGTGGATCCAATGAAGTCCATTACAAAGCAAAGCATCATAAGTGGATCCAGTGAAGTCCATTACAAAGTAAAGCATCATAAGTGAATACAGCCAAGATATTTCTCCGTGGTGGGGTTCGCTATGCAGTTGGTGGATGTGGCCCTCCCCGCCACTGGTCACAGTGGTTAACCTCGTCTACGTCAACACATTACGAGGTCAACAACCTTGCAGAAAATTACACATATTTGTTTGATTTTTGAAGATACTTTAAGTCTTTTTTAGAGATATGTATAGTAAAATGGGAGAGGGTATGAATAGACAAGTCCATTCCAGGCTAAAGCTTGGCATATTTTTAGCAATAATAGCATAAAGTACTCTTTCTTTTGGCTCAGGAAGTTGGTTCTCCTTTCATGGCCAGACTGTTTGGTTAGATCCATGATGTAAGGATACTGTGGCTTTCTTAAGAAGCATTTTATTAGATAAGCTTAGCAAAAGGGATGTTTGGCATATGACAAAGGCCTTTTGTTCTCTTATTCATCAGTTTAGATTTAATTTATCTCCCTTGTCTAGCTTTGATGGGTAACTGGCAGATGGAGATGGTCTAGAAGAGGGAAGAGTTGTTATTAATGATAAATCCTTTCTTTGGTTTTCTTTAGTTTTTTAAGTCCATCTTCCTTCCTGTAGGTATGCTCTTAGGTGCTCATAGAACTTTTTTATGGGTGAGAAATGTTTGTTGTCATGGACAAAAAGTAATCTTATATAGCCAAAGTTCTTTGATTCCTTTTAGTAAACCAAAGCAAAGGTGCCATCAATCAGTCAATTCAGGAAGGAAGATAATGTCTTGGTGCCTCATCGCCCCCATACTGTATGATGATTGAGTTTTGTCACTGAGCATCTGCAGGCCTCATATTTTGTAATGGTCAAAAGGGGTGAACTTATCATGGATGCACTTTATTTTAGGGGATGAAATAGTGCTCTAGCCATCCTCAAAGCAAGTAATCTCAGGTTCTCACTGGACTCTGCTTTCTATGGAGGAATAGTTTTTGATTCTTCAAAATCTGTGTTTCTGATTGGATGTATAATTTCTTTGAGCAGTTTGGGAAATGTTAACCAGTGATTTTTATACATAATGGTAAGATGCAATAATGCTGCAGGAGCTCTGGAAGAGCTATACCAGTCACAGGCTGGAGAAGAGGATAACAGCATTGAGTGTGGTGAAATTGTAGAGCAGCAGCGTGTTCAAGTACTGCATTCAAGGCCGCCACCATCAAGACCAACCCCATCTAGGCCCCCTCCTCCCCGACCTACACCTCCAGGGTCAGCCCCTAGTTCCCCAGCTCTTTCTCGTGTTCAGCCTCAGGGACCAAAGGTAGGTACCAAACATTTTTTCATGTAATATAGTTAGTGAATAAAGAGTGACATTTTTAAGATGGGTTAATTTTTTCTTTTCTTAGCTGAGGTAGCCTAGGTAACTAAGGCACTAATCAAGGCCATTTCATTAAACTGTATTTCTTTTTTCATACATATTTGCCATTTCCCACATTAGCAAGGTAGCGTCAAGAACAGAGGATTGAACCTTAGTGGAAAAATTCCTCACTTGACCCCCTTCTCTGTTCCTTCTTTTGGAAAAGTAAAAACTGGAGGGGAGGATTTCTAGCGACCCACTCTAGCCCCTTTTAGTCACCTTCTACGACATGCAGGAAATACCTGGGGAGTATTCTTTTCCCTTATCCCCATGAGATGAAAGATCATGAGAGGCAAATGTTTTGGAGCAGTTGAGTAAGAGTGTCAGTGGTTTTGGTGCATGAGACCAGGTATTAGTGTTGGGTGATTGATTTAAATGCAAAGGTAGGTTATGTGGCAGTTAAGGGTATAATTGGTGCACCTGGGGTATTCAGTGTTGTGAATGGAAATGATGAATAGCTTGTGGAGTTAAGTGCTGAAAAAAAAAGTTGGTGATTGGAAATACCTGGTTTAAAAAGAGAGATGTACACAGGTAATGGTCAATGGGCATTATTAGATTATGTATTAATTGATAGGCATGTAAAAGAGATACTTTTAGATGTAAATGTGTTGAGAGGGGCATGTCTGATCACTATCTTGTCTGGGAGAGTATTGTTTGTGAGGGTGAAGGTATGTACAAAGCATCAGATTGGGGAGGAACAGTGTGGTTTCAGAAAAAGTAGAGGATGTGTGGATCAGGTGTTTGCTTTAAAGAATGTGTGTGAGAAATACTTAGGAAAACAGATGGATTTGTATGAGAGTATCATTAAACTTTAAGGAGAATGAAAAGATATTTTGAAAACAGGTAAATAATGTGCAAAAGACAAGAGAACAATGGGGACCTTGGTGGAGGAGGCAAATGGGAAGTGATAACAGGTAATGATGGGATAAGGAGGAGATGGAGTGAGTGTTTTGAAAAATCTTTAAATGTATTTGATGATAGAGTGGGAGATATAGGGTGTTTTAGTTGGGGTGATATACAAAGTGAGATAGTCATGGAGAGTGATTTGGTGAAGAGAGAAGAGGTGGTGAAAGCCTTGCGGAAGATGAAATATGGCAAGGTGGTGTGAGCTGATGGTATTGCAGTTGAATTTATTAAGAAAGGGGGTGACTGTGTTGTTGATTGGTTGGTACAGATATTTAGTGTATGTATGGATCATGCTGAAGTTCCTTAGTATTAGCGGAATGCATGTATAGTGCCATTGTATAAAGGCAAAGGGGACAAAGGTGAGTATTCAAACTATAGAGGCATGAGTCTGTTGAGTATACTTCATAAGTTGTTTGGGAAGGTATTGATTAAGAGGGTGAAGGAGCAGTGTGGTTTCAGAAGTAGACGAGGATGTGTGGATCAGGTGTTTGCCTTGAAGAATGTGTGTGAGAAATATTTAGAAAAACAGATGGATTTGTATATAGCATTTGTGGATTGGAGAAGGCTTATGAGTGGGTTGATAGAGGTGCCTTGCAAAAGGTATTGTGAATAAATGGTGTTGGAGGTAAGCTGCTAGAATCAGTTAGAAGTTTTTATCAAGGGTATGAGACAAGTGTACAAATAGAAAGAGAAGAGAGTGAGTGGTTGACATTGAAGGTCAGTCTACGGAAATGGTGTGTGATGTCACCATCGTTGTTTAATTTATTTATGGATAGAGTGGTTAGGGAGGTAAATGCAAGAGTCATGGAGAGAGGGGCAAGTATACAGTATGTTGGGGATGACAGGGCCCAGGAAATGGGTCAGTCACTGTTCGCTGATGAAACAGCAATGGTGGCTGATTTAAGTGAGCAACTGTAAAAGTTGGTGACAGAGTTTGGAAGAAAGTGTGAAAGGAGAAAGTTGAGAGTGAAAGTTAAGGGACAAGTTAGTTGGGATATAAGTTTAAATGGAGAAAATTGAAGGAAGTGATGTGTTTTAGATATCTGGGAGTGGATTTAGCAGTGAATGGAACCATGGAAGCAGAAGTGAGTTATAGGGGAGGGAGGGATGAAGAATATGTAGAAAGAGAGAACATTATCTTGGAGAGCAAATATGGGTATGTTTGAAGGCATAGTAGTGCTAACAATATTATATGGTTACAAAGCGTAGGCTATAGATAAGCTTGTTAGAACTACTATTCCTTCAAACACAGAGATTTTTCCTCTCCAAGTTAATGTTCTCCCTTTCCACATATTCTTCATAGCTCCCAGAACCTTTGCTCCCACCCCCACCCTATGATTCACTTCTGTTTACTTGGTTCCATTCTCTGCCAGGTCCACTTGAACATAACTAAAACACTTTAACTTCCCTCAGTTTTTCTCCATTCAAACTTACATCACAACCAACTTATCCCTAAACTCTGCTGAAGCTAATAACCTTGCTCTTATTCACATTTACTTTCAACTTTCTCCTTTCACACACTTTTCCAAACTCTTCATCGACTTCTGAAGTTTCTCACTCGAATGAGCCACCAGAGCTGTATCATCATCGAACAACAACTGACTCACTTCCCAAGCCCTCTCATCCCCAACAGACTGCATACTTGCCCTTCTCTCCAAAGCTCTTGCATTTACCTCCCTAACCATCCTATCCATTAACAACTTATACAATCATGGGGACATTACACACCCCTGCCATAGACCAACCTTCACTGGTAACCAATCACTCTCCTCTCTTTCTACTCCTTCACATGCCTTACATCCTTGATAAAAACTCACTGCTAGCAGCATACCTCCCACACCATATACTCTTAAGACCTTCCACAAAGCATCTCTATCCACCCTATCATATGCCTTCTCCAGATCCTTAAATACCACATACAAATCCATCTGTTTCTGTGAGTATTACTCACACTTATTTTTTAAAGCAAACACCTGATCCACACATCTTCTACCACTTCTGAAATCACACTACTCCTCCCCAGTCTGATACAATGGCACTATACATGCATTCCACCAATCCTTAGGCACTTCACCATGATCCATACATACACTGAAAATCCTTACCAACCAATCATTAACACAGTCACCCCCTTTGTTAATAAATTCAACTGCAATACCATCCAACCTCGCTGCCTTCGTTGGATATGATCATCTTTTTCACTCCATCCTTCAACCTCCAATTTGATCTCCCACTTCTACTTGTTCCCTCCGCCTCTGACACATATATCCTCTTTTTCAATCTTTCCTCTCTCATTTTCTCCATGTGACCAATAACACTCTCTGACCATCTCTCCTACTTACATATGTATACTCATGTAAATCTCTCTTTTTAAACCAGGTATTCTCAATCACCAGTCTTTTTTAGCACACAAATCTACAAACTCTTCATCATTTCCATTTACAACACAGAACACACCATGTACACCAATTATTCCCTCAACTGCCACATTGCTCACCTTTCCATTCAAATTACCCATCACTATAACCTGGTCTCATATATCAAAACTGCTAACACACTCACTCAGCTGCTCCCAAAACAATTGCCTCTCCCCTCTCCCTGTGGATAGGGGAGAAAGAATACTTCCCACATATTCCCTGTATGTCATAGAAGGCAACTAAAAGGAGAGGGAGTGGGGAGCTGGAAATCCTCCATTCTCGTTTTAAAATTTTCCAAAAGAAGGAACAGAAAAGGATGGCCAAATGATGTTTCCTCAAAGGCTCTGTCCTCCGTTCTTAATGCTACCTTGCTAACGCGGGAATGGCGAATAGTATGGAAAAAAGAAAAAAATTATATATATATATATATATATATATATATATATATCTTTTCTTTTTCTTTCAAACTATTCGCCATTTCCCGCATTAGCGAGGTAGCGTTAAGAACAGAGGACTGGGCCTTTGAGGGAATACCCTCACCTGGCCCAATTCTCTGTCTCCCGCGTTTGCGAGGTAGCGCAAGGAAACAGACGAAAGAAATGGCCCAACCCCCCCCATACACATGTATATACATACGTCCACACACGCAAATATACATACCTACCCAGCTTTCCATGGTTTACCCCAGACGCTTCACATGCCCTGCTTCAATCCACTGACAGCACGTCAACCCCGGTATACCACATCGCTCCAATTCACTCTATTCCTTGCCCTCCTTTCACCCTCCTGCATGTTCAGGCCCCGATCACACAAAATCTTTTTCACTCCATCTTTCCACCTCCAATTTGGTCTCCCTCTTCTCCTTGTTCCCTCCACCTCCGACACATATATCCTCTTGGTCAATCTTTCCTCACTCATCCTCTCCATGTGCCCAAACCACTTCAAAACACCCTCTTCTGCTCTCTCAACCACGCTCTTTTTATTTCCACACATCTCTCTTACCCTTACGTTACTCACTCGATCAAACCACCTCACACCACACATTGTCCTCAAACATCTCATTTCCAGCACATCCATCCTCCTGCGCACAACCCTATCCATAGCCCACGCCTCGCAACCATACAACATTGTTGGAACCACTATTCCTTCAAACATACCCATTTTTGCTTTCCGAGATAATGTTCTCGACTTCCACACATTCTTCAAGGCTCCCAGTATTTTCGCCCCCTCCCCCACCCTACGATTCACTTCTGCTTCCATGGTTCTATCCGCTGCCAGATCCACTCCCAGATATCTAAAACACTTTACTTCCTCCAGTTTTTCTCCATTCAAACTTACCTCCCAATTGACTTGACCCACAACCCTACTGTACCTAATAACCTTGCTCTTATTCACATTTACTCTTAACTTTCTTCTTTCACACACTTTACCAAACTCAGTCACCAGCTTCTGCAGTTTCTCACATGAATCAGCCACCAGCGCTGTATCATCAGCGAACAACAACTGACTCACTTCCCAAGCTCTCTCATCCCCAACAGACTTCATACTTGCCCCTCTTTCCAAAACTCTTGCATTTACCTCCCTAACAACCCCATCCATAAACAAATTAAACAACCATGGAGACATCACACACCCCTGCCGCAAACCTACATTCACTGAGAACCAATCACTTTCCTCTCTTCCTACACGTACACATGCCTTACATCCTCGATAAAAACTTTTCACTGCTTCTAACAACTTGCCTCCCACACCATATATTCTTAATACCTTCCACAGAGCATCTCTATCAACTCTATCATATGCCTTCTCCAGATCCATAAATGCTACATACAAATCCATTTGCTTTTCTAAGTATTTCTCGCATACATTCTTCAAAGCAAACACCTGATCCACACATCCTCTACCACTTCTGAAACCACACTGCTCTTCCCCAATCTGATGCTCTGTACATGCCTTCACCCTCTCAATCAATACCCTCCCATATAATTTACCAGAATACTCAACAAACTTATACCTCTGTAATTTGAGCACTCACTCTTATCCCCTTTGCCTTTGTACAATGGCACTATGCACGCATTCCGCCAATCCTCAGGCACCTCACCATGAGTCATACATACATTAAATAACCTTACCAACCAGTCAACAATACAGTCACCCCCTTTTTTAATAGATTCCACTGCAATACCATCCAAACCTGCTGCCTTGCCGGCTTTCATCTTCCGCAAAGCTTTCACTACCTCTTCTCTGTTTACCAAATCATTTTCCCTAACCCTCTCACTTTGCACACCACCTTGACCAAAACACCCTATATCTGCCACTCTATCATCAAACACATTCAACAGACCTTCAAAATACTCACTCCATCTCCTTCTCACATCACCACTACTTGTTATCACCTCCCCACTTGCGTCCTTCACCGAAGTTCCCATTTGCTCCCTTGTCTTACGCTCTTTATTTACCTCCTTCCAGAACATCTTTTTATTCTCCCTAAAATTTAATGATACTCTCTCACCCCAACTCTCATTTGCCCTTTTTTTCACCTCTTGCACCTTTCTCTTGACCTCCTGTCTCTTTCTTTTATACATCTCCCACTCAATTGCATTTTTTCCCTGCAAAAATCGTCCAAATGCCTCTCTCTTCTCTTTCACTAATACTCTTACTTCTTCATCCCACCACTCACTACCCTTTCTGATCAACCCACCTCCCACTCTTCTCATGCCACAAGCATCTTTTGCGCAATACATATATATATATATATATATATATATATATATATATATATATATATATATATATATATATATATATATATGGGTAAAACTGAAAGTTGATGGAGAGAGATGGGTCATTATTGGTGCATATGCACCTGGGCATGAGAAGAAAGATCATGAGAGGCAAGTGTTTTGGGAGCAGCTGAATGAGTGTGTTAGTGGTTTTGATGCACAAGACCGGGTTATAGTGATGGGTGATTTGAATGCAAAGGTGAGTAATGTGGCAGTTGAGGGAATAATTGCTATACATGGAGTGTTCAGTGTTGTAAATGGAAATGGTGAAGAGCTTGTAGATTTATGTGCTGTAAAAAGACTGGTGATTGGGAATACCTGGTTTAAAAAGCGTGATATACATAAGTATACGTATGTAAGTAGGAGAGATGGCCAGAAAGCGTTATTGGATTACGTGTTAATTGACAGGCGCGCGAAAGAGAGACTTTTGGATGTAAATGTGCTGGGAGGTGCAACTGGAGGAATGTCTGATCATTGACTTGTGGAGGCTAAGGTGAAGATTTGTATGGGTTTTCAGAAAAGAAGAGTGAATGATGGGGTGAAGAGGGTGGTGAGAGTAAGTGAGCTTGGGAAGGAGACTTGTGTGAGGAAGTAAAAGGAGAGACTGAGTACAGAATGGAAAAAGGTGAGAACAATGGAAGGGGAGTGGGGGAGGAATGGGATGTATTTAGGGAATCAGTGATGGATTGCGCAAAAGATGCTTGTGGCATGAGAAGCGTGGGAGGTGGGTTGATTAGAAAGGGTAGTGATTGGTGGGATGAAGAAGTAAGATTATTAGTGAAAGAGAAGAGAGAGGCATTTGGACGATTTTTGCAGGGAAAAAATGCAATTGAGTGGGAGATGTATAAAAGAAAGAGACAGGAGGTCAAGAGAAAGGTGCAAGAGGTGAAAAAGAGGGCAAATGAGAGTTGGGGAGAGAGAGTATCATTAAATTTTAGGGAGAATAAAAAGATGTTCTGGAAGGAGGTAACTAAAGTGCGTAAGACAAGGGAGCAAATGGGAACTTCAGTGAAGGGCGCTAATGGGGAGGTTATAACAAGTAGTGGTGATGTGAGAAGGAGATGGAGTGAGTATTTTGAAGGTTTGTTGAATGTGTTTGATGATAGAGTGGCAGATATAGGGTGTTTTGGTCGAGGTGGTGTGCAAAGTGAGAGGGTTGGGGAAAATGATTTGGTAAACAGAGAAGAGGTAGTAAAAGCTTTGCGGAAGATGAAAGCCGGCAAGGCAGCAGGTTTGGATGGTATTGCAGTGGAATCTATTAAAAAAGGGGGTGACTGTATTGTTGACTGGTTGGTAAGGTTATTTAATGTATGTATGACTCATGGTGAGGTGCCTGAGGATTGGCGGAATGCTTGCATAGTGCCATTGTACAAAGGCAAAGGGGATAAGAGTGAGTGCTCAAATTACAGAGGTATAAGTTTGTTGAGTATTCCTGGTAAATTATATGGGAGGGTATTGATTGAGTGGGTGAAGGCATGTACAGAGCATCAGATTGGGGAAGAGCAGTGTGGTTTCAGAAGTGGTAGAGGATGTGTGGATCAGGTGTTTGCTTTGAAGAATGTATGTGAGAAATACTTAGAAAAGCAAATGGATTTGTATGTAGCATTTATGGATCTGGAGAAGGCATATGATAGAGTTGATAGAGATGCTCTGTGGAAGGTATTAAGAATATATGGTGTGGGTGGCAAGTTGTTAGAAGCAGTGAAAAGTTTTTATCGAGGATGTAAGGCATGTGTACGTGTAGGAAGAGAGGAAAGTGATTGGTTCTCAGTGAATGTAGGTTTGCGGCAAGGGTGTGTGATGTCTCCATGGTTGTTTAAGTTATTTATGGATAGAGTGGTTAGGGAGGTAAATGCAAGAGTCATGGAGAGAGGGGCAAGTATACAGTATGTTGGGGATGACAGGGCCCAGGAAATGGGTCAGTCACTGTTCGCTGATGAAACAGCAATGGTGGCTGATTTAAGTGAGCAACTGTAAAAGTTGGTGACAGAGTTTGGAAGAAAGTGTGAAAGGAGAAAGTTGAGAGTGAAAGTTAAGGGACAAGTTAGTTGGGATATAAGTTTAAATGGAGAAAATTGAAGGAAGTGATGTGTTTTAGATATCTGGGAGTGGATTTAGCAGTGAATGGAACCATGGAAGCAGAAGTGAGTTATAGGGGAGGGAGGGATGAAGAATATGTAGAAAGAGAGAACATTATCTTGGAGAGCAAAAATGGGTATGTTTGAAGGCATAGTAGTGCTAACAATATTATATGGTTACTAAGCGTAGGCTATAGATAAGCTTGTTAGAACTACTATTCCTTCAAACACAGAGATTTTTCCTCTCCAAGTTAATGTTCTCCCTTTCCACATATTCTTCATAGCTCCCAGAACCTTTGCTCCCACCCCCACCCTATGATTCACTTCTGTTTACTTGGTTCCATTCTCTGCCAGGTCCACTTGAACATAACTAAAACACTTTAACTTCCCTCAGTTTTTCTCCATTCAAACTTACATCACAACCAACTTATCCCTAAACTCTGCTGAAGCTAATAACCTTGCTCTTATTCACATTTACTTTCAACTTTCTCCTTTCACACACTTTTCCAAACTCTTCATCGACTTCTGAAGTTTCTCACTCGAATGAGCCACCAGAGCTGTATCATCATCGAACAACAACTGACTCACTTCCCAAGCCCTCTCATCCCCAACAGACTGCATACTTGCCCTTCTCTCCAAAGCTCTTGCATTTACCTCCCTAACCATCCTATCCATTAACAACTTATACAATCATGGGGACATTACACACCCCTGCCATAGACCAACCTTCACTGGTAACCAATCACTCTCCTCTCTTTCTACTCCTTCACATGCCTTACATCCTTGATAAAAACTCACTGCTAGCAGCATACCTCCCACACCATATACTCTTAAGACCTTCCACAAAGCATCTCTATCCACCCTATCATATGCCTTCTCCAGATCCTTAAATACCACATACAAATCCATCTGTTTCTGTGAGTATTACTCACACTTATTTTTTAAAGCAAACACCTGATCCACACATCTTCTACCACTTCTGAAATCACACTACTCCTCCCCAGTCTGATACAATGGCACTATACATGCATTCCACCAATCCTTAGGCACTTCACCATGATCCATACATACACTGAAAATCCTTACCAACCAATCATTAACACAGTCACCCCCTTTGTTAATAAATTCAACTGCAATACCATCCAACCTCGCTGCCTTCGTTGGATATGATCATCTTTTTCACTCCATCCTTCAACCTCCAATTTGATCTCCCACTTCTACTTGTTCCCTCCGCCTCTGACACATATATCCTCTTTTTCAATCTTTCCTCTCTCATTTTCTCCATGTGACCAATAACACTCTCTGACCATCTCTCCTACTTACATATGTATACTCATGTAAATCTCTCTTTTTAAACCAGGTATTCTCAATCACCAGTCTTTTTTAGCACACAAATCTACAAACTCTTCATCATTTCCATTTACAACACAGAACACACCATGTACACCAATTATTCCCTCAACTGCCACATTGCTCACCTTTCCATTCAAATTACCCATCACTATAACCTGGTCTCATATATCAAAACTGCTAACACACTCACTCAGCTGCTCCCAAAACAATTGCCTCTCCCCTCTCCCTGTGGATAGGGGAGAAAGAATACTTCCCACATATTCCCTGTATGTCATAGAAGGCAACTAAAAGGAGAGGGAGTGGGGAGCTGGAAATCCTCCATTCTCGTTTTAAAATTTTCCAAAAGAAGGAACAGAAAAGGATGGCCAAATGATGTTTCCTCAAAGGCTCTGTCCTCCGTTCTTAATGCTACCTTGCTAACGCGGGAATGGCGAATAGTATGGAAAAAAGAAAAAAATTATATATATATATATATATATATATATATATCTTTTCTTTTTCTTTCAAACTATTCGCCATTTCCTGCATTAGCGAGGTAGCGTTAAGAACAGAGGACTGGGCCTTTGAGGGAATACCCTCACCTGGCCCAATTCTCTGTCTCCCGCGTTTGCGAGGTAGCGCAAGGAAACAGACGAAAGAAATGGCCCAACCCCCCCCATACACATGTATATACATACGTCCACACACGCAAATATACATACCTACCCAGCTTTCCATGGTTTACCCCAGACGCTTCACATGCCCTGCTTCAATCCACTGACAGCACGTCAACCCCGGTATACCACATCGCTCCAATTCACTCTATTCCTTGCCCTCCTTTCACCCTCCTGCATGTTCAGGCCCCGATCACACAAAATCTTTTTCACTCCATCTTTCCACCTCCAATTTGGTCTCCCTCTTCTCCTTGTTCCCTCCACCTCCGACACATATATCCTCTTGGTCAATCTTTCCTCACTCATCCTCTCCATGTGCCCAAACCACTTCAAAACACCCTCTTCTGCTCTCTCAACCACGCTCTTTTTATTTCCACACATCTCTCTTACCCTTACGTTACTCACTCGATCAAACCACCTCACACCACACATTGTCCTCAAACATCTCATTTCCAGCACATCCATCCTCCTGCGCACAACCCTATCCATAGCCCACGCCTCGCAACCATACAACATTGTTGGAACCACTATTCCTTCAAACATACCCATTTTTGCTTTCCGAGATAATGTTCTCGACTTCCACACATTCTTCAAGGCTCCCAGTATTTTCGCCCCCTCCCCCACCCTACGATTCACTTCTGCTTCCATGGTTCTATCCGCTGCCAGATCCACTCCCAGATATCTAAAACACTTTACTTCCTCCAGTTTTTCTCCATTCAAACTTACCTCCCAATTGACTTGACCCACAACCCTACTGTACCTAATAACCTTGCTCTTATTCACATTTACTCTTAACTTTCTTCTTTCACACACTTTACCAAACTCAGTCACCAGCTTCTGCAGTTTCTCACATGAATCAGCCACCAGCGCTGTATCATCAGCGAACAACAACTGACTCACTTCCCAAGCTCTCTCATCCCCAACAGACTTCATACTTGCCCCTCTTTCCAAAACTCTTGCATTTACCTCCCTAACAACCCCATCCATAAACAAATTAAACAACCATGGAGACATCACACACCCCTGCCGCAAACCTACATTCACTGAGAACCAATCACTTTCCTCTCTTCCTACACGTACACATGCCTTACATCCTCGATAAAAACTTTTCACTGCTTCTAACAACTTTCCTCCCACACCATATATTCTTAATACCTTCCACAGAGCATCTCTATCAACTCTATCATATGCCTTCTCCAGATCCATAAATGCTACATACAAATCCATTTGCTTTTCTAAGTATTTCTCGCATACATTCTTCAAAGCAAACACCTGATCCACACATCCTCTACCACTTCTGAAACCACACTGCTCTTCCCCAATCTGATGCTCTGTACATGCCTTCACCCTCTCAATCAATACCCTCCCATATAATTTACCAGAAATACTCAACAAACTTATACCTCTGTAATTTGAGCACTCACTCTTATCCCCTTTGCCTTTGTACAATGGCACTATGCACGCATTCCGCCAATCCTCAGGCACCTCACCATGAGTCATACATACATTAAATAACCTTACCAACCAGTCAACAATACAGTCACCCCCTTTTTTAATAGATTCCACTGCAATACCATCCAAACCTGCTGCCTTGCCGGCTTTCATCTTCCGCAAAGCTTTCACTACCTCTTATCTGTTTACCAAATCATTTTCCCTAACCCTCTCACTTTGCACACCACCTTGACCAAAACACCCTATATCTGCCACTCTATCATCAAACACATTCAACAGACCTTCAAAATACTCACTCCATCTCCTTCTCACATCACCACTACTTGTTATCACCTCCCCACTTGCGTCCTTCACCGAAGTTCCCATTTGCTCCCTTGTCTTACGCTCTTTATTTACCTCCTTCCAGAACATCTTTTTATTCTCCCTAAAATTTAATGATACTCTCTCACCCCAACTCTCATTTGCCCTTTTTTTCACCTCTTGCACCTTTCTCTTGACCTCCTGTCTCTTTCTTTTATACATCTCCCACTCAATTGCATTTTTTCCCTGCAAAAATCGTCCAAATGCCTCTCTCTTCTCTTTCACTAATACTCTTACTTCTTCATCCCACCACTCACTACCCTTTCTGATCAACCCACCTCCCACTCTTCTCATGCCACAAGCATCTTTTGCGCAATACATATATATATATATATATATATATATATATATATATATATATATATATATATATATATATATATATATATATGGGTAAAACTGAAAGTTGATGGAGAGAGATGGGTCATTATTGGTGCATATGCACCTGGGCATGAGAAGAAAGATCATGAGAGGCAAGTGTTTTGGGAGCAGCTGAATGAGTGTGTTAGTGGTTTTGATGCACAAGACCGGGTTATAGTGATGGGTGATTTGAATGCAAAGGTGAGTAATGTGGCAGTTGAGGGAATAATTGCTATACATGGAGTGTTCAGTGTTGTAAATGGAAATGGTGAAGAGCTTGTAGATTTATGTGCTGTAAAAAGACTGGTGATTGGGAATACCTGGTTTAAAAAGCGTGATATACATAAGTATACGTATGTAAGTAGGAGAGATGGCCAGAAAGCGTTATTGGATTACGTGTTAATTGACAGGCGCGCGAAAGAGAGACTTTTGGATGTAAATGTGCTGGGAGGTGCAACTGGAGGAATGTCTGATCATTGACTTGTGGAGGCTAAGGTGAAGATTTGTATGGGTTTTCAGAAAAGAAGAGTGAATGATGGGGTGAAGAGGGTGGTGAGAGTAAGTGAGCTTGGGAAGGAGACTTGTGTGAGGAAGTAAAAGGAGAGACTGAGTACAGAATGGAAAAAGGTGAGAACAATGGAAGGGGAGTGGGGGAGGAATGGGATGTATTTAGGGAATCAGTGATGGATTGCGCAAAAGATGCTTGTGGCATGAGAAGCGTGGGAGGTGGGTTGATTAGAAAGGGTAGTGATTGGTGGGATGAAGAAGTAAGATTATTAGTGAAAGAGAAGAGAGAGGCATTTGGACGATTTTTGCAGGGAAAAAATGCAATTGAGTGGGAGATGTATAAAAGAAAGAGACAGGAGGTCAAGAGAAAGGTGCAAGAGGTGAAAAAGAGGGCAAATGAGAGTTGGGGAGAGAGAGTATCATTAAATTTTAGGGAGAATAAAAAGATGTTCTGGAAGGAGGTAACTAAAGTGCGTAAGACAAGGGAGCAAATGGGAACTTCAGTGAAGGGCGCTAATGGGGAGGTTATAACAAGTAGTGGTGATGTGAGAAGGAGATGGAGTGAGTATTTTGAAGGTTTGTTGAATGTGTTTGATGATAGAGTGGCAGATATAGGGTGTTTTGGTCGAGGTGGTGTGCAAAGTGAGAGGGTTGGGGAAAATGATTTGGTAAACAGAGAAGAGGTAGTAAAAGCTTTGCGGAAGATGAAAGCCGGCAAGGCAGCAGGTTTGGATGGTATTGCAGTGGAATCTATTAAAAAAGGGGGTGACTGTATTGTTGACTGGTTGGTAAGGTTATTTAATGTATGTATGACTCATGGTGAGGTGCCTGAGGATTGGCGGAATGCTTGCATAGTGCCATTGTACAAAGGCAAAGGGGATAAGAGTGAGTGCTCAAATTACAGAGGTATAAGTTTGTTGAGTATTCCTGGTAAATTATATGGGAGGGTATTGATTGAGTGGGTGAAGGCATGTACAGAGCATCAGATTGGGGAAGAGCAGTGTGGTTTCAGAAGTGGTAGAGGATGTGTGGATCAGGTGTTTGCTTTGAAGAATGTATGTGAGAAATACTTAGAAAAGCAAATGGATTTGTATGTAGCATTTATGGATCTGGAGAAGGCATATGATAGAGTTGATAGAGATGCTCTGTGGAAGGTATTAAGAATATATGGTGTGGGTGGCAAGTTGTTAGAAGCAGTGAAAAGTTTTTATCGAGGATGTAAGGCATGTGTACGTGTAGGAAGAGAGGAAAGTGATTGGTTCTCAGTGAATGTAGGTTTGCGGCAAGGGTGTGTGATGTCTCCATGGTTGTTTAAGTTGTTTATGGATGGGGTTGTTAGGGAGGTGAATGCAAGAGTTTTGGAAAGAGGGGCAAGAATGAAGTCTGTTGTGGATGAGAGAGCTTGGGAAGTGAGTCAGTTGTTGTTCGCTGATGATACAGCGCTGGTGGCTGATTCATGTGAGAAACTGCAGAATCTGGTGACTGAGTTTGGTAAAGTGTGTGAAAGAAGAAAGTTAAGAGTAAATGTGAATAAGAGCAAGGTTATTAGGTACAGTAGGGTTGAGGGTCAAGTCAATTGGGAGGTAAGTTTGAATGGAGAAAAACTGGAGGAAGTAAAGTGTTTTAGATATCTGGGAGTGGATCTGGCAGCGGATAGAAGCATGGAAGCGGAAGTGAATCGTAGGGTGGGGGAGGGGGCGAAAATACTGGGAGCCTTGAAGAATGTGTGGAAGTCGAGAACATTAAAAAAATGGGTATGTTTGAAGGAATAGTGGTTCCAACAATGTTGTATGGTTTCGAGGCGTGGGCTATGGATAGAGTTGTGCGGAGGAGGATGGATGTGCTGGAAATGAGATCTTTGAGGACAATGTGTGGTGTGAGGTGGTTTGATCGAGTGAGTAATGTAAGGGTAAGAGAGATGTGTGGAAATAAAAGAGCGTGGTTGAGAGAGCAGAAGAGGGTGTTTTGAAATGGTTTGGGCACATGGAGAGAATGAGTGAGGAAAGATTGACCAAGAGGATATATGTGTCGGAGGTGGAGGGAACGAGGAGAAGTGGGAGACCAAATTGGAGGTGGAAAGATGGAGTGAAAAAGATTTTGAGTGATCGGGGCCTGAACATGCAGGAGGGTGAAAGCCTGGCAAGGAATAGAGTGAATTGGATCGATGTGGTATATCGGGGTTGACGTGCTGTCAATGGATTGAATCAGGGCATGTGAAGCGTCTGGGGTAAACCATGGAAAGTTGTGTGGGGCCTGGATGTGGAAAGGGAGCTGTAGTTTTGGGCATTAATGCATGACAGCTAGAGACTGAGTGTGAATGAATGGGGCATTTGTTGTCTTTTCCTAGCGCTACCTCGCACACATGAGGGGTAAGGGGGATGTTATTCCATGTGTGGCGAGGTGGCGATGGGAGTGAATGGGGGCAGACAGTGTGAGTTGTGTGCATGTGTATATATGTATGTGTCTGTGTGTGTATATATATGTGTACATTGAGATGTATGGGTATGTATATTTGCGTGTGTGGACGTGTATGTATATACATGTGTATGGGGGTGGGTTGGGCCATTTCTTTCGTCTGTTTCCTTGCGCTACCTTGCGCTATATATATATATATATATATATATATATATATATATATATATATATATTGTATATGTATATATATATTGCTTTGAAGAATGTATGTGAGAAATACTTAGAAAAGCAAATGGATTTGTATGTAGCATTTATGGATCTGGAGAAGGCATATGATAGAGTTGATAGAGATGCTCTGTGGAAGGTATTAAGAATATATGGTGTGGGAGGCAAGTTGTTAGAAGCAGTGAAAAGTTTTTATCGAGGATGTAAGGCATGTGTACATGTAGGAAGAGAGGAAAGTGATTGGTTCTCAGTGAATGTAGGTTTGCGGCAGGGGTGTGTGATGTCTCCATGGTTGTTTAATTTGTTTATGGATGGGCATGTGAAGCGTCTGGGGTAAACCATGGAAAGCTGTGTAGGTATGTATATTTGCGTGTGTGGACGTATGTATATACATGTGTATGGGGGTGGGTTGGGCCATTTCTTTCATCTGTTTCCTTGCGCTACCTCAAAAATGCGGGAGACAGCGACAAAGCAAAAAAAAAAAAAAAAATATATATATATATATATATATATATATATATATATATATATATATATATATATATATTTTTTTTTTTTTTTGTCTCCCGCATTTGCGAGGTAGCGCAAGGAAACAGACGAAAGAAATGGCCCAACCCACCCCCATACACATGTATATACATACGTCCACACACGCAAATATACATACCTACACAGCTTTCCATGGTTTACCCCAGACGCTTCACATGCCCTGATTCAATCCACTGACAGCACGTCAACCCCGGTATACCACATTGATCCAATTCACTCTATTCCTTGCCCTCCTTTCACCCTCCTGCATGTTCAGGCCCCGATCACACAAAATCTTTTTCACTCCATCTTTCCACCTCCAATTTGGTCTCCCACTTCTCCTCGTTCCCTCCACCTCCGACACATATATCCTCTTGGTCAATCTTTCCTCACTCATTCTCTCCATGTGCCCAGACCATTTCAAAACACCCTCTTCTGCTCTCTCAACCACGCTCTTTTTATTTCCACACATCTCTCTTACCCTTACGTTACTTACTCGATCAAACCACCTCACACCACACATTCTCCTCAAACATCTCATTTCCAGCACATCCATCCTCCTGCGCACAACTCTATCCATAGCCCATGCCTCGCAACCATACAACATTGTTGGAACCACTATTCCTTCAAACAGACCCATTTTTGCTTTCCGAGATAATGTTCTCGACTTCCACACATTCTTCAAGGTTCCCAGGATTTTCGTCCCCTCCCCCACCCTATGATCCACTTCTGCTTCCATGGTTCCATCCGCTGCCAGACCCACGCCCAGATATCTAAAACACTTTACTTTCTCCAGTTTTTCTCCATTCAATCTTACCTCCCAATTGACTTGACCCTCAACCCTACTGTACCTAATTACCTTGCTCTTATTCACATTTACTCTTAACTTTCTTCTTTCACACACTTTACCAAACTCAGTCACCAGCTTCTGCAGTTTCTCACATGAATCAGCCACCAGCGCTGTATCATCAGCGAACAACAACTGACTCACTTCCCAAGCTCTCTCATCCCCAACAGACTTCATACTTGCCCCTCTTTCCAAAACTCTTGCATTCACCTCCCTAACAACCCCATCCATAAACAAATTAAACAACCGTGGAGACATAACACACCCCTGCCGCAAACCTACATTCACTGAGAACCAATCACTTTCCTCTCTTCCTACACGTACACATGCCTTACATCCTCGATAAAAACTTTTCACTGCTTCTAACAACTTGCCTCCCACACCATATATTCTTAATACCTTCCACAGAGCATCTCTATCAACTCTATCATATGCCTTCTCCAGATCCATAAATGCTACATACAAATCCATTTGCTTTTCTATGTATTTCTCACGTACATTCTTCAAAGCAAACACCTGATCCACACATCCTCTACCACTTCTGAAACCACACTGCTCTTCCCCAATCTGATGCTCTGTACATGCCTTCACCCTCTCAATCAATACCCTCCCATATAATTTACCAGGAATACTCAACAAACTTATACCTCTGTGTGTGGACATATGTATATACATGTGTATGGGGGTGGGTTGGGCCATTTCTTTCATTTGTTTCCTTGTGCTACCTCGCAAACGCAGGAGACAGCGACAAAGGGAAATACGTGGGAAGTATTCTTAATCCCCTATCCCCAGGGATAATATATGCATATATTTCTTTTTCTTTCTTTCGTACTATTCGCCATTTCCCGCGATAGCGAGGTAGCATTAAGAACAGAGGACTGAGCCTTTGAGGGAATATCCTCACCTGGCCCCCTTCTCTGTTCCTTCTTTTGGAAAATTGAAAAAAATGAGAGGGGAGGATTTCCAGCCACCCGCTCCCTCCCCTTTTAGTCGCCTTCTACGACACGCAGGGAATACGTGGGAAGCATTCTTTCTCCCCTATCCCCAGGGATATATGCATATATATATATATATATATATATATATATATATATATATATATATTTTTTTTTTTTTTTTTTTTTTTTTTTTTTATACTTTGTCGCTGTCTCCCGCGTTTGCGAGGTAGCGCAAGGAAACAGACGAAAGAAATGGCCCCCCCCCCCATACACATGTACATACACACGTCCACACACGCAAATATACATACCTACACAGCTTTCCATGGTTTACCCCAGACGCTTCACATGCCTTGCTTCAATCCACTGACAGCACGTCAACCCCTGTATACCACATGACTCCAATTCACTCTATTTCTTGCCCTCCTTTCACCCTCCTGCATGTTCAGGCCCCGATCACACAAAATCTTTTTCACTCCATCTTTCCACCTCCAATTTGGTCTCCCTCTTCTCCTCGTTCCCTCCACCTCCGACACATATATCCTCTTGGTCAATCTCTCCTCACTCATTCTCTCCATGTGCCCAAACCATTTCAAAACACCCTCTTCTGCTCTCTCAACCACGCTCTTTTTATTTCCACACATCTCTCTTACCCTTACGTTACTTACTCGATCAAACCACCTCACACCACACATTGTCCTCAAACATCTCATTTCCAGCACATCCATCCTCCTGCGCACATCTCTATCCATAGCCCACGCCTCGCAACCATACAACATTGTTGGAACCACTATTCCCTCAAACATACCCATTTTTGCTTTCCGAGATAATGTTCTCGACTTCCACACATTTTTCAAGGCTCCCAAAATTTTCGCCCCCTCCCCCACCCTATGATCCACTTCCGCTTCCATGGTTCCATCCGCTGACAGATCCACTCCCAGATATCTAAAACACTTCACTTCCTCCAGTTTTTCTCCATTCAAACTCACCTCCCAATTGACTTGACCCTCACCCCTACTGTACCTAATAACCTTGCTCTTATTCACATTTACTCTCAACTTTCTTCTTCCACACACTTTACCAAACTCAGTCACCAGCTTCTGCAGTTTCTCACATGAATCAGCCACCAGCGCTGTATCATCAGCGAACAACAACTGACTCACTTCCCAAGCTCTCTCATCCCCAACAGACTTCATACTTGCCCCTCTTTCCAGGACTCTTGCATTTACCTCCCTTACAACCCCATCCATAAACAAATTAAACAACCATGGAGACATCACACACCCCTGCCGCAAACCTACATTCACTGAGAACCAATCACTTTCCTCTCTTCCTACACGTACACATGCCTTACATCCTCGATAAAAACTTTTCACTGCTTCTAACAACTTGCCTCCCACACCATATATTCTTAATACCTTCCACAGAGCATCCCTATCAACTCTATCATATGCCTTCTCCAGATCCATAAATGCTACATACAAATCCATTTGCTTTTCTAAGTATTTCTCACATACATTCTTCAAAGCAAACACCTGATCCACACATCCTCTACCACTTCTGAAACCGCACTGCTCTTCCCCAATCTGATGCTTGCCTTTATCCATTCCTGTCGCTACCCAGCCACACAGGAAATAGCATTGCCTCCCCATATATATACATATGCATATATTTTTTTTGTTTTGTTTAACTTCGCCATTTCCCACGTTAGCGAGGTAGCGTTAAGAACAGAGGACAGGGCCTTTTTTGGAATATCCTCACCTGGCCCCCTCTGTTCCTTCTTTTGGAAAATTCAAAAAAAGAAACAAGAGGGGAGGATTTCCAGGCCCCCGCTCCCTCCCCTTTTAGTCACCTTCTACAACACGTAGGGAATACGTGGGAAGTATTCTTAATCCCCTATCCCCAGGGATAATATATGCGTATATATATACATATATATATATATATGCTTGCCTTCATCCATTCCTGTCACTACCCTGCCACACAGGAAATAGCATCGCCTCCCCAGCGAGGTAGCTCCAGGAAAACAGACAAAAAAGGCCACATTCATTCACCCTCAGTCTCTAGCTGTCATATGTAATACACAGAAACCATAGCTCCCTATCCACAGCCAGGCCCCACAGACCTTTCCATGGTTTACCCGAGATGCTTCGCATATATATAGTGTGTGTGTAGTTGTAGATGTTACTGGACTCTGCCTACGTGAGGCAACACACAAGTGAAAAGTCACCTTTGACAATGGAGTCTCATTGGGAGCACAGTCTCCTCAAAATACCTCTCACTCGAAAGGAGTCAATGTTTCTCAGCTGTTGGAAGTTGCCCAGACTTGGGCTGCAGAACCTTTTAGAAAGGTCCTGAGTAACATCAGGACTCTCATGAAAAGTGTTCCTGGAATGATTATAAGTAAATACATGTATGTATATTCACTACTTACTTCTTGCTGTGTGAGTCCTTTCTATCCTTATGTGGTTCTTGCAGCATTCAGGAAATTAGTCACTTCCATTGGATAGGATCATATGTTTTAAACTGTTCTGATGTGTATGCATTTGTTTGCAGAGTCTGTAGGGCAATTGAGCATTATGTACTAATTGCTTGGGTTCTCCTTTATGGGAGTTGTATTGTGAGCATGTAGGTTTTTGGATACATGGAGAGTAAGTGACAGCCAACACTTCATTGGTTATCATGTTGCACTCATCTTACCCAGGAAGCTGTCTTTTCTTTCAGCCTCATCCACATGTGGACTGCTGGCATTCTGTCTACAAACATACAATCTCTCCTTGTCACACTTATCTCTTGACATCACTTAACTCACTCAACTCAGAAGCTGGGATCCGACATGAGTCTGTTGTAGGTGGAACATCCCAGATCCTCAAGGTTAACCACTTTAGCACGGCATTTGAAAACAGTGGTAAAGAGAGCTTCGATATATTCTCCCTTGAAGAGCAATACGTTGTACTGGTTAAGCACACTAACAAATTCATTTATGTCGACGAAATGGGAGGGTCTTGAGACGATGGTGCAGGTTGTCAAGTCGAAAATTGCTGCCTCAGTGCAGTACATTGCGTGGAGGTGTTCTGTGCTGATGCCTTCTTCTACAAAGTTGATATAAACTACGGCTGCTTGCAAACGCTGGTGCCGTTCAAGGAAGGCCCAATAGAAAGAATCGCCAAATGGTACAGGAGTTGTCCTGTAAGATACCATTTGAGAAAAAGACCAGCAGCTTCTGCGAAGGTTAGAAGATTTGAGATAGAATGGCTGGGCAGTTGGTGGGCAAGGGATGTGAACGCCTCCATAGCTCTGCATTTTGGAAGATCATGGTTTTCTCTGATGTTGGCAAACTTGAGTTAAACTTTCCCACTTATGCTCTGGACACCATCCATCATTAGCTATCAGTCTAAATCTGTGATTCCTGTTCCCTCTGGGAACTCCCTCAAGGGGATAGCCATGGTTTAAGAGTCTCCATAACTGGTGAACTCCATTGCTGCTTAGCCTTTTGTGCCACTGGAAGATAGCAACTCTAGCAGAGTATTTCCAGAGGCTCCCATCTAATGTTTCTACCTGACTTCTACCTACTGAGTCTATCTAATATCCTTACCAAATAATCTTGCTAATGTTCATGCCTACTACTTGTACTTAATGCTCCTGCTTAATGTTCATACCTTCTACCTCTATCTACCGCTACTACCATTTTGCCAAATAGACTGGACTAATGCACAGTACTCACTGCAGGAAATTCAATGAACATCATCACTGTAGCAGTCTCCATTCATTTTGATGTTCTTAGCAAGCACTTGAAATCTCCCATGCCCAAACTCTCCACTGAAGCAACCCAAATCATGACTGAGTCCAGTTGTTTAACAGTCATTTGCACATAATGGGGTCAAGGGTATTCATGTGTGAAGAACATCTAAATTAATCATGCCTCACTGTATCACAGTGGAAAGTTGACTCATTGCTTTTCCAGTCCTCAACAGTGAAATATTTGTAGTCCCTTTCAAAATCAAGACGAGCAGCATGCATCTTGCAAGTCATTAGGGGTTTTCTGGTTGGGGAACGAAGAAGCAGGTTCAGGTGTTTCTGGGAGCGCCTTTGAGTGGTGCCTTCTGCAACACTTCCAAGGAGAGTGGGATAGGATTGCTTCAATTGTCTTGCTGTGATGCATGGATTTATCAATACTTGTCTCTATATAAGCTCATCGATAGTTGCTGAAGTCTTTCTGAGACACCCTGGTACAGATTTACAAGGTGGAACTTCATCTTGTAGGATATTCTTGGGTTTTGCAAAGAGGCTGTATATGGCTGACTTGCTCACCCCCGTACGCAGACAAATCTCCTTCATTGACATATTTGCCTCCCTCAAGGCGAGAATTCAAGCCTTTTTCTCCAGGGTGAGCTTCTTGTGCCCCATTCTAAGGTGTGGGTGGGTAGCAGTTGGACAAAATGTGAATGAAATAGAAAAAAGTGTCTTTGTTAATCTAGCAACTCATGGCATACATCCTCTGTCTAGCTTGTCCCATGAGGCACTCATTTGCTCCTCAGGCTAGGGTGACTGGATCACCAGGAGAGTTGCCAAGTACTAGTTAAGTGAAATATGAGCAACAGAGAGTTGCCAAGTATTAGTTAAGTGAGATATGAGCAACAGAGAGTTGCCAAGTACTAGTTAAGTGAGATATGAGCATTCAGTAAGCTGGTAGACACAGACATTCTAAGAACACCCAACCACGCAACAAAAGGCCCCATATTCCTCAGACTTTCTGAGGGCACTGTAGATGTTTCAAGGTCCTATGGAAAAAAGGAAAAAAGTGTTTTGTTGCCATGTGTTATAAATCTTAATATAGATATATCTGATGTTAGCAGTGATAGGCTTCAGCAGTATGCTGAATGATATTGAGGTAAGTTGACTTTAAGAAAATGGCAAGAGAATGACTGAGACCATATTTAATTACAATGATAAAAGCAATTGCTATTATAGTTTAATCCCATCAAAATACAGGGTAAAACCCCTCATCTTAGATGCATTTCTAATCCATGCAGTCCTGAATCTTCAATGTACTTTTTTCTTGATTTAGTTGAGATGTGAGAGGTGTTTATGTACCTGATCAACCAAGTGGAACTTGGACCAGTTAATGATGAAAGTTAGATAGTTTAAATTTGTGACCCATACATTGCTTGCACAATTTGTTCATATACATAGCTTGGAAACAAATAAGAAAATATTCTGATATGTACACAACTTGGAAACAAATAGGAAAAATATTTTCTAATATTGATCACAGCATTTGGGGATTGAATGTGATAATGTTCTTTGATCACAGGTAATGGTCATAACTAAACCAGTTAGAGCCTCACATTTGCCACCTGCCAGTAATGTTGTGATGTCACAATCCACTGCAAGCAGTTTAGATGACCAAACTGAAGAAATTGGCAAACCACCTGAAAAACCTTCACGACCTTCAAGAGCTGCTGCATCTTCACACACACCTTCTCAGGAAAGCCCAACTAAAACCTTGCCCTCTGCTGAAGACCCTCCACTTACAAGTTCTTTGTTTGGTGTGCCCCCACCTCAGCCATCCAGCTATCCACCTCCATCTGATGAGAAACCTTGTGTATCTCCTTTTGGTGTTCCTCCTCCTCTTCCAGACAATTGTCCTGCAGTAGGCTTACTCTCATCTCGGAATGATGTAAAGAAAACTTCCAGTTCTCCCTTTGATGCCCCTCCATCACTACCCCCTAATTTGCCCTCCGGTCATCCCTCTTCTATACCTCAGAAGGAACCATTTGCAGGTCAGCAAATGGGATCACCACCATTCTTACCATCTAATGGTCCATCAAGTGATTCACCATCATGTGATCCACCTTCTGGTCCACCCCCAGGTCCTCCTCCAGTCCTACCATCTGATAAATCCACATCAACTTCAGCAAAGGACCTACCTCCAGTTATACCTGCCCGCTCCCGGCCACCAGTGCCAGGGAGAACAGGCACTGGTCCACCTCCACCCATCCCTTCAAGAAACCTTCCCCCAGTTCCTGCTCGTAATCTCCCTCCTGTTCCACCAAGGAAATAAGCATTTTTTTTAAAACTACCCTGAATAGTCTAGTCACAAAATAGTATACACAAAAACTGTTGAAATTTTCTTCATAAGCCACATGTATGCACATTTGCTTAATGCAATGATTTTTTTTATCTTGATAAAGTGTTAAAAGCTGTTGATATCTCCATACAGGTATGAGGCTTACTGCTTTTGTAGTGATGTTCTTTTCTTATATGTTGAAGTTTTGTTTTCGTGGATTGATTTATTTCTGTAAAACCTTTTGATATCAGTCTCCTTGTGATATGCCAAATTATATGCATTTTACTAATGTAATTAAAAATGATCTGTGCTGAAACAGGAAAACTTGGAAAACTTATTTCTGTTGAGAAATATGTCTGTGGTTCAGTCCATCTTTTATAAACTGAAGCCAGTGAAGACGTCTTCCATGCTAGCTGTCATACATAGTACTTAGGTGCCTCATCACTGGTGTTAACCATATTCTTGTTAAACCCTAGTCACTTTATCTTTCATCACTGGTACGATGAATTTTTTTCATTAAACTTAGTATTAAGAATCCATATTGGCTATCTGCAACTGGAAAATTATATATTTTTGTCAAACCTGTATATCCATTAGAAACTTAAAACAGAATGGAAACTGTTCGTGTTGAACCCAGTCTGATGTATGACTTGGGGTGGGCATCATTAGAATTTCTGCTTCATAGTATATTGCAAATATGGTTTTTTATATATTTTCTTTTTTCTTCAGCAGCGGGTGGGTGAATGTGTCACAAGTGGGTTTAGATTTAACCATTTGGCATTATTTAAGCAAAAGTCAGTTAAAATCAGCTAGAAGTTGTTTGGAATTTTGATCATAATGAATCTGTTAAAATTATTATGAATATGAATTAATGAAATTTGATACAGTGAGGTTGTAATGTATGATGAATTTCACATGACAAAGTTATGACTGCCACATGAAAAGATGGAACTTTTGATGACTGTTAATTCTGGTATTTTGAAGGACTCGCTCATGTGATTCATTGTCCTTAGTGAAAATCAAGAATGTTTAACATAGTTCTGTTTACCTATAACAGTTGACCGAATAATTAATGCAGCTTGATTTATGAACTCTTTAAAAGTTCTCTTTGTTTTTGATATATTTTACTTAGATCAAACAGCTCTTAAATATTGGTCGTGTTTGGATTTCATGTTTTGGAACAGAAAATCTTAAGCATGTTCTTAATGTTTATATTAAATGATTCAGTGCACCAAGCATGCTAGTTTGCAAGTTTGTTTCACCCAGAAACACAAATGATGTTTATCTAACTTTTAAATGTATATACTGAATATGATTTGTAGATTAAGCTTGAAGCAAATGATATGCTTGACATCTTGAGTGCAGCATTTATTTTGAGTAATGGTTACATATTAAGATTCATAATATAGAATATTTTAAGATGATTTTTTTTTAATTTAATGGATTATGCTGCGGTGTTTTCATATCTAATGACTTGGTGCTTATTGTGGATTGACCCACAGACATAGAAGATTTCAGCATTGTCAGATATCCTTGCTTTCGATGGTGATTCATGCTAGGCAAAAAGAAAAATGAGAATCAGGAAATTGATGAAATGACCAGCATATAGGGAAAATATTTTATTATATTATTATAGCCACCTCTGTAAATGAATGATCTGACCAGGAATGATTATTACTTTGTACATTACATTAACAAAGGCCTCTTTGATTTTTTTTTTTTTATAAAATGATTAAGGTTGTGCCAGTAGCAAGGTAAATTATAAACAGCCCTTGTGCCAGCAGTAAGGCAATACAGTCATACATGCATAGACTGCTTGACGTTGTATTTGCTTATTTCTTTAATTCAGATTCTTCGTGTAATAATTTGTTCATATTAATAATAATCATAATTTTTTATGGATTAAGGTAAAAGTTTAGATGTTTTACAATTTAAGTTATCAATTTGTTGAACTCGTTCCCAGAAATATTTCACTATATGATTTTTTTTCTTTGAATCTGAAATAATTCTTGACTTTTAACTAAGAACCAAAAGAAATTATACCTGGATGTCTGCTTTGAATACAAGAACTTATGTACTGTAAGTGCTGTTTTTGGTCATGAATTAGCTGTTTAATTTTCTTGCAATTTTATTTTTTACTTGAATTAATGTGCTGCATGTGTGATTAGTAAGTTAGTATGTAAGTGAAAAGATGAGATGTTCTACTTAGAGGTATTGAGCTACTTAATCTTTAGTTGAATACTGATTACTAGCAACAGTATTTGGTGTTTTATAAGATAAGCATACTAACTTTCATTTGAATCATTGAAATGAGATTGCGATACATTTAGTAAGACTGATTCCATAGGTATGATTTAGCAACTTCTTTTGCATTATATCGGATTGTCATTTTGTATGATAATCACCAAAACTGTAACTAATAAACATTAGATATATAAGTACAACCAACATTGTGATAACTAGTTTTTTATCAAAGGTTAAACATGAGAGTTGTGAAAAGATTCCATTTCTGGGTGAACCCCATCATTTCTACAGTTTTGTAGTAATTAATAATTGAATTATTAGTCCCATTATGTATTGTATTTGCTATATTTCATCATACTAAAAAATATATCAGCAAAATTTTCTGTTTAGTTTTGCATTAGTGTGGTTTCATTGGAATTATTTGGATTGCTTTGGAAAGTATGTTTTTGCTCCTTTTTAAAGAAGGTTGGGAAAACATGTTGCAATGCATTATATACTGATTCTCAGCTTCATTTGTAGCCTGCCTATGAAGTTTGATGTCAAAGCATCTTTATATATAGATGTTGTCTATTACTTGCATGCTGGTGTGTTGGTGAAATAATCACAGGTAAAGTGTAGTGTTTATTGTGCATAATACTCTGAAATGTAGTGTAAGCTACCTATAATCATGTTAGGTTTTTTGAATGCTCCAGCACCTGAAAATAGTGTGGTGCAATTTTTTTATCAGACTTACACAGCTGCAAATTGATGTAATTTGACATTGAGGCATCCAAAGGTTATGTTATTTTGTATTTATTTCTGTATTTTAAGATACTGCTTGAGGAATGCAGATTTAAGTCTTGTTTACTGAAGAAACTGGACCTTGGTACAGAAAGCCCTTCTACTTCCAACAAAGTATCTGCCCCCAAAAAACATATAACTTTGTCGACCACAATTCTTAAAACCAGAACTATATAACTGTTGGTTAGTAGTTATTCCTCACCTCCAGAATACACACACACACACACACACACACACACACACACACACACACATGTAGATGCAACATGAAGTTAGCTGTCAAAAAAAGCTTTCTGTGTTTCCATAATGTTAAGGAATGTAAGCTTAGAAGATGGGCAGATATTTTATTCCTAGTCATAAAGCTATAATGGGAAAATATAATTCCCTTTTTTTCTCTTATCCTTTGTGCATGTACCCAGTCTAATGTTAGAGGTGCTCATTTCCATTGTGCAGATGGGAAGTTTTCATAAGCAGTTTGGAGTTGCTTTTGAAACAGCAACCGCAGAAGAATTATCTTAGGATCTTCATTTGTCTTTTATCACATGGAAACTTCTAGTGTATCACTTGTAGACTTGGATGCTGGATATGTTGTCAGCTTCACATGTGTTCATAGTACATGAGAATTAAGAAGGTGTCACTGCAGGGGCAAGCTGACTTTAAGCTTCATGCAGCATTAATCAGCTATGCTAACAGTGAGTTCAATTGTGGTTTACTGTATTTTGCATCTTGCCTATATTTATCTGCTTTACCCACCAAGCAGATTATGAAGTACATAATAGAATGATAAGTGAAATGTTTATTTCTAAAAGAAAGCTCATTGCTGAAGGTTGGTAAGCTTGTGATAATAGATTTTACAGGTGCAAAATCATTGCTGAAGTTCCACTTAATACCACAGTATATTCATAAGTTTAAGTCAACCAGGAAAGGAATCAGAGCAAAAATATAGAATTTGCAAAGTATACTAAGGGTAGTATTTATTTTATCCCTGAGGATAGGGGAGAAAGAATACTTCCCACGTATTCCCTGCGTGTCGTAGATGGCGACTAAAAGGGAAGGGAGCTGGGGGCTGGAAATCCTTCCCTCTCATTTTTTTTTTTAATTTTCCAAAAGAAGGAACAGAGAAGGGGGTCAGGTGAGGATATTCCCTCAAAGGTCCAGTCCTCTGTCCTTAAAGCTACCTCGCTAACGCGGGAAATGGTGAATATTTTGAAAAAAAAAAAATGATTTGGTAAACAGAGAAGAGGTAGTAAAAGCTTTGCGGAAGATGAGAGCCGGCAAGGCAGCGCGTTTGGATGGTATTGCAGTGGAATTTATTAAAAAAGGGGTGACTGTATTGTTGACTGGTTGGTAAGGTTATTTAATGTATTAATGATTCATGGTGAGGTGCCTGAGGATTGGCGGAATGCTTGCATAGTGCCATTGTACAAAGGCAAAGGGGATAAGAGTGAGTGCTCAAATTACAGAGGTATAAGTTTGTTGAGTATTCTTGGGAAATTATATGGGAGGGTATTGATTGAAAGGGTGAAGGCATGTACAGAGCATCAGATTGGGGAAGAGCAGTGTGGTTTTAGAAGTGGTAGAGGATGTGTGGATCAGGTGTTTGCTTTGAAGAATGTATGTGAGAAATACTTAGAATAAAAGATGGATTTGTATGTAGCATTTATGGATCTGGAGAAGGCATGTGATAGATTTGATAGAGATGCTCTGTAGAAGGTATTAAGAATATATGGTGTGGGAGGCAAGTTGTTTGAAGCAGTGAAAAGTTTTTATCGAGGATATAAGGCATGTGTACATGTAGGAAGAGAGGAAAGTGATTGGTTCTCAGTGAATGTAGGTTTGCGGCAGGGGTGTTAGATGTCTCCATGGTTGTTTGATTTGTTTATGGATGGGGTTGTTAGGGAGGTGAATGCAAGAGTTTTGGAAAGAGGGGCAAGTATGCAGTCTGTTGTGGATGAGAGAGCTTGGGAAGTGAGTAAGTTGTTTGCTGATGATACAGTGCTGGTGGCTGATTCATATGAGAAACTGTAGAAGCTAGTGACTGAGTTTGGTAAAGTGTGTGAAAGAAGAAAGTTGAGAGTAAATGTGAATAAGAGTAAGGTTATTAGGTACAGTAGGGTTGAGGGTCAAGTAAATTGGGAGGTAAGTTTGAATGGAGAGAAACTGGAGGAAGTGAAGTGTTTTAGATGTCTGGGAGTGGATTTGGCAGCGGATGGAACCATGGAAGCGGAAGTGAATCATAGGGTGGAGGAGGGGGCGAAAATCCTGGGAGCCTTGAAGAATGTGTGGAAGTCAAGAACATTATCTCAGAAAGCAAAAATGGGTATGTTTGAAGGAATAGTGGTTCCAACAATGTTGTATGGTTGCAAGGCGTGGGCTATGGATAGAGTTGTGCGCAGGAGGGTGGATGTGCTGGAAATGAGTTGTTTGAGGACAATATGTGGTGTGAGGTGGTTTGATCGAGTAAGTAATGTAAGGGTAAGAGAGATGTGTGGTAATAAAAAGAGTGTGGTTGAGAGAGCAGAAGCAGGTTTTTTGAAATGGTTTGGTCACATGGAGAGAATGAGTGAGGATAGATTGACCAAGAGGATATATGTGTCAGAGGTGGAGGGAACGAGGAGAAGTGGGAGACCAAATTGGAGGTGGAAAGATGGAGTGAAAAAGATTTTGAGTGATCGGGGCCTGAACATGCAGGAGGGTGAAAGGTGTGCAAGGAATAGAGTGAATTGGAACGATGTGGTATAGTGGGGTCAACTTGCTGTCAATGGATTGAACCAAGGCATGTGAAGCATCTTGGGTAAACCATGGAAAGTTCTGTGGTGCCTGGATGTGGAAAGGGAGCTGTGGTTTCGGTGCATTATTACATGACAGATAGAGACTGTGAACGAATGGGGCCTTTGTTGTCTTTTCCTAGTGCTACCCCACACACATGAGGGGGGAGGGGGTTGTTATTCCATGTGTGGCGGGGTGGCAATGGGAATGAATAAAGGCAGGCAGTATGAATTATGTCGTGGGTATATATGTATATGTCTGTGTGTGTATATATATGTATACATTGAGATGTATAGGTATGTATATGTGCTGTGTGTGGACGTGTATGTATATACATGTGTATGTGGGTGGGTTGGGCCATTCTTTCGTCTGTTTCCTTGCACTACCTCGCTAACGCGGGAGACAGCAACAAAGAAAATAAATAAATAAAATAATACTAAGGGTAGTGAGTTTTGGGATGAAGTAAGATTGTTAGTGAAAGAGAAGAGAGAGGCATTTGGATGATTTTTGCAATGAAGTAGTGCAAATGACTGGATGATGTATGAAAGAAAGTGGCAGGAGGTCAAGAGAAAGGTGCAAGAGGTGAAAGAGAGGGCAAATGAGAGTTAGGGTAAGAGAGTATCATTAAATTTTAGGGAAAATAAAAAATTGTTTTGGAAGGAGGTAAATAAAGTGCATAAGGCAAGAGAACAAATGGGAACATTGGTGAAGGGGGCTAATTGGAGGTAATAGCAAGTAGTGGTGAAGTAAGAGATGGAGTGAGTATTTTGAAGGTTTGTTGAATATGTTTGATGACAGAGTGGCAGATATAGGGCATTTTGGTCGAGGTGGTGTGCGAAGTGAGAGGATCAGGGAGAATGGTTTGGTGAACAGATAAGAGGTAGTGAAAGCTTTGCGGAAGATGAACGCCAGCAAGGCGGTGGCTTTGGATGGTATTGCAGTGAAATATGTTATAAAAATGGGTGACTGTGTAGTTGATTGGTTGGTATGGATATTCAGTGTATGTATGGTTCATGGTGAAGTGCCTGAGGATTGGCAGAATGCATGCATAGTGCCAGTGTACAAAGGCAAAGGGGATAAAGGTAGTATTATTACAGAGGTATAAGTTTTTTGAGTATTCCTGAGAAATTATATGGGAGTGTATTGATTGAGAGGGTAAAGACATGTACAGGGCATCAGATTGGGAAGGAGCAGTATGGTTTCAGAATTGGTAGAGGATGTGTGAACCAGGTGTTTGCTTTGAAGAATGTATGTGAGAAATACTTACAAAAACAGATGGATTTGTCTGTAGCATTTATGGATCTGGTGAAGGTATATGATAAGGTTGATAGAGATGATTTGTGGAATGTATTATGAGTATATGTGTGGGAGGTAAGATGCTTGAAGCAGTGAAAAGTTTTTACCGGAAATGTAAGGCATGTATACGAGTAGGAAGAGAGGAAAGTGATTGGTTCCCAGTGAATGTCGGTTTGCGGCAGGGGTGCATGATGTCTCCATTGTTGTCTAATTTGTTTATGGATGGGGTGGTTATGGAGGTGAATGCAAGAGTTTTGGAAAGAGGGGCAAGGATGCATTTTGTTGTAGATGAGAGGGCTTGGGAAGTGAGTCAGTTGTTGTTTGCATTTGCTGATGATACTGATCTGGTGGCTGATTGAGGTGAGAAACTGCAGAAGCTGGTGACTGAGTTTGGTAAAGTGTGTGAAAGAAGAAGGCTGAGAGTAAATGTGAGTAAGAGCAAGGTTATTAGGTTCAGTAGGGTTGAGGGACAAGTCAGTTGGGAGGTAAGTTTGAATGGAGAAAAACTGGAGGATGTTAAGTGTTTTAGATATCTGGGACTTAGCAACGGATGGAACCATTGAAGTGAAAGTGAGTCACTGGGTGGGGGAGGGGGTGAAGGTTGTGGGAGCGTTGAAGAATGTGTGGAAGGCAAGAACGTTATCTCAGAGAGCAAAAATGGGTATGTTTGAGGGAATAGTGGTTCCATCAATGTTATATGGTTGTGAGGCATGGGTTATAGATAGGGTTGTGCAGAGGAGGGTGGATGTGTTGGAAATGAAATGTTTAAGGACAATATGTGGTGTGAGGTGGTTTTATCGAGTAAGTAATGAAAGGGTAAGAGAGATGTGTGGTAATGAAAAAGAGTGTGGTTGAGAGAACAGAAGAGGGTGTATTATTGAAATGGTTTGGTCACATGGAGAGAATGAGTGAGGAAAGACTGACAGAGAGGTTATATGTGCCAGAGGTGAAGGGAACGAGGAGAAGTGGGAGACCAAATTGGAGGTGGAAGGATGGAGTGAAAAGGATTTTGAGCTATTGGGGCCTGAATATACAGGAGGGTGAAAGGCATGTAAGGAATAGAGTGAATTGGAATGATGTGATATACCGGGCTTGATGTGCTGCCAATGGATTGAACCCGGGCATGTGAAGCGTCTGGGGTAAACCATGGAAAGTTTTGTGGGGCCTGGATGTGGAAAGGGAGCTATGGTTTTGATGCATTATATAGGACAGCTAGAGACTGAGTGTGAATGAATGTGGCATTTGTTGTCTTTTCCTAGCGCTACCTCGCGCACATGCGGGGGGAGGTGGCTGTCTTTTCATGTGTGGCGGGGTGGCGACGGGAATGAATAAGGGCAGACAGTATGAATTACGTACATGAGTATATATGTATGTGTCTGAGTGTGTATATATATGTAAACGTTGAGATGTATAGGTATGTATATGTGTGTGTGTGTGGACATGTATGTATATACATGTGTACATTGGTGGGTTTGGCCATTCTTTCATCTGTTTCCTTGCGCTACCTCACTAACGAAGGAGACAGCGACAAAGTAAAATAAAATAGAATATATATTAGTTTTATTTATTCATTATACCTTGTTTCTGTCTCCCTTGTTAGTGAGGTAGCGCAAAGAAATGGACGAAAGAATGGCCCAACCCACCCACATACACTTGTATATACATAAACGCCCACACATTCACATATACATACCTATATATTTCAACATATACATACATATACATACACAGACACATACATATATACACATGTACATATTCATACATGCTGCCTTCATCCATTCCCGCCGCCACCCCACCGTACATGAAATGGCATGTGAGGTAGCGCTAGGAAAGGACAACAAAGGCCATATTCGTTCACGCTCAGTCTCTAGCTGTCATGTGTAATGTACCAAAACCACATTTCCCTTTCCACATCAAGGCCCCACAAAACTTTCCATGGTTTACCCTAGACACTTCACATGCCTTGGTTCAATCCATTGACAGCACGTCGACCATTGTATACCACATCATTCCAATTCACTCTATTCCTTGCTCGCCTTTCACCCTCCTGCATGTTCAGACCCCGATTGCTCAAAATCTTTTTCACTCCATCTTTCCACCTCCAATTTGGTCTCCCACTTCTCGTTCCCTCCCCATCTGACACATATATGCTCTTTGTCAACCTTTCCTCACTCGTTCTCTCCATGTGACCAAATCATTTCAGTACACCCTCTTCTGCTCCCTCAACTACGTTCTTTTTAATACCACACATCTCTCTTACTCGATCAAACCACCTCACACCACATATTGTCCTCAAACATCTCATTTCCAACACATCCACCCTCCTCCGCACAACCCTATCTATAGCCCATGCCTCACAACCATATAACATTGTTAGAACCAATATTCCTTCAAAGATACCCTTTTTTTGCTCTCCAAGATAACATTCTCGCCTTCCACAGATTGTTCAAAGCTCCCAGAACCTTCGCCCCCTCCTCACACTGTGACTCACTTCTGCTTTCATTGGTTCCATCTGCTGCCAAATCCACTCCCAGATATCTAAAACACTTCACTTCCTCCAGTTTTTCTCCATTTAGACTTACCTCCCAGTTGACTTGTCCCTCAACCCTACTGAACCTAATAACCTTGCTCTTATTCACATTCTCCCTCAACTTTTTCCTTTCACATACTTTTCCAAACTCAGTCACCAACTTCTGCAGTTTCTCACTTAAATCAGCCACTAGAGCTGTATCATCAGGGAACAACAACTGACTCACCTCCCAAGCTCTCTCAACCACAACAGACTGCATACTTGCCCCTCTCTCCAAAACTCTTGCATTCACCTACCCTAACAATCCCATCCATAAACAAATTAAACAACCATAAGGACATCACGCACCCATGCCGCAAAGCGACATTCACTGGGAACCAATCACTTTCCTCTCTTCCTACTCGTACACATGCCTTACATTCTCGATAAAAACATTTCATTGCTTCTAGCAAGTTACCTACCACACCATGTACTCTTAATACCTTCTATAAAGCGTCTCTATCAACTATATCATATGCCTTCTCCAAGCCTTCTCCAGATCCATAAATGCTACACACAAATCCATCTGTTTTTCTAAGTATTTCTCACATATATTCTTTAGAGCAAACACCTGATCCACACATCCTCTACTACTAATAAAACCACACTGCTCTTCCCCAATCTAATGCTCTGTACATGCCTTTACCCTCTCAATCAATGCCCTCCCCTATAATTTCCCAGAAATACTAAACAAACTTAAACCTCTATATATTCTTCTTTCTTTTTTCAAACTATTTGCCATTTCCCGCATTAGCAAGGTAGCGTTGAGAACAGAGGACTGGGCCTCTGAGGGAATATCCTCACCTGGCCCCCTTCTCTGTTCCTTCTTTTGGAAAATTAAAAAAAAAAACGAGGGGAGGATTTCCAGCCCCCCCCGCTCCCTCTCCTTTTAGTCACCTTCTATGACACGCAGGGAATATGTGGGAAGTATTCTTTCTCCCTTATCCCTAGGGATAACCTCTGTATATATTTATAAATATTTTTTCAGTGGGTGGGTTGGGCCATTTCTTTCGTCTGTTTCCTTGCGCTACCTTGCTAACGCGGGAGACAGCAACAAAGTATAATAATAATAATAATAATAATAATATTCTTTCATACTATTTGCCATTTCCTGCATTAGTGAAGTAGTGCTAAGAACAGAGAACTGAGCCTTTGAGGGAATATCCTCACTTGTCCCCCTTCTCTGCTCCTTCCTTTGGAAAATTATAAACAAGAGGGGAAGATTTCCAGCCCCCCGCTCCCTCCCCCTTTAGTTACCTTCTACCGCATGTAGGGAATGCATGGGAAGTATTCTTTCTCCCTTATTCCCTAGTATATATATATATATATATATATATATATATATATATATATATATATATATATTTTTTTTTTTTTTTTTTTTTTTTATACTTTGTCGCTGTCTCCCGCGTTTGCGAGGTAGCGCAAGGAAACAGACGAAAGAAATGGCCCAACCCCCCCCCCATACACATGTACATACACACGTCCACACACGCAAATATACATACCTACACAGCTTTCCATGGTTTACCCCAGACGCTTCACATGCCTTGATTCAATCCACTGACAGCACGTCAAACCCTGTATACCACATCGCTCCAATTCACTCTATTCCTTGCCCTCCTTTCACCCTCCTGCATGTTCAGGCCCCGATCACACAAAATCTTTTTCACTCCATCTTTCCACCTCCAATTTGGTCTCCCTCTTCTCCTCGTTCCCTCCACCTCCGACACATATATCCTCTTGGTCAATCTTTCCTCACTCATTCTCTCCATGTGCCCAAACCATTTCAAAACACCCTCTTCTGCTCTCTCAACCACGCTCTTTTTATTTCCACACATCTCTCTTACCCTTACGTTACTTACTCGATCAAACCACCTCACACCACACATTGTCCTCAAACATCTCATTTCCAGCACATCCATCCTCCTGCGCACAACTCTATCCATAGCCCACGCCTCGCAACCATACAACATTGTTGGAACCACTATTCCTTCAAACATACCCATTTTTGCTTTCCGAGATAATGTTCTCGACTTCCACACATTTTTCAAGGCTCCCAAAATTTTCGCCCCCTCCCCCACCCTATGATCCACTTCCGCTTCCATGGTTCTATCCGCTGACAGATCCACTCCCAGATATCTAAAACACTTCACTTCCTCCAGTTTTTCTCCATTCAAACTCACCTCCCAATTGACTTGACCCTCAACCCTACTGTACCTAATAACCTTGCTCTTATTCACATTTACTCTTAACTTTCTTCTTCCACACACTTTACCAAACTCAGTCACCAGCTTCTGCAGTTTCTCACATGAATCAGCCACCAGCGCTGTATCATCAGCGAACAACAACTGACTCACTTCCCAAGCTCTCTCATCCCCAACAGACTTCATACTTGCCCCTCTTTCCAGAACTCTTGCATTTACCTCCCTAACAACCCCATCCATAAACAAATTAAACAACCATGGAGACATCACACACCCCTGCCGCAAACCTACATTCACTGAGAACCAATCACTTTCCTCTCTTCCTACACGTACACATGCCTTACATCCTCGATAAAAACTTTTCACTGCTTCTAACAACTTGCCTCCCACACCATATATTCTTAATACCTTCCACAGAGCATCTCTATCAACTCTATCATATGCCTTCTCCAGATCCATAAATGCTACATACAAATCCATTTGCTTTTCTAAGTATTTCTCACATACATTCTTCAAAGCAAACACCTGATCCACACATCCTCTACCACTTCTGAAACCGCACTGCTCTTCCCCAATCTGATGCTCTGTACATGCCTTCACCCTCTCAATCAATACCCTCCCATATAATTTACCAGGAATACTCAACAAACTTATACCTCTGTAATTTGAGCACTCACTCTTATCCCCTTTGCCTCTGTACAATGGCACTATGCACGCATTCCGCCAATCCTCAGGCACCTCACCATGAGTCATACATACATTAAATAACCTTACCAACCAGTCAACAATACAGTCACCCCCTTTTTTAATAAATTCCACTGCAATACCATCCAAACCTGCTGCCTTGCCGGCTTTCATCTTCCGCAAAGCTTTTACTACCTCTTCTCGGTTTACCAAATCATTTTCCCTAACCCTCTCACTTTGCACACCACCTCGACCAAAACACCCTATATCTGCCACTCTGTCATCAGACACATTCAACAAACCTTCAAAATACTCATTCCATCTCCTTCTCACATCACCACTACTTGTTATCACCTCCCCATTTACGCCCTTCACTGAAGTTCCCATTTGCTCCCTTGTCTTACGCACCCTATTTACCTCTTTCCAGAACATCTTTTTATTCTCCCTAAAATTTACTGATAGTCTCTCACCCCAACTCTCATTTGCCCTTTTTTTCACCTCTTGCACCTCTCTCTTGACCTCCTGTCTCTTTCTTTTATACTTCTCCCACTCAATATATATATATATATATATATATATATATATATATATATATATATATATATTTCATGCTATTCGCCATTTCCCGCATTAGCGAGGTAGTGTTAAGAACAGAGGACTGAGCCTGTGAGGGAATATCCTCACTTGGCCCCCTCCTCTGTTCCTTCTTTAGGAAAACTATAAATGAGAGGGGAGGATATCCAGCGCCCGCTCCCTTCCCTTTTAGTCGCCTTCTACGACTTACATGGGATGTATTCTTTCTCCCCTATCCCCAGGGATAGTATATATATATATATATATATATATATATATATATATATATATATATATATATATATATTATCCCTGGGGATAGAGGAGAAAGAATACTTCCCACGTATTCCCTGCGTGTTGTAGAAGGCGACTAAAAGGGAAGGAGCGGGGGTCTGGAAATTCTCCCCTCTCATCTTTTTTTTTTTATTTTCCAAAAGAAGGAACAGAGAAGGGGGCCAAGTGAGGATATTCCCTCAAAGACCCAGTCCTCTGTTGTTAACGCTACCTCACTAATGCGGGAAATGGCGAATAGTATGAAAAAAGAAAAAAAAAAAAATATATATATATATATATATATATATATATATATATATATATATATATATATATATATATATATATATTTTTTTTTTTTTTTGCCGCTGTCTCCCGCTTTTGCGAGGTAGCGCAAGGAAACAGATGAAAGAAATGGCCCAACCCACCCCCATACACATGTATATACATACGTCCATACACGCAAATATACATACCTACACAGCTTCCCATGGTTTACCCCAGACGCTTCACGTGCCCTGATTCAATCCACTGACAGCACGTCAACCCCGGTATACCACATCGATCCAATTCACTCTATTCCTTGCCCTCCTTTCACCCTCCTGCATGATCAGGCCTTGATCACACAAAATCTTTTTCACTCCATCTTTCCACCTCCAATTTGGTCTCCCACTTCTCCTCGTTCCCTCCACCTCCGACACATATATCCTCTTGGTCAATCTTTCCTCACTCATTCTCTCCATGTGCCCAAACCATTTCAAAACACCCTCTTCTGCTCTCTCAACCACGCTCTTTTTATTTCCACACATCTCTCTTACCCTTACGATACTTACTCGATCAAACCACCTCACACCACACATTGTCCTCAAACATCTCATTTCCAGCACATCCATCCTCCTGCGCACAACTCTATCCATAGCCCACGCCTCGCAACCATACAACATTGTTGGAACCACTATTCCTTCAAACATACCCATTTTTGCTTTCCGAGATAATGTTCTCGACTTCCACACATTCTTCAAGGCTCCCAGGATTTTCGCCCCCTCCCCCACCCAATGATCCACTTCCGCTTCCATGGTTCCATCCGCTGCCAGATCCACTCCCAGATATCTAAAACACTTTACTTCCTCCAGTTTTTCTCCATTCAAACTTACCTCCCAATTGACTTGACCCTCAACCCTACTGTACCTAATAACCTTGCTCTTATTCACATTTACTCTTAACTTTCTTCTTTCACACACTTTACCAAACTCAGTCACCAGCTTCTACAGTTTCTCACATGAATCAGCCACCAGCACTGTATCATCAGCGAACAACAACTGACTCACTTCCCAAGCTCTCTCATCCCCAACAGACTTCATACTTGCCCCTCTTTCCAAAACTCTTGCATTTATCTCCCTAACAACCCCATCCATAAACAAATTAAACAACCATGGAGACATCACACACCCGTGCTGCAAACCTACATTCACTGAGAACCAATCACTTTCCTCTCTTCCTACACGTACACATGCCTTACATCCTTGATAAAAACTTTTCACTGCTTCTAACAACTTACCTCCCACACCATATATTCTTAATACCTTCCACAGAGCATCTCTATCAACTCTATCATATGCCTTCTCCAGATCCATAAATGCTACATACAAGTCCATTTGCTTTTCTAAGTATTTCTCACATACATTCTTCAAAGCAAACACCTGATCCACACATCCTCTACCACTTCTGAAACCACACTGCTCTTCCCCAGTCTGATGCTCTGTACATGCCTTCACCCTCTCAATCAATACCCTCCCATATAATTTACCAGGAATACTCAACAAACTTATACCTCTGTAATTTGAGCACTCATTCTTATCCCCTTAGCCTTTGTACAATGGCACTATGCACACATTCCGCCAATCCTCAGGCACCTCACCATGAGTCATACATACATTAAATAACCTTACCAACCAGTCAATAATAGTCACCCCCTTTTTTAATAAATTCCACTGCAATACCATCCAAACCTGCTGCCTTGCCGGCTTTCATCTTCCGCAAAGCTTTTACTACCTCTTCTCTGTTTACCAAATCATTTTCCCTAACCCTCTCACTTTGCACACCACCTCGACCAAAACACCCTATATCTGCCACTCTATCATCAAACACATTCAACAAACCTTCAAAATACTCACTCCATCTCCTTCTCACATCACCACTACTTGTTATCACCTCCCCATTTGCGCCCTTCACTGAAGTTCCATTTGCTCCCTTGTCTTACGCACTTTATTTACCTCCTTCCAGAACATCTTTTTATTCTCCCTAAAATTTAATGATACTCTCTCACCCCAACTCTCATTTGCCCTCTTTTTCACCTCTTGCACCTTTCTCTTGACCTCCTGTCTCTTTCTTTTATACATCTCCCACTCAATTTCATTTTTTCCCTGCAAAAATCGTCCAAATGCCTCTCTCTTCTCTTTCACTAATAATCTTACTTCTCCATCCCACCACTCACTACCCTTTCTAATCAACCCACCTCCCACTCTTCTCATGCCGCAATCCATCACTGATTCCCTAAATACATCCCATTCCTCCCCCACTCCCCTTATTTCCATTGTTCTCACCTTTTTCCATTCTGTATTCAGTCTCTCCTGGTACTTCCTCACACAAGTCTCCTTCCCAAGCTCACTTACTCTCACCACCCTCTTCACCCTCTTCGTTTTTTTTTTTTTTTTTCCTTTTTTTAATTTTCCAAAAGTAGGGACAGAGAAGGGGGCCAGTTGAGGATATTCCCTCAAAGGTCCAGTCCTCTGTTCTTAACGCTACCTCGCTAATGCGGGAAATGGCGATTAGTATGAAAAAAAAAATATATATCAGTGAAGAGGGTTAATGGGGAGGTGACAACAAGTAATGGTGATGTGAGAAGGAGATGGAGTGAGTATTTTGAAGGTTTGTTGATGTGTTTGATGATAGAGTGGCAGATATATGGTATTTTGATTAGGGAGAATGATTTGATAAACAGAGAAGAGGTAGTAAAAGCTTTGCGGACGATGAAAGATGGCAAGGCAGTGGGTTTGGATGGTATTGCAGTGGAATTTGTTAAAAGAGGGGGTGACTGTATTGTTGACTGGTTGGTAAGGTTATTTAATAACTCATGGTGAGTGCCTGAGGATGGTGGAATGCTTGCATATGCCATGTACAAAGGCAAAGGGGATAAATTGAGTGCTTATATTACAGAGGTATAAGTTTTTGAGTATTCCTGGGAAATTATATGGGAGGTATTATGAGAGGGTGAAGGCATGTACAGAGCATCTGATTGTGGCTAAGGGAAAAAATGCTTAGGATTATGTTCTTCTTGTCTTCTTGGAATTAAAGGGGGAGTTGTGCCCCCCAGTGTTTCGGTTGAGGATGTGGGACAGTGTTTCTGATGTATGAGAATACTTAAAAAGCAATGGATTTGTATGTAGCATTTATGGATCTGGGAAGGAATGATAGAGTTGATAGAGATGCTCTGTGGAAGGATTAAGAATATATGGTGTGGGAGGTAAGTTGTTAGAAGAGTGAAAAGTTTTTATCGAGGATGTAAGGCATGTGTATGTGTAGGAAGAGAGGAAAGTGATTGGTTCCAGTGAATGTGGTTTGCGGCAGGGGTGCATGATGTCTCCATTGTTGTCTAATTTGTTTATGGATGGGGTGGTTATGGAGGTGAATGCAAGAGTTTTGGAAAGAGGGGCAAGGATGCATTTTGTTGTAGATGAGAGGGCTTGGGAAGTGAGTCAGTTGTTGTTTGCATTTGCTGATGATACTGATCTGGTGGCTGATTGAGGTGAGAAACTGCAGAAGCTGGTGACTGAGTTTGGTAAAGTGTGTGAAAGAAGAAGGCTGAGAGTAAATGTGAGTAAGAGCAAGGTTATTAGGTTCAGTAGGGTTGAGGGACAAGTCAGTTGGGAGGTAAGTTTGAATGGAGAAAAACTGGAGGATGTTAAGTGTTTTAGATATCTGGGACTTAGCAACGGATGGAACCATTGAAGTGAAAGTGAGTCACTGGGTGGGGGAGGGGGTGAAGGTTGTGGGAGCGTTGAAGAATGTGTGGAAGGCAAGAACGTTATCTCAGAGAGCAAAAATGGGTATGTTTGAGGGAATAGTGGTTCCATCAATGTTATATGGTTGTGAGGCATGGGTTATAGATAGGGTTGTGCAGAGGAGGGTGGATGTGTTGGAAATGAAATGTTTAAGGACAATATGTGGTGTGAGGTGGTTTTATCGAGTAAGTAATGAAAGGGTAAGAGAGATGTGTGGTAATGAAAAAGAGTGTGGTTGAGAGAACAGAAGAGGGTGTATTATTGAAATGGTTTGGTCACATGGAGAGAATGAGTGAGGAAAGACTGACAGAGAGGTTATATGTGCCAGAGGTGAAGGGAACGAGGAGAAGTGGGAGACCAAATTGGAGGTGGAAGGATGGAGTGAAAAGGATTTTGAGCTATTGGGGCCTGAATATACAGGAGGGTGAAAGGCATGTAAGGAATAGAGTGAATTGGAATGATGTGATATACCGGGCTTGATGTGCTGCCAATGGATTGAACCCGGGCATGTGAAGCGTCTGGGGTAAACCATGGAAAGTTTTGTGGGGCCTGGATGTGGAAAGGGAGCTATGGTTTTGATGCATTATATAGGACAGCTAGAGACTGAGTGTGAATGAATGTGGCATTTGTTGTCTTTTCCTAGCGCTACCTCGCGCACATGCGGGGGGAGGTGGCTGTCTTTTCATGTGTGGCGGGGTGGCGACGGGAATGAATAAGGGCAGACAGTATGAATTACGTACATGAGTATATATGTATGTGTCTGAGTGTGTATATATATGTAAACGTTGAGATGTATAGGTATGTATATGTGTGTGTGTGTGGACATGTATGTATATACATGTGTACATTGGTGGGTTTGGCCATTCTTTCATCTGTTTCCTTGCGCTACCTCACTAACGAAGGAGACAGCGACAAAGTAAAATAAAATAGAATATATATTAGTTTTATTTATTCATTATACCTTGTTTCTGTCTCCCTTGTTAGTGAGGTAGCGCAAAGAAATGGACGAAAGAATGGCCCAACCCACCCACATACACTTGTATATACATAAACGCCCACACATTCACATATACATACCTATATATTTCAACATATACATACATATACATACACAGACACATACATATATACACATGTACATATTCATACATGCTGCCTTCATCCATTCCCGCCGCCACCCCACCGTACATGAAATGGCATGTGAGGTAGCGCTAGGAAAGGACAACAAAGGCCATATTCGTTCACGCTCAGTCTCTAGCTGTCATGTGTAATGTACCAAAACCACATTTCCCTTTCCACATCAAGGCCCCACAAAACTTTCCATGGTTTACCCTAGACACTTCACATGCCTTGGTTCAATCCATTGACAGCACGTCGACCATTGTATACCACATCATTCCAATTCACTCTATTCCTTGCTCGCCTTTCACCCTCCTGCATGTTCAGACCCCGATTGCTCAAAATCTTTTTCACTCCATCTTTCCACCTCCAATTTGGTCTCCCACTTCTCGTTCCCTCCCCATCTGACACATATATGCTCTTTGTCAACCTTTCCTCACTCGTTCTCTCCATGTGACCAAATCATTTCAGTACACCCTCTTCTGCTCCCTCAACTACGTTCTTTTTAATACCACACATCTCTCTTACTCGATCAAACCACCTCACACCACATATTGTCCTCAAACATCTCATTTCCAACACATCCACCCTCCTCCGCACAACCCTATCTATAGCCCATGCCTCACAACCATATAACATTGTTAGAACCAATATTCCTTCAAAGATACCCTTTTTTTGCTCTCCAAGATAACATTCTCGCCTTCCACAGATTGTTCAAAGCTCCCAGAACCTTCGCCCCCTCCTCACACTGTGACTCACTTCTGCTTTCATTGGTTCCATCTGCTGCCAAATCCACTCCCAGATATCTAAAACACTTCACTTCCTCCAGTTTTTCTCCATTTAGACTTACCTCCCAGTTGACTTGTCCCTCAACCCTACTGAACCTAATAACCTTGCTCTTATTCACATTCTCCCTCAACTTTTTCCTTTCACATACTTTTCCAAACTCAGTCACCAACTTCTGCAGTTTCTCACTTAAATCAGCCACTAGAGCTGTATCATCAGGGAACAACAACTGACTCACCTCCCAAGCTCTCTCAACCACAACAGACTGCATACTTGCCCCTCTCTCCAAAACTCTTGCATTCACCTACCCTAACAATCCCATCCATAAACAAATTAAACAACCATAAGGACATCACGCACCCATGCCGCAAAGCGACATTCACTGGGAACCAATCACTTTCCTCTCTTCCTACTCGTACACATGCCTTACATTCTCGATAAAAACATTTCATTGCTTCTAGCAAGTTACCTACCACACCATGTACTCTTAATACCTTCTATAAAGCGTCTCTATCAACTATATCATATGCCTTCTCCAAGCCTTCTCCAGATCCATAAATGCTACACACAAATCCATCTGTTTTTCTAAGTATTTCTCACATATATTCTTTAGAGCAAACACCTGATCCACACATCCTCTACTACTAATAAAACCACACTGCTCTTCCCCAATCTAATGCTCTGTACATGCCTTTACCCTCTCAATCAATGCCCTCCCCTATAATTTCCCAGAAATACTAAACAAACTTAAACCTCTATATATTCTTCTTTCTTTTTTCAAACTATTTGCCATTTCCCGCATTAGCAAGGTAGCGTTGAGAACAGAGGACTGGGCCTCTGAGGGAATATCCTCACCTGGCCCCCTTCTCTGTTCCTTCTTTTGGAAAATTAAAAAAAAAAACGAGGGGAGGATTTCCAGCCCCCCCCGCTCCCTCTCCTTTTAGTCACCTTCTATGACACGCAGGGAATATGTGGGAAGTATTCTTTCTCCCTTATCCCTAGGGATAACCTCTGTATATATTTATAAATATTTTTTCAGTGGGTGGGTTGGGCCATTTCTTTCGTCTGTTTCCTTGCGCTACCTTGCTAACGCGGGAGACAGCAACAAAGTATAATAATAATAATAATAATAATAATATTCTTTCATACTATTTGCCATTTCCTGCATTAGTGAAGTAGTGCTAAGAACAGAGAACTGAGCCTTTGAGGGAATATCCTCACTTGTCCCCCTTCTCTGCTCCTTCCTTTGGAAAATTATAAACAAGAGGGGAAGATTTCCAGCCCCCCGCTCCCTCCCCCTTTAGTTACCTTCTACCGCATGTAGGGAATGCATGGGAAGTATTCTTTCTCCCTTATTCCCTAGTATATATATATATATATATATATATATATATATATATATATATATATATATTTTTTTTTTTTTTTTTTTTTTTATACTTTGTCGCTGTCTCCCGCGTTTGCGAGGTAGCGCAAGGAAACAGACGAAAGAAATGGCCCAACCCCCCCCCCATACACATGTACATACACACGTCCACACACGCAAATATACATACCTACACAGCTTTCCATGGTTTACCCCAGACGCTTCACATGCCTTGATTCAATCCACTGACAGCACGTCAAACCCTGTATACCACATCGCTCCAATTCACTCTATTCCTTGCCCTCCTTTCACCCTCCTGCATGTTCAGGCCCCGATCACACAAAATCTTTTTCACTCCATCTTTCCACCTCCAATTTGGTCTCCCTCTTCTCCTCGTTCCCTCCACCTCCGACACATATATCCTCTTGGTCAATCTTTCCTCACTCATTCTCTCCATGTGCCCAAACCATTTCAAAACACCCTCTTCTGCTCTCTCAACCACGCTCTTTTTATTTCCACACATCTCTCTTACCCTTACGTTACTTACTCGATCAAACCACCTCACACCACACATTGTCCTCAAACATCTCATTTCCAGCACATCCATCCTCCTGCGCACAACTCTATCCATAGCCCACGCCTCGCAACCATACAACATTGTTGGAACCACTATTCCTTCAAACATACCCATTTTTGCTTTCCGAGATAATGTTCTCGACTTCCACACATTTTTCAAGGCTCCCAAAATTTTCGCCCCCTCCCCCACCCTATGATCCACTTCCGCTTCCATGGTTCTATCCGCTGACAGATCCACTCCCAGATATCTAAAACACTTCACTTCCTCCAGTTTTTCTCCATTCAAACTCACCTCCCAATTGACTTGACCCTCAACCCTACTGTACCTAATAACCTTGCTCTTATTCACATTTACTCTTAACTTTCTTCTTCCACACACTTTACCAAACTCAGTCACCAGCTTCTGCAGTTTCTCACATGAATCAGCCACCAGCGCTGTATCATCAGCGAACAACAACTGACTCACTTCCCAAGCTCTCTCATCCCCAACAGACTTCATACTTGCCCCTCTTTCCAGAACTCTTGCATTTACCTCCCTAACAACCCCATCCATAAACAAATTAAACAACCATGGAGACATCACACACCCCTGCCGCAAACCTACATTCACTGAGAACCAATCACTTTCCTCTCTTCCTACACGTACACATGCCTTACATCCTCGATAAAAACTTTTCACTGCTTCTAACAACTTGCCTCCCACACCATATATTCTTAATACCTTCCACAGAGCATCTCTATCAACTCTATCATATGCCTTCTCCAGATCCATAAATGCTACATACAAATCCATTTGCTTTTCTAAGTATTTCTCACATACATTCTTCAAAGCAAACACCTGATCCACACATCCTCTACCACTTCTGAAACCGCACTGCTCTTCCCCAATCTGATGCTCTGTACATGCCTTCACCCTCTCAATCAATACCCTCCCATATAATTTACCAGGAATACTCAACAAACTTATACCTCTGTAATTTGAGCACTCACTCTTATCCCCTTTGCCTCTGTACAATGGCACTATGCACGCATTCCGCCAATCCTCAGGCACCTCACCATGAGTCATACATACATTAAATAACCTTACCAACCAGTCAACAATACAGTCACCCCCTTTTTTAATAAATTCCACTGCAATACCATCCAAACCTGCTGCCTTGCCGGCTTTCATCTTCCGCAAAGCTTTTACTACCTCTTCTCGGTTTACCAAATCATTTTCCCTAACCCTCTCACTTTGCACACCACCTCGACCAAAACACCCTATATCTGCCACTCTGTCATCAGACACATTCAACAAACCTTCAAAATACTCATTCCATCTCCTTCTCACATCACCACTACTTGTTATCACCTCCCCATTTACGCCCTTCACTGAAGTTCCCATTTGCTCCCTTGTCTTACGCACCCTATTTACCTCTTTCCAGAACATCTTTTTATTCTCCCTAAAATTTACTGATAGTCTCTCACCCCAACTCTCATTTGCCCTTTTTTTCACCTCTTGCACCTTTCTCTTGACCTCCTGTCTCTTTCTTTTATACTTCTCCCACTCAATATATATATATATATATATATATATATATATATATATATATATATATATATATATATATATATATTTCATGCTATTCGCCATTTCCCGCATTAGCGAGGTAGTGTTAAGAACAGAGGACTGAGCCTGTGAGGGAATATCCTCACTTGGCCCCCTCCTCTGTTCCTTCTTTAGGAAAACTATAAATGAGAGGGGAGGATATCCAGCGCCCGCTCCCTTCCCTTTTAGTCGCCTTCTACGACTTACATGGGATGTATTCTTTCTCCCCTATCCCCAGGGATAGTATATATATATATATATATATATATATATATATATTATCCCTGGGGATAGAGGAGAAAGAATACTTCCCACGTATTCCCTGCGTGTTGTAGAAGGCGACTAAAAGGGAAGGGAGCGGGGGTCTGGAAATTCTCCCCTCTCATCTTTTTTTTTTTATTTTCCAAAAGAAGGAACAGAGAAGGGGGCCAAGTGAGGATATTCCCTCAAAGACCCAGTCCTCTGTTGTTAACGCTACCTCACTAATGCGGGAAATGGCGAATAGTATGAAAAAAGAAAAAAAAAAAATATATATATATATATATATATATATATATATATATATATATATATATATATATATATATATATATATTTTTTTTTTTTTTTTGCCGCTGTCTCCCGCTTTTGCGAGGTAGCGCAAGGAAACAGATGAAAGAAATGGCCCAACCCACCCCCATACACATGTATATACATACGTCCATACACACAAATATACATACCTACACAGCTTCCCATGGTTTACCCCAGACGCTTCACGTGCCCTGATTCAATCCACTGACAGCACGTCAACCCCGGTATACCACATCGATCGAATTCACTCTATTCCTTGCCCTCCTTTCACCCTCCTGCATGATCAGGCCTTGATCACACAAAATCTTTTTCACTCCATCTTTCCACCTCCAATTTGGTCTCCCACTTCTCCTCGTTCCCTCCACCTCCGACACATATATCCTCTTGGTCAATCTTTCCTCACTCATTCTCTCCATGTGCCCAAACCATTTCAAAACACCCTCTTCTGCTCTCTCAACCACGCTCTTTTTATTTCCACACATCTCTCTTACCCTTACGATACTTACTCGATCAAACCACCTCACACCACACATTGTCCTCAAACATCTCATTTCCAGCACATCCATCCTCCTGCGCACAACTCTATCCATAGCCCACGCCTCGCAACCATACAACATTGTTGGAACCACTATTCCTTCAAACATACCCATTTTTGCTTTCCGAGATAATGTTCTCGACTTCCACACATTCTTCAAGGCTCCCAGGATTTTCGCCCCCTCCCCCACCCAATGATCCACTTTCGCTTCCATGGTTCCATCCGCTGCCAGATCCACTCCCAGATATCTAAAACACTTTACTTCCTCCAGTTTTTCTCCATTCAAACTTACCTCCCAATTGACTTGACCCTCAACCCTACTGTACCTAATAACCTTGCTCTTATTCACATTTACTCTTAACTTTCTTCTTTCACACACTTTACCAAACTCAGTCACCAGCTTCTACAGTTTCTCACATGAATCAGCCACCAGCACTGTATCATCAGCGAACAACAACTGACTCACTTCCCAAGCTCTCTCATCCCCAACAGACTTCATACTTGCCCCTCTTTCCAAAACTCTTGCATTTATCTCCCTAACAACCCCATCCATAAACAAATTAAACAACCATGGAGACATCACACACCCGTGCTGCAAACCTACATTCACTGAGAACCAATCACTTTCCTCTCTTCCTACACGTACACATGCCTTACATCCTTGATAAAAACTTTTCACTGCTTCTAACAACTTACCTCCCACACCATATATTCTTAATACCTTCCACAGAGCATCTCTATCAACTCTATCATATGCCTTCTCCAGATCCATAAATGCTACATACAAGTCCATTTGCTTTTCTAAGTATTTCTCACATACATTCTTCAAAGCAAACACCTGATCCACACATCCTCTACCACTTCTGAAACCACACTGCTCTTCCCCAGTCTGATGCTCTGTACATGCCTTCACCCTCTCAATCAATACCCTCCCATATAATTTACCAGGAATACTCAACAAACTTATACCTCTGTAATTTGAGCACTCATTCTTATCCCCTTAGCCTTTGTACAATGGCACTATGCACACATTCCGCCAATCCTCAGGCACCTCACCATGAGTCATACATACATTAAATAACCTTACCAACCAGTCAATAATAGTCACCCCCTTTTTTAATAAATTCCACTGCAATACCATCCAAACCTGCTGCCTTGCCGGCTTTCATCTTCCGCAAAGCTTTTACTACCTCTTCTCTGTTTACCAAATCATTTTCCCTAACCCTCTCACTTTGCACACCACCTCGACCAAAACACCCTATATCTGCCACTCTATCATCAAACACATTCAACAAACCTTCAAAATACTCACTCCATCTCCTTCTCACATCACCACTACTTGTTATCACCTCCCCATTTGCGCCCTTCACTGAAGTTCCCATTTGCTCCCTTGTCTTACGCACTTTATTTACCTCCTTCCAGAACATCTTTTTATTCTCCCTAAAATTTAATGATACTCTCTCACCCCAACTCTCATTTGCCCTCTTTTTCACCTCTTGCACCTTTCTCTTGACCTCCTGTCTCTTTCTTTTATACATCTCCCACTCAATTTCATTTTTTCCCTGCAAAAATCGTCCAAATGCCTCTCTCTTCTCTTTCACTAATAATCTTACTTCTCCATCCCACCACTCACTACCCTTTCTAATCAACCCACCTCCCACTCTTCTCATGCCGCAATCCATCACTGATTCCCTAAATACATCCCATTCCTCCCCCACTCCCCTTATTTCCATTGTTCTCACCTTTTTCCATTCTGTATTCAGTCTCTCCTGGTACTTCCTCACACAAGTCTCCTTCCCAAGCTCACTTACTCTCACCACCCTCTTCACCCTCTTCGTTTTTTTTTTTTTTTTCCTTTTTTTAATTTTCCAAAAGTAGGGACAGAGAAGGGGGCCAGTTGAGGATATTCCCTCAAAGGTCCAGTCCTCTGTTCTTAACGCTACCTCGCTAATGCGGGAAATGGCGATTAGTATGAAAAAAAAAATATATATCAGTGAAGAGGGTTAATGGGGAGGTGACAACAAGTAATGGTGATGTGAGAAGGAGATGGAGTGAGTATTTTGAAGGTTTGTTGATGTGTTTGATGATAGAGTGGCAGATATATGGTATTTTGATTAGGGAGAATGATTTGATAAACAGAGAAGAGGTAGTAAAAGCTTTGCGGACGATGAAAGATGGCAAGGCAGTGGGTTTGGATGGTATTGCAGTGGAATTTGTTAAAAGAGGGGGTGACTGTATTGTTGACTGGTTGGTAAGGTTATTTAATAACTCATGGTGAGGTGCCTGAGGACTGGTGGAATGCTTGCATAATGCCATTGTACAAAGGCAAAGGGGATACAATTGAGTGCTTATATTACAGAGTTGATATGATAGAGTTGATAGAGATGCTCTGTGGAAGGTATTAAGAATATATGGTGTGGGAGGCAAGTTGTTAGAAGCAGTGAAAAGTTTTTATCGAGGATGTAAGGCATGTGTACGTGTAGGAAGAGAGGAAAGTGATTGGTTCTCAGTGAATGTAGGTTTGCGGCAGGGGTGTGTGATGTCTCCATGGTTGTTTAATTTGTTTATGGATGGGGTTGTAAAGGAGGTAAATGCAAGAGTCCTGGAAAGAGGGGCAAGTATGAAGTCTGTTGGGGATGAGAGAGCTTGGGAAGTGAGTCAATTGTTGTTCGCTGATGATACAGCGCTGGTGGCTGATTCATGTGAGAAACTGCAGAAGCTGGTGACTGAGTTTGGTAAAGTGTGTGGAAGAAGAAAGTTGAGAGTAAATGTGAATAAGAGCAAGGTTATTAGGTACAGTAGGGGTGAGGGTCAAGTCAATTGGGAGGTGAGTTTGAATGGAGAAAAACTGGAGGAAGTGAAGTGTTTTAGATATCTGGGAGTGGATCTGTCAGCGGATGGAACCATGGAAGCGGAAGTGGATCATAGGGTGGGGGAGGGGGCGAAAATTTTGGGAGCCTTGAAAAATGTGTGGAAGTCGAGAACATTATCTCGGAAAGCAAAAATGGGTATGTTTGAGGGAATAGTGGTACCAACAATGCTGTATGGTTGCGAGGCGTGGGCTATGGATAGAGATGTGCGCAGGAGGATGGATGTGCTGGAAATGAGATGTTTGAGGACAATGTGTGGTGTGAGGTTTGAGCGAGTAAGTAACGTAAGGGTAAGAGAGATGTGTGGAAATAAAAAGAGCGTGGTTGAGAGAGCAGAAGAGGGTGTTTTGAAATGGTTTGGGCACATGGAGAGAATGAGTGAGGAGAGATTGACCAAGAGGATATATGTGTCGGAGGTGGAGGGAACGAGGAGAAGAGGGAGACCAAATTGGAGGTGGAAAGATGGAGTGAAAAAGATTTTGTGTGATCGGGGCCTGAACATGCAGGAGGGTGAAAGGAGGGCAAGAAATAGAGTGAATTGGAGTCATGTGGTATACAGGGGTTGACGTGCTGTCAGTGGATTGAAGCAAGGCATGTGAAGCGTCTGGGGTAAACCATGGAAAGCTGTGTAGGTATGTATATTTGCGTGTGTGGACGTGTGTATGTACATGTGTATGGGGGGGGGGGGGCCATTTCTTTCGTCTGTTTCCTTGCGCTACCTCGCAAACGCGGGAGACAGCGACAAAGTATAAAAAAAAAAAAAAAAAAAAAAAAAAGTTTGTTGAGTATTCCTGGGAAATTATATGGGAGGGTATTCACTGAGAGGGTGAAGGCATGTACAGAGCATCTGATTGGGTAGCGCTAAGAACAGAAAATTGAGCCTTTGAGGGAATATCCTCACTTGTCTCCCTTCTCTGCTCCTTCCTTTGGAAAATTATAAACAAGAGGGGAAGATTTCCAGCCCCCTGCTCCCTCCCCTTTTAGTGGTTTCAGAAGTGGTAGAGGATGTGTGGATCAGGTGTTTGCTTTGAAAAATGTATGAGAAATACTTAGAAAAGCAAATGGATTTGTATGTAGCATTTATGGATCTGGAGAAGGCACATGGTAGAGTTGATAGAGATGCTCTGTGGAAGGCATTAAGAATATATGGTGTGGGAGGTAAGTTGTTAGAAGTAGTGAAAAGTTTTTATCGAGGATGTAAGGCATGTGTATGTGTAGGAAGAGAGGAAATTGATTGGTTCTCAGTGAATGTTGGTTTGTGGCAGGGGTGCTTGATGTCTCCATGGTTGTTTTATTTGTTTATGGATGGCGTTGTTAGGGAGATGAATGCAAGAGTTTTGGAAAGAGGGGCAAGTATGCAGTCTGTTGTAGATGAGAGAGCTTGGGAAGTGAGTCAGTTGTTTTCGCTGATGATACAGCACTGGTGGCTGATTCAGGTGAGAAACTGCAGAAGCTGGTGACTGAGTTTGGTAAAGTGTGTGCAAGAAGAAAGCTGAGAGTAAATGTGAATAAGAGCAAGGTTAGTAGGTACATTAGGGTTGAGGGACAAGTCAATTGGGAGGTAAGTTTGAATGGAGAAAAACTGGAGGAAGTAAAGTGTTTTAGATATCTAGGAGTGGATTTGGCAGCGGATGGAACCATGGAAGTGGAAGTAAATCACAGGGTGGGGGAGGGGGCGAAAGTTCTGGGAGCGTTGAAGAATGTGTGGAAGTCGAGAGCATTATTTTGGAAAGCAAAAATGGGTATGTTTGAAGGAATAGTGGTTCCAACAATGTTATATGGTTGCAAGGCTTGGGCTATATGTTTGAGGTCAATATGTGGTGTGAGGTGGTTTGATCGAGTAAGTAATGAAAGGGTAAGAGAGATGTGTGATAATAAAAAGAGTGTGGTTAAGAGAGCAGAAGAGGGTGTTTTGAAATGGTTTGGTCACATGGAGAGAATGATTGAGGAAAGATTGACAAAGAGGATATATGTATCAGAGGTGGAGGGAACCAGAGGTGGGAGACCAAATTGGAGGTGGAAAGAAGGAGTGAAAAAGATTTTGAGTGATCAGGGCCTGAACATGCAGGAAGGTGAAAGGCATGCAAGGAATAGAGTGAATTGGAACAATGTGGTATACCAGGGTCAATGTGCTGTCAGTGGATTGAACAAGGGCATGTGAAGAGTCTGGGGTAAACCATGGACAGTTTTGTGGGGCCTGGATGTGGAAAGGGAGCTGTGGTTTCTGTGCATTATACACGACAGCTAGAGACTGAGTGTGAACGAATGTGGCCTTTGTTATCTTTTCCTAGTACTACCTCACGCACATGGTGGGGGAGGGGGTTTTCATTTCATGTGTGGCGGGGTGGTGACAGGAATGAATAAGGGCAGACAGTATGAATTATGTACATGTGTATATATGTATATGTCTGTGTGTGTGTATATATATGTATACATTGAGATGTATAGGTATGTATATTTCTTTTCAGCTTGATATAAAGGCTTTGGGTCACTTGTGACCAGTAAACTTGACATGAATACTTTTTTTAAACAAGTTAAGAAACGTGAATTTTGAGGGGTAGAAATTACAATTAGTGAGATGTGTAAGGTTAAATATTTTTGACCTAATGGCCTTAGGACTGATGCTGGGTGTGGAAGGTGGGTGAGGCTGGGTGGGGCAGATGAGGTGTGGTGGAGGACAGGGATGGTAGTTGGAGGAATGCCAGGACTCTTACCTGATAGTTCCTTGTTGCTGATTGCTCTGGCTTTTTCATCTTTGTCCGGATCAATGTGGTGGTCTCTTGAAGATATGAATGGAGTCATGACCATTGTCCCTCACATCTAGACTGCTGGGTGACATTGTCCACTCTCATTGCCAGTATTGAATATCTTTGATGTAGATGTATACACTATGATGTGTACATCCCATTCTGTGAAGGCATTTCACATCTAATTATTACATAATCCATCCTTATAACCAATGTTATGTACCTGTAATGTAGATATGTACACCATAATGGGTTTATGCTTTGCTGTGAAGGTGTTTTCCATGACCATGTATCACATATCCAATTCTTGTCAGTTCCAGGGGAAGAATAAGTAAGTAATACAGATATGCTTCTCTATTCTACTAAAACTTGCATTGGAGTTAGAGGTAGTCATGTCATGGGTCAGAGTAGGAATGCATGGGTTTCTGATTCTAGGGGTACAGGTGCATAATGTTAAATACCACTACATTCGTGAGAACCTAACACCTATAATATATGCATAATGTATTCATGACATAATACAAAAATCTGCCTCTTGATTTGTACAGCCAGCTTGCCGTGTAATTAATGTGTATCCATCAAGCACTAGTAGATGCAGAAAGTTAACCTTTTTGAAGAAACTTGCTTTAGCAAAGGCAGAGTATTTGAAAGACACATGTGCATGCTAGCCACCACCCACTCATCATAATGTGTAATGAAGAAAATTTTCACCCTGATGTTTAGTAAATAATGCCTGACTAGGCAAGACAATGATTTGGTAACTATTTTGGAAGCCATTATGGGCTCTTCTATGTAAAAATTTTGTTTGGACTAAAGCTTCTGTATTGGGGTCCACTTGCTTTTCTGAACAAAGTAGCTTAAAATGCAATCTTTAAGCACTATGAAATCAATCTCTTGAACTAGTTGTATTTGTAACATATACAAATGTTTATTCTGCAGGACTGCTGATCATTGCTGGAAGTATATTTCCAAGAGAAAAAATGGCATATCTATGAGTATGGTTGATAGTTTTTTTTGTTTTAATTAACATTATGATAATGTCTTTCACAAAATCTGTGTGATTGATATATGATAGTTGTAACGATGAAGACAACTTAAGAAACTGAAAAGCAAATGATAGTAAAGCAGTGTTTAAGCATATCATCCACCCTCAGTCTAGTATTAGAGCCACATGCTCTGTAAAATTTTTATGTTATCATGTAAGCATTTTATTTACCATATGATTGACTCATTGTTCTTCATTAAAACTGTATGTTTGAAGGTTTGAAACAAATGATAAAAGTGATACGGTATATAGTCTAGAACTATTGGATTGTAAATGTCAGACCAATCTGATATTGTTAGAATGAATGTTTTCTAATTTTAAAATGCTTCTCTGCATTTAGCTTGAATCCTCAAAAAAAACTTGTAGGTTGTTTTCCCAATTACCCTCCAGAAGTTGCATGACCATCTTGTGATATTAGTTTGTACTGCACTGGTTTTCAGATAACCGTTTAGTAATTCATTTATGTTGATAATTAATTTGGCTGTTTATGCTGAACTTACAAAGACTCAGAGGACTTGCTCTTTCTTTTTATGTATATAGATTTAAATTGTTACAAAATACTGTTGATAATGAAGTTAAAGTATCTTCTTGACATTCCATTGTAGATACATATATTGATGTAAAATACTTTGTCTGATATATTATGTAATCATGAAGGCGATACTCAGTGTAACTGATTGATGAAAAATGTTTGTGTGTGTGTGTGTGTGTGTGTGTGTAAGAGATTTTGTATACATCAAAATAAACTTCATCAGAGGTGTATGGAAGGAATTAAAGCTTTAAATATCAATGATTCCATGGTGTAGAAGTTCATTTTTGGCATACACAGGTACTTTTATCTGACCATAATGCCAGCATGAACCAATTTTTGGGTAAGTATGGCTGTAGCCATATTTTTGATATCATAGGTATTCCTTCTAGACTAATGGCTTGGGATTACATACTAATTACATAAATTATGCAACAGTTATTTGTTTTGCATTAGTAAAAGCAGATCAAATAATCTTAGTCAGCAATAGAAATATTTTAGGAAGTAAAGTATTGCTTAGCTCTTTTCTTTCAATACTGGTGTTCCATTCCTGACCTCCTGAAATTCTAATTACAGCTCTTGGCATTTCCCACCCTTTTAAACCCTCTACATCATTTGTCATTTTTCTCCCATTACCCATCACTTAAGTTCTTTAACTTTTCTTTTGCTTCTTTAGCTTCTGTTTTTCTTCCATGTATATGCTCAACAGGGCACTCTTCATTTGATTTATACATTTTTTCATGGTGGTACCAATTGGCATCTGGTACTTATTTTAGCTAGACTCCGAATTATTCTTCAGATATTTTTATCATTACTGTTGAGTTCTGCATTTAGATGGGAGGAAATGTCAATATTTGAGAAGTTTAGGGAAGAATATGCATGCACATTTTTGCAGTGAATCAGTGAGGTAAGATGGTAAGTGTTGTGTAAAGAGTTTTGCAATGCTGTATTAGGCTTTATACATACCATACAGTTTTTCATAATTTACTGAATATGGATGTGGATTCTCTCCATTTGGCTAATTTTAGAGACCATTCATCTGGAACTGTTGAGCACTGTGGATGCAGTTTATTTACATGTCATACAATATTTTGAATACATTGAGTGCTATGAGTGTTGTCATGTAAGTAGTGTGTAGATATGTAAAAAAAAAGTATTAAATAATTAGGAGATATTTTGTTTCTCTTGATACACTAATACATGAATGTTCTTGATATATATCTGATATTTCTTACTATTTATTGCAGCTTCATCTTTGGAAGTGTTGATGATTATCTACCAATCTTGATTTCTCTGATTTGTGTACTGTTAACACAGCTATGTGTAAACAGTTTCAGAGTTCCATCTTAAAGCATAGAGAAGTTTAGTCTTCCACACAAGTGCTAAAACAGTTAATCAAAAAATTTTCACTTTTAGTTATCAAGTGCCTTCTCTGGATGAACTTATATATTAAGGAAACAGACATGGAGATGCAGGTTCCTCAAATATGTACAGGAGAACTACCTGCATCAGTATGTCATGAAGCATTCAAGACCAAGGGGGAATGACACACCATCATTACCTGACCTTGCCTTTACAAAAAATAGTATGGAAAGAGAACACATCAAGTATGAATTCCCTTTAGGAAGTGATCATATATCTGGCCCTTTTATAATGATAGGGATATATTCCTGGTGATCTTTTGTTTTAATAATTTGTTGTTGTACAAGTCACTGAAACCCATATTATAAGGAGTCTGTGTTCCAAAACAAAAATTTTCTCAATGTTACACCTCATGGTGTCATTTAGACTTATTCAACATCTATTGGCATATAGGTAAATTAGAGGAAACTTAATATTACTGAAAATGCTGGTGATAAGGACTTGAGGTGGTGGTGGACTGAAATGGGGCAGGAGTGAGGACTATTAGGAGAGAGAGGGAAGAGAACTGGGCTTCTCCACATTAACCCCTCAATGATCTGATTCTCCAGCAATTTCAACTGGAGAGGGAAAGTCTATCCTATGTCAGCTGTGTCCATTGCCTTTTTAGGTTTGTGAAGCATCTGTAAGCTTCATAGAAAATGCCAGGGCACATTCATGACCAGGACCCATGAGGGACATAGCCATACCTCGATAATCAAACACCTCTGCTGAGCCCTCATTTGCGAATCAGCCTATGACAAAGGATGTAGCAATATCAGTACCTTCCCTCTCCTCTTGGAGTTTTTCTTCCTCCAGCTGCATGAGTTCCTTATCGGCCAGATCCTTAGGGTGTATTCCAGCAATTAATTCACATTTTCCTCTTCAATTTCTTCAAAGCCAAAGTAAGGCAGGTCTCACTTATATGGCTTATTACCACTTGGATGTAAACCAGGCATTCCTTAAAAGTGGGTGGAGTATGGTTCTAAATGATTTCCCAATACTTGTGGGATATAATTCTAATATTGTTTACCTTTGGCATTATTATAAAGGGCATGAGGACAAATCTTTGTTTTTCATTATTAAGGGAAAAAATATTCAAAATGGTAAAATGAAACATTTTTTTATATATGTTACTTCTGCAAGGCATTATTGTCATTCTAAGAATTTGTACCCTACTTCTTGAATGTTACCATTGTGAAAAGTCACTGTATGAGCCATTGTAAATCAATGGCTCACTCTACATAATCATGACAATGTATTGAGGATCTAAGGAGGGGATCAGATAAAGCACAGGAATTGAAGAGAAAATACAATTGAGGTGAAGAGAAAATGCAATTGATTGAAGATTGAAAAAGAGAGTTCTACAGCAAGAATATAGACCAATACTATAAAATGTTATGTTAAATCTACTATGAAGGAACCAGGATATGAGTGAGTTCCTTGGAACACTAAAAGAAGAGGGAGAATGAAGTGGAGAAAACCATGATTCAACATGAAATACCCAAAATGTGAGAGCTGAAGGATATACCTGGCCAGCATTAAAACAACATATGCAGAAGAGGAAGAATGAGTACAGAAGGGTAAGCAGGAAAGAAGAGAGATTTTGATAAGAGCATTGTGAACAAAGCAAAAGACAACCCAAACCTTTCTCTTAAGATCATTAAGAGCAAACCATCAGTAAAAGAACAACGAATTAGGCTAAGAGGGCAGAACTGGGGAAAACAAAAATATGTAAGGAGTTGAATTATGAATTCAAAAGTATTTCCAAATTGGATGGCGTATTATGCCTGTGTTAGAAAGTGGGGAAGAGGAAGAAGTCTTAAAAAGTATAAACCTTAAACAGAAAAGATATAATCAGGCTATTAAAACAACCTGATCCATATAAGACACATGGATGTGATGAAGTCTCCCAGTATGTGCTGAAGGAATGTGCAGATGCACATCCTAGGACTTTTATAATACTGTTTATTTGTACACTAGAGGAAGGGGTAATTCTGAGGATGCTAAAAAAGACAAATGTCATGTTTGATATTTAAGAAAGGAGATACTGAAATACAGAGCTGTCTCACAGAAGAGTGTTTGTAAAACACCAGAAAAAATTTTCAGAAAAGAAATGAAGAGAACTTGCAAAGCAGGAACTGTATGACCAAGTGTAAACATGGTTTCAGAGATAAGAGGTCGTGCATCACAAAGCTTTTAGACTTCTGTGATGGTGAGTTCAATGTTAGATTGAAGAGAGAGATGGGTAGACTGTACGTTCCTTGACTGCCAGAAAGCTTTTGTCACTGTTCTCCATTGGAGGCTGATTTAGATGCTAGAGCTTGAGGCAGAAATATGGGATATCCTTATCTGCTGGATTGAAGATTACCTCTGTGGAAGGGAACAAAGGATGCAAGTAAGAGCCCTATAATCAAAATGGAGAGGTTACAACTGACATGCCACAAGGCGTAATCTTGGCCATACTCCTATTTTTGGAGTATGTGAATGACTTGTCTGAAGGACTAGACTCGGATGTAAACATATTTGAGGATGATGCCAAAGTCACAAGAAACAATGGTTAAAATTATTGCATCAGCTTAGAGAGGAACCTGAATTAACCCCAAAGTTGGTCTGATGAATGGATGATGAGAGTCAATCCAAGTATGATAATAGGATTTCATATACAAGACTCATCAAATGAAGGTCCCAGTGGTGTGAATACTTTTTAGTAGGAAATGAGCTACAGGAATCATTTATGTAAAAGAAATTTAGGGTCCATCATTGTACCTAATCTGATAAGAGAGCTACACTTTAGAAGAACTGTGAAAGAAGTAAGTTGTGTGCTGGCAAGTCGAAAAAATGCATTTAATTACATGGATAAGAAAACTCTTGATAAGCTATTCACAATATGTATTAGACCAAAGCTGGATTATGCCTATTGGGTCTGGTCACTATGTAAAGAAGTACAAAGATATGACTGAGAAGGTCCAAAGAACAGCAATGAAGATGGTAACTGAATTGACAGCTGAGCTACATCAAAAGTTTGAGAGCTACGTAGCTGTCCATCATGAAGGAGAAGAAGAGGGCTGACCTGAGAACAGCCATTAGGTTCTTAAATCACCTGGTTGAAACTGACAGTAAACAGTTCTTCTTGAGGTACAATGCCAGAGGCTATGATCAGAACTTGAAGAAGAGGCTGGTTAAGAAGGATATGATGAAATACTACCTGAGTGTAAAGGTGGAATATGGGTTGGAATGGTCTATCCCTTTAATGGACAAAACCTTGAATTTTCATCATTTAAAACATGAAGTGAGTATCCTTTGTTGTATACCCACCTGCTAAAGGATTAAGCAAGGAGAAAGTAAATGCCATCTGCTTACATAGATTAAAAAGTCTTGATGGTTTTGAAAGTACAAATGATGGGGTCCCATGAATGTAAAACCTTCATTCTCCCTTCTCCCCTCCTACTTTTGCACTTGCCTTACTGTCCTGGTAAAAACTCTGCTCTGCATTTAATAACTTTCCATTTTATACCATAAATTCTCAGCACCTCTCTTTTAACCATATTGTATGCTTTTTCCAGAACCATAAATGCCATATAAGTCACTCTCTCCAAGTACTTCTCATATGAATTCTTTAAAGTAAACACCAGGTCCATACATCCTTTACTTCTGCTGATGCCACACTTTTCCTATCTAACCACATGTTCCATGCACACCACCACTTTCTCAATCACCAGTTTCCCATGAACCTTATCAAATATATTCAACAGGCTTGTACCTCTGTAATATGATCATTCACTTTTGTACCCCTTTGTATATAAGGGGGCTATACATGCATTCTGCTAATCCTCAGGCTCCCCAGCTTGAACCATACAAACACTTAATAGCCTAAGTAACCAATTCACAACACTATCACCTTTTTTGAGAAACAGCTGCAATTCCATCTTTTTCAGCTTTTGCAAATTCATTGGAAGCATGATTTTCTCTACCTCCTCTCCTTTCATGTAACTATCAAGCAAACTCACTCCGTGTGACTCCTTTTCCAATGCAAACTATATTTACCAATCTATCATCTGACATATTCAATTGTCCTTCAAAATACACTTAAATCTCGTTTTCACCTCTTCTTTGCATGTTGCCATGTCCTAGTCAGCATCTTTTTCAAATTAATTTCCAATTTTTCTCTTGTTCTCCTCATACTATTTACCTCCTTCCAATATATTTTATTATGCCCCTGAAATCAATTGATACTCTCACACCCCATCTCTTGTTGCCCTCTGTTTCACCTGCATACTATTTTCTTGATGCACCACCTCTCTCTTCTTCCTTGCATTTATTATAAAAAAAAAATTCTCTTTCACTAGCAATTTAACCTGCTTCTCCCACCACTCGCTACCATTTCTCACAATCCCATCTTCTATCTTCTGCTTGCTATGCACATGCAAGAACAGCTCTCCTGAATGCCTTCCTTTTCTTTTCACTCTCACTTCCTTTGCTTCCCTTACTCTCACCTTATACCCCTTTTCATTCAACATGTCTTTGTACCTCTATACATAGTCTTCCTTTCTATGCTTATTCTTTTTCACCAATTCTTTCACTCATCACTTCCTCCCTTCCTAAAACCGCTACAGACTTTCACACTTTACTTTCCTGCCCTAGTAGTCCCTAATATAGGGCCCCTACAGCACTTGGGGTGCTGGCCACATCCATCAGGTGAGAACATGGGTAAAAAAAAAAAAGGGTGGTGGTGGCCACATCCATCAGGTGAGAACACGGGTAAAAAAAAGGGTGGGGTGAGCACAAGATTAAAGAAGAGTGAGTGTTCATTATCCTCATACTGTCTTTAGTACTAAAAGAAAATGATTAAAGTAAAACAGTTCAACTAAGTACTTACATATGATCACAACACTTAGAATATTCACCGCACTGGTAAAGCTTTCTTTGCTGGCATGTTCTTAGAGTAGTAATCATGGGAGTATCCAGGGTGGAAGGGGCTAAGCTATTCCGTATTCAATAAACTCAAAGATTTATATTTTTTACAAGCATTCTAATCCTTTTAGACCATTGAAAGAAAAAATATATTACATTATATAATATTACATTGTTACAAATGACAGCTAGAGAATGGATGCGAGTGAATATGGCTTTGCTTCATTTGTTATCGGAGCTACATTACTAATGCAGGAAAAGATGATCAAGTATGAAAAAATATGTCTACTTAACTACTTTAGTGATTTACTCTAATGGCTAATGAAGCAAATAAGTGTTTCACCGCATTTCTAAAAATCTTACATGTTTATAATAGCAACAATTTTACAAAAGCATGTTGATTCATTTCCCTGAACAAACTCCCTTGATTATAACTATCAGCTGTTGCATGTTATCAAAAATGAAAATGTATTTCCATTCAAAAATGGTTGCAGTATTCATAATAAACTTTTCTGCAACAGCTGTATTCAAATTTACAAGAATTTGACTAATTCTAGAGACTGAACTTAACCAAATTACCAAAAAACTTTTGTTTCTAATATATAATGTGTTCTTACACACCACTCACATTATGAGCTTTTCATCATTATTTGGGCAGTTTCATAATTCACCATCCTCCCAACCAAATCCTGGGTATACACCTAATTATACTGTCCTTTAAAAGAATTATTTGCTTATAATTCCATTCATGACCTAGCAGCAAAACCATGAGATTTCCAGTAAACAAATTCTACCTATTATCTATGATTGGCATTAGTACAGACCATAAATTTAGCCAATCTTCAAACTTCCATTAGATGAAGAGCAGGTAATCTTGACCCTTTTTCTATCAAACTCAATCATGCCCTATCTACCCCTGATAGGTTTGACATGCAAGATTTTGATCCATTATGGGTAAGTGTTAAATATTTTGTATTTTACCTAGGGAGGTAAATATAAGAGTTTTGGAGAGAGAGGTGAGTATGCAGTCTGTTGGGGGTGAGAGGGCTTGGGAAGTTACTTGGTTGTTGTTCGCCAATGACACAGCACTGGTGGCTGATTCAAGAGAGAAGCTGCGGAAGTTGGTGACTGAGTTTGGAAAAGTGTGTGAAAGGAGAAAGTAGAGAGTAAATGTGAATAAGAGCAAGGTTATTGGTTCAGTAAGGTTGATGGAAAAGTTAACTGGGATGTAAGTTTGAATGGAGAAAAACTGGAAATGAAGTGTTTTAGATATCTGGGAGTGGACTTAGCATGAGTGGAACCATGGATGTGGAAGTGAGTCACAGGGTGGGGGAGGGGACGAAGGTTCTGGGAGCAATGAAGAATGTGTGGAAGGAGAGAATGTTATCTTGGAGAGCAAAAATGGGTATGTTTGAAGGAATATTGGTTCCAACAATATTATATGATTGTAAGGCATGGGCTATAGATATGGATGTAAAGAGGAGGGTGGATGTGTTGGAAATGAAATGTTTGAGGACAATATGTGGTATGAGGTGGTTTGATTGAGTAATGAAAGGGTAAGAGAGATGTGCAGAAACAAAAAGAGTGTGTTTGAGAGAACAGAAGAGGGTGTGTTGAAATGGTTTGGACATATGGATAGAATAAATGAGAAAAGGCTGACAAAGAGAATATATGTGTCAGAGGTGGAGGGAACAAGAAGTGAGAGACCAAATTGGAGGTGGAATGAAGAATAAGAAAAGATTTTGAGTGATCGGGGCCTAAACATACAGGAGTGCGACAGGCATGCACGGAATTGAGTGAATTGGATTAATGTAGTATACTGGGGTTGACATGCTGTAAATGGACTGAACTAGAGCATGTGAAACTGAACTAGGGCATTACACATGACAGCTAGAGACACAGTGTGAATGAATGTGGCCTTTTTTTCTGTTTTCCTGGTAGTACCTCGCTGAAGCAAGGGTAGCGAGGCTGTTTCCTGTGGGATGGGGTAGTGCCAGGAATGGATGAAGGCAAGCAAGTATGAATATGTACAGAAAAGAAGAGTGAATGTTGGGGTGAAGAGGGTGGTGAGAGTAAGTGAGCTTGGGAAGGAGACATGTGTGAGGAAGTACCAGGAGAAACTGAGTACAGAATGGAAAAAGGTGAGACCAACGGAAGTAAGGGGGTGAGGGAGGAATGGGATGTATTTAGGGAATCAGTGATGGACTGCGCAAAAGATGCTTGTGGCATAAGAAGCGTGGGAGGTGGGTTGATTAGAAAGGGTAGTGAGTGGTGGGATGAAGAAGTAAGATTATTAGTAAAAGAGAAGAGAGAGGCATTTGGACATTTTTTGCAGGGAAAAAATGCAACTGAGTGGGAGATGTATAAAAGAAAGAGACAGGAGGTCAAGAGAAAGGTGCAAGAGGTGAAAAAGAGGGCAAATGAGAGTTGGGGTGAGAGAGTATCATTAAATTTTAGGGAGAATAAAAAGATGTTCTGGAAGGAGGTAAATAAAGTGTGTAAGACAAGGGAGCAAATGGGAACTTCAGTGAAGGACGTAAATGGGGAGGTGATAACAAGTAGTGGTGATGTGAGAAGGAGATGGAGTGAGTATTTTGAAGGTTTGTTGAATGTGTTTGATGATAGAGTGGCGATATAGGGTGTTTTGGTCGAGGTGGTGTGCAAAGTGAGAGGGTTAGGGAAAATGATATGGTAAATAGAGAAGAGGTAGTAAAAGCTTTGCGGAAGATGAAAGCCGGCAAGGCAGCAGGTTTGGATGGTATTGCAGTGGAATCTATTAAAAAAGGGGGTGACTGTATTGTTGACTGGTTGGTATGTTTATTTAATGTATGTATGACTCATGGTGAGGTGCCTGAGGATTGGCGGAATGCGTGCATAGTGCCATTGTACAAAGGAAAAGGGGATAAGAGTGAGTGCTCAAATTTCAGAGGTATAAGTTTGTTGAGTATTCCTGGTAAATTATATGGGAGGGTATTGATTGAGAGGGTGAAGGCATGTACAGAGCATCAGATTGGGGAAGAGCAGTGTGGTTTCAGAAGTGGTAGAGGATGTGTGGATCAGGTGTTTGCTTTGAAGAATGTATGTGAGAAATACTTAGAAAAGCAAATGGATTTGTATGTAGCATTTATGGATCTGGAGAAGGCATATGATAGAGTTGATAGAGATGCTCTGTGGAAGGTATTAAGAATATATGGTGTGGGAGGCAAGTTGTTAGAAGCAGTGAAAAGTTTTTATTGAGGATGTAAGGCATGTGTACATGTAGGAAGAGAGGAAAGTGATTGGTTCTCAGTGAATGTAGGTTTGCAGCAGGGGTGTGTGATGTCTCCATGGCTGTTTAATTTGTTTATGGATGAGGTTGTTAGGGAGGTGAATGCAAGAGTTTTGGAAAGAGGGGCAAGTATGAAGTCTGTTGTGGATGAGAGAGCTTGGGAAGTGAGTCAGTTGTTGTTCACTGATGATACAGCGCTGGTGGCTGATTCATGTGAGAAACTGCAGAAGGTGGTGACTGAGTTTGGTAAAGTGTGTGAAAGAAGAAAGTTAAGAGTAAATGTGAATAAGAGCAAGGTTATTAGGTACAGTAGGGTTGAGGGTCCAGTCAATTGAGAGGTAAGTTTGAATGGAGAAAAACGAGGAAGTAAAGTGTTTTAGATATCTGGGAGTGGATCTGGCAGCGGATGGAACCTTGGAAGCGGAAGTGAATCATAGGGTGGGGGAGGGGGCAAAAATCCTGGGAGCCTTGAAGAATGTTTGGAAGTCGAGAACATTATCTCGGAAAGCAAAAATGGGTATGTTTGAAGGAATAGTGGTTTCAACAATGTTGTATGGTTGCGAGGCGTGGGCTATGGATAGAATTGTGCGGAGGAGGGTGGATGTGCTGGGAATGAGATGTTTGAGGACAATGTGTGGTGTGAGGTGGTATGATCGAGTAAGTAATATAAGAGTAAGAGAGATGTGTGGAAATAAAAAGAGCGTGGCTGAGAAAGCAGAAGAGGGTGTTTTGAAATGGTTTGGGCACATGGAGAGAATGATTGAGGAAAGATTGACCAAGAGGATATATGTGTCGGAGGTGAAGGGGACGAGGAGAAGTGGGAGACCAAATTGGAGGTGGAAAGATGGAGTGAAAAAGATTTTGTGTGATCGGGGCCTGAACATGCAGGAGGGTGAAAGGAGGGCAAGGAATAGAGTGAATTGGATCGATGTGGTATACCGGGGTTGACGTGCTGTCAGTTGATTGAATCAGGGCATGTGAAGCGTCTGGGGTAAACCATGGAAAGTTGTGTGGGGCCTGGATGTGGAAAGGGAGCTGTGGTTTCGGGCATTATTGCATGACAGCTAGAGACTGAGTGTGAATGAATGGGGCCTTTGTTGTCTTTTCGTAGCGCTACCTCGTACACATGAGGGGGGAGGGGGATGGTATTCCATGTGTGGCGAGGTGGCAATGGGAATGAATAAAGGCAGACAGTGTGATTTGTGTGCATGGTTATATATGTATGTGTCTGTGTGTATATATATATATGTGTACATCGAGATGTATAGGTATGTATATTTGCGTGTGTGGACGTGTATGTATATACATGCGTATGGGGGTGGGTTGGGCCATTTCTTTCGTCTGTTTCCTTGCACTACCTCGCAAATGCGGGAGACAGCAACAAAGCAAAATAAATAAATATAAAGTATAAAGTATAATAATAAAAAAAATATATATATATATATATATATAAATAAATAAATATAAAGTATAAAGTATAATAATAAAAAAAAATATATATATATATATATATATATATATATATATATATATATATATATATATATATATATATATATATTATCCCTGGGGATAGGGGAGAGCGAATACTTCCCACGTATTCCCTGCGTGTCGTAGAAGGCGAATAAAAGGGGAGGGTGCGGGGGGCTGGAAATCCTCCCCTTTCGTTTTTTTTAATTTTCCAAAAGAAGGAACAGAGAATTGGGCCAGGTGAGGGTATTCCCTCAAAGGCCCAGTCCTCTGTTCATAACGCTACCTCGCTAATGCGGGAAATGGCGAATAGTTTGAAAGAAGAAAAAGATATATATATATATATATAAATATATATATATATATATATATATATATATATATATATATATATATTTTTTTTTGCTTTGTCGCTGTCTCCCGCGTTTGCAAGGTACCGCAAGGAAACAAACGAAAGAAATGGCCCAACCCACCCCCATACACATGTATATACATACACACCCACACACGCAAATATACATACCTACACAGCTTTCCATGGTTTACCCTAGATGCTTCACATGCCCTGATTCAATCCACTGACAGCACGTCAACCCCGGTATACCACATCTATCCAATTCACTCTATTCCTTGCCCTCCTTTCACCCTCCTGCATGTTCAGGCCCCGATCACACAAAATCTTTTTCATTCCATCTTTCCACCTCCAATTTGGTCTCCCACTTCTCCTCGTTCCCTCCACCTCCGACACATATATCCTCTTGGTCAATCTTTCCTCACTCATTCTCTCCATGTGCCCAAACCATTTCAAAACACCCTCTTCTGCTCTCTCAACCACACTCTTTTTATTTCCACACATCTCTCTTACCCTTACGTTACTTACTCGATCAAACCACCTCACACCACACATTGTCCTCAAACATCTCATTTCCAGCACATCCACCCTCCTGCGCACAACTCTATCCATAGCCCACGCCTCGCAACCATACAAAACTGTTGGAACCACTATTCCTTCAAACATACCCATTTTTGCTTTCCGAGATAAGGTTCTCGACTTCCACACATTCTTCAAGGCTCCCAGGATTTTCACCCCCTCCCCCACCCTATGATCCACTTCCGCTTCCATGGTTCCATCCGCTGCCAGATCCACTCTCAGATATCTAAAACACTTTACTTCCTCCAGTTTTTCTCCATTCAAACTTACCTCCCAACTGACTTGACCCTCAACCCTACTGTACCTAATAACCTTGCTCTTATTCACATTTACTCTTAACTTTCTTCTTTCACACACTTTACCAAACTCAGTCACCAGATTCTGCAGTTTCTCACATGAATCAGCCACCAGCACTTTATCGTCAGCGAACAACAACTGACTCACTTCCCAAGCTGTCTCATCCACAACAGACTTCATACTTGCCCCTCTTTCCAAAACTCTTGCATTCACCTCCCTAACAACCCCATCCATAAACAAATTAAACAACCATGGAGACATCACACACCCCTGCCGCACACCTACATTCACTGAGAACCAATCACTTTCCTCTCTTCCTACACGTACACATGCCTTACAACCTCGATAAAAACTTTTCACTGCTTCTAACAACTTGCCTCCCACACCATATATTCTTAATACCTTCCACAGAGCATCTCTATCAACTCTATCATATGCCTTCTCCAGATCCACAGATGCTACATACAAATCCATTTGCTTTTCTAAGTATTTCTCACATACATTCTTCAAAGCAAACACCTGATCCACACATCCTCTACCACTTCTGAAACCACACTGCTCTTCCCCAATCTGATGCTCTGTACATGCCTTCACCCTCTCAATCAATACCCTCCCATATAATTTACCAGGAATACTCAACAAACTTATACCTCTGAAATTTGAGCACTCACTCTTATCCCCTTTGCCTTTCTACAATGGCACAATGCACGCATTCCGCCAATCCTCAGGCACCTCACCATGAGTCAGACATATATCAAATAACCTTACCAACCAGTCAATAATATAGTCACCCCCTTTTTTACTAAATTCCACTGCAATACCATCCAAACCTGCTGCCTTGCCGGCTTTCATCTTCCACAAAGCTTTTACTACCTCTTCTCTGTTTACCAAATCATTTTCCCTAACCCTCTCACTTTGCACACCACCTCGACCAAAACACCCTATATCTGCCACTCTACCATCAAACACATTCAACAAACCTTCAAAATCCTCATCTTAATTTCTCACATCACCACTACTTGTTATCACCTCCCCATTTGCGCCCTTCACTGAAGTTCCCATTTGCTCCCTTGCCTTACGCACTTTATTTACCTCCTTCCAGAACATCTTTTTATTCTCCCTAAAATTTAATGATACTCTCTCACCCCAACTCTCATTTGCCCTCTTTTTCACCTCTTGCACCTTTCTCTTGACCTCCTGTCTCTTTCTTTTATACATCTCCCACTCAATTGCATTTTTTCCCTGCAATAATCGTCCAAATGCCTCTCTCTTCTCTTTCACTAATAATCTTACTTCTTCATCCCACCACTCACTACCCTTTCTAATCAACCCACCTCCCACTCTTTTCATGCCACAAGCATCTTTTGCGCAATCCATCACTGATTCCTTAAATACATCCCATTCCTCCCCCACTCCCCTTACTTCCATTGTTCTCACCTTTTTCCATTCTGTACTCAGTCTTTCCTGGTACTTCCTCACACAAGTCTCCTTCCCAAGCTCGCTCACTCTCACCACCCTCTTCACCCTAACATTCACTCTTCTTTTCTGAAAACCTATACAAATCTTCACCTTAGCCTCCACAAGATAATGATCAGACATCCCTCCAGTTGCACCTCTCAGCACATTAACATCCAAAAGTCTCTCTTTCGCGCGCCTGTCAATTAACACATAATCCAGTAACGCTCTCTGGCCATCTCTCCTACTTACATACGTATACTTATGTATATCTCGCTTTTTAAACCAGGTATTCCCAATCACCAGTCCTTTTTCAGCACATAAATCTGCAAGCTCTTCACCATTTCCATTTACAACACTGAACGCCCCATGTATACCAATTATTCCCTCAACTGCCACCTTACTCACGTTTGCATTCAAATCTCCCATCACTATAACCCGGTCTCGTGCATCAAAACCACTAACACACTCATTCAGCTGCTCCCAAAACACTTGCCTCTCATGATCTTTCTTCTCATGCCCAGGTGCATATACACCAATAATCACCCAACTCTCTCCATCAACTTTCAGTTTTACCCATATTAATCGAGAATTTACTTTCTTACATTCTATCACATACTCCCACAACTCCTGTTTCAGGAGTACTGCTACTCCTTCCCTTGCTCTTGTCCTCTCACTAACCCCTGACTTTACTCCCAAGACATTCCCAAAACCACTCTTCCCCTTTATAGATATATATATGTGTGTGTGTAAATGAGTGGATGGGCCATTCTTCGTCTATTCTCTGGCACTACCTTGCTGATGCAGGAAATGGCAATCAAGTATAATAAGATGAAAATGAATAACTTTGATGAGTAATGCACCTGACCTGATATGCATGTTTCTAAATATCTTGCTTATATTTTTCACTTAGAATTATAAAGGAGGATCTCCCCAGAAAAATAAATTCCCTTTATCCCATTGTATCCTTTGGTAAAATTGGCTCCATTATACAGTTTTTCATTTTTTGTGTGTTTTCAAGAAATGCATCTCCTACATGAAGCAGGGGATATCTGTATACATAAAAAAGTTGTAACTGCTGCAAATGCCAGTTACCTGCATTATCAAATGCAGTCATTAATTCTTAGCAATTTGAGCTGCACACCATAAATTTTTCTCAAAAGTATAGATATATATAACATTAACTAGGAATACAAAGACAGCGGAAGGAACCATGGAAGCGGAGGTGAATCATAGGTGGGGGAGGGGGCGAAAATTCCTGGAGCCTTGAAGAATGTGTGGAAGTCAAGAACATTATCTCGGAAAGCAAAAATGGGTATGTTTGAAGGAATAGTGGTTCCAACAATGTTTTATGGCTGCAAGGCGTGGGCTATGGATAGAGTTGTGCGCAGGAGGGTGGATGTGCTGGAAATGAGATGTTTGAGGACAATATGTGGTGTGAGGTGGTTTAATCGAGTAAGTAATGTAAGGGTAAGAGAGATGTGTGGTAATAAAAAGAGTGTGGTTGAGAGAGCAGAAGAGGGTATTTTGAAATGGTTTGGTCACATGGAGAGAATGAGTGAGAAAAGATTGACCAAGAGGATATATGTGTCAGAGGTGGAGGGAACGAGGAGAAGTGGGAGACCAAGTTGAAGGTGGAAAGATGGAGTGAAAAAGATTTTGAGTGATTGGGGCCTGAACATGCAGGAGGGTGAAAGGTGTGCAAAGAATATAGTGAATTGGAACGATGTGGTATACCAGGGTCGACGTGCTGTCAATGGATTGAACCAGGGCATGTGAAGTGTCTGGGAAAGCTCTGTGGGGCCTTTATGTGGAAAGGGAGCTGTGGTTTCGGGCATTATTACATGACAGCTAGAGACTGAGTGTGAACGAATGGGGCCTTTGTTGTCTTTTCCAAGCGCTACCCCGCTCACATGAGGGAGGTGGGTGTTGTTATTCCATGTGTGGCGAGGTGGCGATGGGAATGAATAAAGGCAGACCGTATGAATACATGGGTATATATGTATATGTATATGTCTGTGTGGGTATATATATATATGTATACATTGAGATGTATAGGTATGTATATTTGTGTGTGTGGACGTGTATGTATATACATGTGTATGTGGGTGGGTTGGGCCATTCTTTCGTCTGTTTCCTTGCGCTACCTCACTAACGCGGGAGACAGCGACAAAGCAAAATAATAAAAATAAAAAACAAAGACATAAATATATAATGAATACATGATGAAAGTGAGTTACAGAATCAAATTACAGACTATACCTGCAAAGTTAGTTACTCACCTAAACTCATTTCCCAAAAGTGATCTTTGAATCTATTTTACCTCACTTTATGGAAGGAAGATTTTTGGGAGAACATTCTGAGAAGAACGATACTAATCACTTAAATAAATGACTTCAGTCTATCACAGAGGTTTACAATAAAGACTCGGTAAGATTCACACTTGGCTACAAGCTACACCCAGTGGCCCAGAGCTGCAAAGATTAACAAGTTGATTTGTGTGAAAAAGGTAAAAATTCTAATCATCCTATATCTTATACTGAAAAGCTTTTATTTGTAATTCTTAAATGTCTAAATTAAATCCTAGAAATATTGAATCTTTACTTGAAAAACCTCCATAATCAGTATAGAATCACCTCTAAAATTCAAATTGCTTGGAACCTTGGCCTTTCTGAATTTCAGAATTTTACAAATTTTGGAACAAGCAGAAATAATGTGCAGTGAATACAGGTACAATATAGGGTACTGCAAAATTCTAAAAACTTCCACTAAACAATGAAATAATGAATACAGTACATAAATACAGTATGCTATAAGAGAAAGCTCATGAGGCTTGTGCGATTTGTCACACAAATAATCTAAATTTCTGAATCAATTAATTTTCTGAGTTTTAGAATTAGGTCTAAAGACCTAAAAGTATCCTTATTTTAGAGACATCAGAACTTTAGAAATACAAATTTTAGAAATAATACTGTACCTTAAATCATATTATGAATAAAAATAAAAGCAAAAAATATGTTCCTATATTTAAGATCTGATACTTTCTCATATAAAAGGGTTTGACCAAGGACAAACTGGTAAATAAAAAATACATTTTTTTTTTACATTTCTTTAATACATCACAACAGTAAATTTATATATCATCAATGTTATCAAATGATTTATAACAATGGCACAAGTCTGGACACCACATATTTGTCATCCAGGAAATTCCCTAAGGCAAAAAGCTAAAGAAAAAATATTTAGTACTGCAAAATCAGCCCATGACATCTGGCAGTGGAAGGCAACTATACATCTGATGTACAAGTACTTTGAGGAAAGTTGTAATGATAAGAGGAACTTTCTGTATTGCAACAGCATGTAAATCTGAAAAAAATTGAAGGTTTTGACAAGATCAAGCTTAACTGGACAGTGAATACTTTTGGAACCTAAAAACATTAGTCAGAGACCACTAAACACATCATTCCCTCATATTCAGACAATCGAGAGATTCTATTGTGCACCCTCTACCTCACTAGTTCCACCTTTAAACTCTCCTAGTTGGTTGCTCAGACCTTAATCATATGTACAGCATATAAAAAAAAATCAGTTGTGTGTTGAGAGAGTAATTTTTGCCCTCCCAGATAAGTGGCTTAAAGGATGTAAAAAGGTAATTTTGGTCAGGTGAGGCAGCTGTATCCTGATGTAGAATGCCCAAATCCCTCTGACTATCCTTATTTCCTATAGTTATCATCCAAGGACCAGCCAATTATGGCATCCTAAAACAAGTGAAGCAGTCCTGAGGTAATTATCATGCACCCTATGAACACACTATCAGCAAGGTCACCGAACTGGTGGCAAGAAATCTAAGCAATTCTCACATATTTTTATACATATATGTTTAGCCCAGATGCCTCCTGTATCTCATTAAGTAATCTACCACAACAGGTAATAAAATCTACTTATATGTTCTTTGGGATCTGGAAGTTTAAGTCTTTAACTAACGATGATGGTGATTTACCATCCTCTAAATATTCAGTCTTAGTTCATTATTAATTGGAATCATTAATGTTTCTATCAGCAAATGAAGACTTAGAGTCACCTGGTGTCAAAATCCTTATGAAATATTATCTCTTAATGTTCTACAGCAGAATATATGAGCCTACAAAGTATACCATTAACAGGCATTCTTGTCTGCAGAGTATCATATATATGTGCCACTATTATAAGTGCCAAGCATGTTTTGTAAATCTGTAATAAATTAGATGTTATATGTCTTTGATTTTTTTGTGCTTTGCAAACTGTTGAAGCTGTATGAACTGCCAATGACTTGACCAGCATATTAACAAGAAAAATCATCAAAACAACATTGTTGTTAAAATGGCTTCAAATATCCTATTTGTAATTAATGGTTAACAAGAGTTAGAGCAAAGCTCCTTAAGTACATGATATATATTAGTATAAAACAGCTGTATATCAAATGCTATGAAATGGCAATAAATTTACAAAATCAAATACATCATAGATTTTCATCACATACTAATATCCAAACATTTTAATGTAAAATAAAGTTTTTAGGAGGCTATCTACATGATTTTAATACTAATTTCTATGAAATTATAAAAGTATTTCATTTTACTTACATCTGTGATATAAATGTCTGGAACAATATCAGGATCAAGAAAAGCTCTTAAGGATAAAAAACCTCATGATGCCTCTTCTCTTGACCTAAAAGTAGAAATGGCAAGTCTTAATTTTGCTTGAGGAACCTGACAACCTGACATATCTGAAAAGCCATTCAGAGGGAACCTGCTCTTGATAAATCTCAAGGGTACTCTGGCCCACTTTATGAAAATAATAATGCAGTTAGTAGGCAATGCTAGGGGTTCATATCATGAATCATTTATGTATGGAGTACCATGTCTAACTGCTTACTTTTTGCTAGACTGGCAATGATTTTGTGGTACACAGAAATGAACTCCCAAAGACCATCAAGAGTAGTTTTCACATTTGTATATACTATACTTTATCTAACCCCCTAACATTTTACAATGTTTTTCTATCCAACCCTCAAAATTCCCATTTTTCAGGTTTAAAATTTTATTAAACCTTTCAGTTTCATTGTATTCATATAACAATAATAAAATCATTTCTGAAGGATATTTTGTTCATTCTTTTTACTCTAATAATTCAACAAAGTCTTACAGATGTTTCACCAAAACATGCATAAAAAGTGCAGAAGTAAGGCCTGAGTGTCAAATGAGTTATCACTGTACATATTTAATCATTTAACTTACCTACACCAACAAACTAATCACTTACTACTGCTTTATCATAGAGAGAACATCTTTTCTTGTTATAATCATTGTGATTCACGGATAATTTCTTCATAATAGCAAAACTATACATGTAAAATCACCAGCCACATCAGTCACACAAGTGGTGTCAAGGTCAAGTGGGTGCTGGAAACATTAACCCCTCTTTTGCTATATGTACTTGTCCTGCCTCGTTTTGGTCAACCTTCAATGCTGAAAGGGTCAGTGTCCATAAAATCACTCACTCTCCATACAATACAAAAACAGATGAATCTTATCAAGTAATTCAGGATCATCTACCTGGTCCTCTAAGTCTAGCTAAAAGTCACTCAATTTCCTTCCCACAAAACTCGCAAAAATGTGCTCTCATTGGCATGCCTGGAAGATGATTGAAGGAGGGGAAAAATTATCATGCACTGCCACCTTAGTGCGCAGCCTTGAAACAGAGCCGTAAAACAAAGCATAAATATCTGTCTAAAGACATTGCTCAGCTCACATAAATATCCATAAATATTCATCTAGAGGCATTAACAGGTTAAAAGGGTGCTTCACATCGTAATGATTAACCTTATTTTCATAGCTAGTGGTACACAATATCTAATCACATGGCACCACTCCACAGCACACAACACAAATATTGAAAATTATGCAACACCTAAATCATATTCTTTCAGTGAGTTGCCAAATGGTACATGGTTACATTCTTTATCTACACAGCATGTCTTGGTTTGCTAAAATCATCTCAACAAATTATATAATAAAGATGGTCAAATCTATAATTTCTAACAAGTTTAAGATAATAAAAAAAGGAATTTTTCCACAAGACACAGTTCCAATCACTAGCAATGACAAACAATAAATCAGTGAAGCATGAAACACAGGTGACAATGACCTTTAAGAACAAGGTTTACCTCTCAAAGCATATTTCATTAAACTTCTATGATTCTGACACACACAAAAATAAATACTTGGGAGATATAAACAAAGAAAACAAAAACAAGTATAACAAATATGCATGCATGCACACAAGTATCTACATGTGAAAACATCCATGTATATGTGCACACACACACACACACACATACTGATTTGATAGTTGAATAAATTACCCAGAGACAGTGAATGCTGGAAGTTTACAAAGATTTAAAAAGGTACATGATGGCATTGAAAGTTCAGAAGACAGGCCCCAGGAGTTCTAAATTCGCTCCCAGTACTGTACAAAGTGATTATACAAACAGAAGCACACATACACATATCCAACTCATAAGTTCTTATATGATTAGTTAACTAGTAACTATCATGACCTCTTAGTTCTGTAATATCTGTAATACCCCAACTGTGTATTTTCAGCTGAGGGGCAGCCTAAATCCAATAGAGCATTACATATTTATTAATGAATTTATTTACACACACAGACACACACACAAACAGGCACACACACACAGACAAACACACACACACACACACACACACACACAAACACACACACACACTTCTCTGAGGTTGTAAGTACTTGAAATGGAGCATTTCAATTATAAAGAGAGATGAGGGAATTTGGATTCTCATGGTGACAGAGGTTCATGGAAAGAAGTTCTTAGTGTCTATAAAGGAAAATTTCTATATCAGCATGTAAAGGAGCAAAATAAGATGAAAGGGATTGATACACCATCATTCTTAGATCTTATCATCACAAAACCAGGATGGACATTGAGAATATCATTTACGATACACCAATTGGAAAAAGTGATCATTTACTGTTCAAGTTTGATTATGTGATAAATAAGAATCTAAAAGGAGCAGGAATCAGGCAAGATTTATTTAGTAATGAAATATAATTGTAAAAACTACACAGAACTTATCAATTTCTATGTTAAAATGAATTAGAATATGGAGTCCACTTGCCAGGAACCAGGCTACTGTTGTGAACATTTTTGTGAAATTTAGAGTGAAGTTGTAGGAACATAGCCTCAATGCAGAGGGAAGAGTTAGAAAGGACAAAGAGTTCAATAAAAGATGTTAAACAGAAAAGTCATTAACTAGAGGGTTTTGACCCATACAAGGCTTCTGATCTTCATGAAATTTCACTATAAGAGCTGGAGATGTGTGCAGATAGATTGACAAACCTTATCAAATACTCTTCAGGTATAGCAAGAAAGAGGGACAGGTTAGTTGGGTATGAGTATGACTGGAGAAAGTTTGAAGGAAATGAAGTGTTTCAGACACTTGGGAGTGGACATGGCAATGAATGGAACCACAGAAGAAGTGAGTTGAGGGTTTAGCAAGGAAGCAAATGTTCTGAAAGGATTGAGGAATGTGTCAAAAGAGAGGATTTTATATAGGAGGGTGAAAATGGGTATGTCTGAAGGTATAGCAACTCCCAACATTGTTCTATGGATGTGAAGTTAGGGTTGTAGATGAGGATGTGCAGGGGAGGGGAGATTTATTGGAACAGTAATGTCTGAGAACAGTATATGGTGTGAGGTGGTGTGATCGAGTAAGTAATAAAAGAGGCAAGACAGAGATATGGTAATGAGAAGAGTGTGGTTTAGAAAGCTGAAGAGGGTGTGCTGATATGGTTTGGATATAGGGAGAGAATGACAGGGGGAGAGGTTGAAAAAGAAAATATATGAGTCAGAAGTGCAGAGGACAAGAAAAAAGGGAAGACCAAATTGAAGATGGATGGATGAAGTGAAAAATATTTTTAGCGCTCACAAGTATGAATATACAAGCAAGTGAAAGGTGTGCATTGGAAAGAGTGAATTGAAGCAATGTGGTATATAGGGTGCAATGTCCTGTCAATGAACTGAACCAAGGCATATGAAGCAACTGGGGAAAACCACAGAAAGGTCTGCAGGGCTGTGGTTTAGATGCATTACATATAACTGCTAGAGAATGGATTTGAGTGAGGCCTTTCCTTGTCTGTTCCTGGCATTACCTCACAAATGCAAGGAACAGTGAACAAGTAAAAAAAACAATATTAGAGGGAAAGGCTAGGGGCACTTAAGTTTTTAACACAGTTAGATAATGTAAACAGACAGTTCTTCAAAAGATGTAGGAATACAACAATCAGAATAATAAAAAGAAATTAAGGAAGAAACTTGTAAAAAAAGAACTACTTTTAAAGTATAATAGTATTGTATGAATGGATTAGACTGAACTAGGGTCTGATAAATGTGGAAAGTACACTGAAACTCAGAAGGTTCTATGAAAGAAGAGAATGTTAAAGAGATGCAACCCCGCAAGTGTAAAACTCCTTCCCCATACAGCACAAAAAGGTAATTGCACACACATACACTAAAAGAGAGCAACAAAGATGGTATTGGAAATATTAGAGCTGAATTAATGGAAGGGCTAAAGACCTTAAATTTGTAGTTCATAGATTAGAAAAGAGTGAAGAGTGACCTAATCACAACCTTCAAGATTTTAAAGTAGCTTCACGATCTGGATAGTGAACAGTTCTTCAATAAATGCAGGGACAGAGAAACCAGAGACCATAACCTGACATTAAAGAGAAAAATTGTTAGAAAGGATGTAAAGAAGTGCTTTTACAGCATAAGAGTGATAGGTGAATGTAATAAATTAAATGAAGAGAGTAAATGTTGACAGTAAACATGTTTTTAGAGTTGCAAGGTAGTGGGGATAGTTCAAGAGATACTGCTCCACAAGTTTAAAACTTCCTTCCTGCACTAGAAATATTGATAATTACAAAGAGTTAATTACACTTTCCCCAAGTTTCATGATTAACCTTGATAGCAAATCTACTCCTGACTATTCAATATCTTAGTACTCATTATTTTGGCTACTCACTACCAATTTTCCATATGACTATTTACTTTTCAAAGTAATTTTTACCATTTGTGAATCTGTGGCAAGCTTATCACTTTCCATTTTACCAGTCTGCTTCTGTCTGTGTTCATACTGTGTACTGCTTCACAGCCAATCACAATGTTTTACTTGTGTTTCAAGTTCTTTTTCTCTAATCTATGACTTACAAAAGAAAACAGTGTGCAGTGCATCTAGCTATACAGTTCTAAATGTAAACGTAATATGTAAGTGTACTGTATAAAATTAGCACAAAAGATAAGACCACTCACCAGGAAAAGCAGCCATGTAAGCACTAGAGGATGTGGTGGTAAAGTTTCAGTTGGAGTGAGGAGACAATACCACAGCATGTAATGCAGTCCAATGAATCATTTGAATTCCCTGAGATTAAACTTAGATATTGCTGAGAGGATATCATAGTTGCTGAATTTGGTGAAATTTCTTTGACTAATATTCAAGCAATTCTTTCTTCAAAAAATCTCCACTGAGTAACGAAGGCATTTATGTAGCCATGTTTTCCTGTGACACAATTGCTCATACCAAAAATAATATTTTAGTGCACAAAGTGTAAACAGCCATTCTCATGAGGGAAGATGGGGCTGTGTGAAAGTGGGTGAGGGTCACCACCACTGCAACATTCTTTACCAGGTGCCTAACTGTCCAGCAAGGGTTCACAGTGTATTTCATATGGATTTTACCATAGTTTGAACAATTCTTTATCAATATGTTGTCCAAATCAGTATTTCATTTCAGTACAACTATATTAAAAAAAGATTTAAGATATTTAAAGTTTTTCTAGAGACCTCTCCATTACATATTGAAAAACTTACATAGCTATGTTTTATCACTAATATGGAATCCACCACATTTGTGGTTAACAAAAACAATATATAATCTGTTGTACAAAAGATCTCAGTAGAGAGTTGCCACTGGTGATGGTGGTGGTGGTCAGTTGGTAGAGATCACAACTAGAGTTTTAATGTAATGAAGTATAAATACTTTATTCCAGTATTGAAGTAACAATTTCAAAGATATAAATTCTAAAGTATTTTTATTTCAGTAAATTCTTTAATGAGGCATTACCTTTATTCTACTTATTTCATCAAAACCATTCATTTCAGTCCTTAAATACTACAAAAGCTCAAATGGAATCAACCAATCAGAGGATATAAGGCCTTAGAATTAACCAATTACCTGCCTTCACACAGCAGTCAAGTACCGATCTTTGTTTCTACCTTTGCACACAACCGTGCCACCCACATAAAATGTTTCTGCAGTTTTCTAAACTGGAAAACTGTCTGTTGGTGTTCCTGAAGGAGAAAGCAGACATTGGCCTAGCCGGATGTAAATTTACAGACTGTGAGTATCTCTGCCTGCCCATAATGCATGTTGTATTTAACAGAAATTATGGAGGTGATGGACTGCATAAATTCCAAATCAAATCTTAAGAAATATATGGACATGATTAAGCCTCTACAAATTATTTTCATATTATCCATCAAAACTTGACTGTACAAGTAAAAAGCCACAGTAGGCAAAAAAGCACTGAATATGAAGGAAATAGTGCCTGAATGATATAAATACTTTACTGCTTTGAGCCACACACACACAAAAAAAAAATAATTCCTTCAACTTTACAATTATTCACACTAAGAAGCATATTCCTAAAAATCATATGGATAATCATGCCAAAGTTCAGTTATGAATCAAAAAACTTTTAGTTAACATATACAGCAGTTATGCTGGGGAGATCAATAAAAAGGGAAGTGTTCTCAAAAGCAGTTATTTTTGCATCACTTTCTGCTGAGGATTTTTTTCTCCAAATGTGCAATCTCATTACATATTCTAAACAGCACCACTATTCCCAATTAATTGTTTACCATTCCAGGACTGGAACACATCAAGCTTCAGATGGTGAAGTATTAGCCTAGCATAAAAGATCTTTGCTAATCAGCTGATGATGATCTCTTTGCTTCACTAAAATCTCATCAATGCCAGGGGTTAGTGTAAGTTCGAGTACCTGGCATGCTCCAGTAATTGAATAAGGATCCTCAAATCATTCTGGGTGAACATTCTTGCAGAGTCAACACCCAACTGCCTAACTCTACTGCCTGTGAGCATCTCTTAAGTGTTGCTGGATTAGCAGTCAGCCAAAATCAAACAAGGCTTGATATTAAGATTTTTGAAAATCAGTTGCTCCTGAAGTTAACCAGAAATTTTATCAAAAACTGAGTTTGTCAAATCCATACATTTATTTATTTTCATATAACATAATAAGTGATATCCCTGCTTGTGGCATGAGAAGAGTGGGAGGTGGGTTGATTAGAAAGGGTAGTGAGTGGTGGGATGAAGAAGTAAGAGTATTAGTGAAAGAGAAGAGAGAGGCATTTGGACGATTTTTGCAGGGAAAAAATGATACTGAGTGGGAGAGGTATAAAAGAAAGAGACAGGAGGTCAAGAGAAAGGTGCAAGAGGTGAAAAAAAGGGCAAATGAGAGTTGGGGTCAGAGAGTATCATTAAATTTTAGGGAGAATAAAAAGATGTTCTGGAAGGAGGTAAATAAAGTGCGTAAGACAAAGGAGCAAATGGGAACTTCAGTGAAGGGCGCAAATGGGGAGGTGATAACAAGTAGTAGTGATGTGAGAAGGAGATGGAGTGAGTATTTTGAAGGTTTGTTGAATGTGTTTGATGATAGAGTGGCAGATATAGGGTGTTTTGGTCGAGGTGGTGTGCAAAGTGCGAGGGTTAGGGAAAATGAGTTGGTAAACAGAGAAGAGGTAGTAAAAGCTTTGCGGAAGATGAAGGCCGGCAAGGCAGCAGGTTTGGGTGGTATTGCAGTGGAATTTATTAAAAAAGGGGGTGACTGTATTGTTGACTGGTTGGTAAGGTTATTTAATGTATGTATGACTCATGGTGAGGTGCCTGAGGATTGGCGGAATGCGTGCATAGTGCCATTGTACAAAGGCAAAGGGGATAAGAGTGAGTGCTCAAATTACAGAGGTATAAGTTTGTTGAGTATTCCTGGCAAATTATATGGGAGGGTATTGATTGAGAGGGTGAAGGCATGTACAGAGCATCAGATTGGGGAAGAGCAGTGTGGTTTCAGAAGTGGTAGAGGATGTGTGGATCAGGTGTTTGCTTTGAAGAATGTATGTGAGAAATACTTAGAAAAGCAAATGGATTTGTATGTAGCATTTATGGATCTGGAGAAGGCATATGATAGAGTTGATAGAGATGCTCTGTGGAAGGTATTAAGAATATATGGTGTGGGAGGCAAGTTGTTAGAAGCAGTGAAAAGTTTTTATCGAGGATGTAAGGCATGTGTACGTGTAGGAAGAGAGGAAAGTGACTGGTTCTCAGTGAATGTAGGTTTGCGGCAGGGGTGTGTGATGTCTCCATGGTTGTTTAATTTGTTTATGGATGGGGTTGTTAGGGAGGTGAATGCAAGAGTTTTGGAAAGAGGGGCAAGTATGAAATCTGTTGGGGATGAGAGAGCTTTGGAAGTGAGTCAGTTGTTGTTCGCTGATGATACAGCGCTGGTGGCTGATTCATGTGAGAAACTGCAGAAGCTGGTGACTGAGTTTGGTAAAGTGTGTGAAAGAAGAAAGTTAAGAGTAAATGTGAATAAGAGCAAGGTTATTAGGTACAGTAGGGTTGAGGGTCAATTCAATTGGGAGGTGAGTTTGAATGGAGAAAAACTGGAGGAAGTGAAGTGTTTTAGATATCTGGGAGTGGATCTGGCAGCGGATGGAACCATGGAAGCGGAAATGGATCATAGGGTGGGGAAGGGGGCGAAAATTCTGGGAGCCTTGAAGAATGTGTGGAAGTCGAGAACATTATCTCGGAAAGCAAAAATGGGTATGTTTGAAGGAATAGTGGTTCCAACAATGTTGTATGGTTGCGAGGCGTGGACTATGGATAGAGTTGTGCGCAGGAGGATGGATGTGCTGGAAATGAGATGTTTGAGGACAATGTGTGGTGTGAGGTGGTTTGATCGAGTAAGTAACGTAAGGGTAAGAGAGATGTGTGGAAATAAAAAGAGCGTGGTTGAGAGAGCAGAAGAGGGTGTTTTGAAATGGTTTGGTCACATGGAGAGAATGAGTGAGGAAAGATTGACCAAGAGGATATATGTGTCGGAGGTGGAGGGAACGAGGAGAAGAGGGAGACCAAATTGGAGGTGGAAAGATGGAGTGAAAAAGATTTTGTGTGATCGGGGCCTGAACATGCAGGAGGGTGAAAGGAGGGCAAAGAATAGAGTGAATTGGAGCGATGTGGTATACCGGGGTTGACGTGCTGTCAGTGGATTGAATCAAGGCATGTGTATAGGGGTGGGTTGGGCCATTTCTTTCATCTGTTTCCTTGCGCTACCTCGCAAACGCGGGAGACAGCGACAAAGCAAAAAAAAAAAAAAAATCCCTGGGGATAGGGGAGAAAGAATACTTCCCACGCATTCCTCACGTGTCGTAGAAGGCGACTAAAGGGGATGGGAGTGGGGGGCCAGAAACCCTCCCCTCTTTGTATTTTAACTTTCTAAAAGGGGAAACAGAAGGAGTCACGCGAGGAGTGCTCATCCTCCTCGAAGGCTCAGATTGGGGTGTCTAAATGTGTGTGGATGTAACCAAGATGAGAAAAACGGAGAGATGGATAGTATGTTTGAGAAAAGGAACCTGGGTGTTTTGGCTCTGAGTGAAACGAAGCTCAAGGGTAAAGGGGAAGAGTGGTTTGGGAATGTCTTGGGAGTAAAGTCAGGGGTTAGTGAGAGGACAAGAGCAAGGGAAGGAGTAGCACTACTCCTGAATCAGGAGTTGTGGGAGTATGTGACAGAGTGTAAGAAAGTAAATTCTAGATTGATATGGGTAAAACTGAAAGTGGATGGAGAGAGATGGGTGATTATTGGTGCATATGCACCTGGGCATGAGAAGAGAGATCATGAGAGGCAAGTGTTTTGGGAGCAGCTGAATGAGTGTGTTAGTGGTTTTGATGCACAAGACCAGGTTATAGTGATGGGTGATTTGAATGCAGAGGTGAGTAATGTGGCAGTTGAGGGAATAATTGGTATACATGGAGTGTTCAGTGTTGTAAATGGAAATGGTGAAGAGCTTGTAGATTTATGTGCTGAAAAAGGACTGGTGATTGGGAATACCTGGTTTAAAAAGCGAGATATACATAAGTATACGTATGTAAGTAGGAGAGATGGCCAGAGAGCGTTATTGGATTACATGTTAATTGATAGACGCGCGAAAGAGAGACTTTTGGATGTTAATGTGCTGAGAGGTGCAACTGGAGGGATGTCTGATCATTATCTTGTGGGGGCAAAGGTGAAGATTTGTGGAGGTTTTCAGAAAAGAAGAGAGAATGTTGGGGTGAAGAGAGTGGTGAGAGTAAGTGAGCTTGGGAAGGAGACTTGTGTGAGGAAGTACCAGGAGAGACTGAGTACACGATGGAAAAAGGTGAGAACAAAGGGGGTAAGGGGAGTGGGGGAGGAATGGGATGTATTTAGGGAAGCAGTGATGGCTTGCGCAAAAGATGCTTGTGGCATGAGAAGCGTGGGAGGTGGGTTGATTAGAAAAGGTAGTGAGTGGTGGGATGAAGAAGTAAGATTATTAGTGAAAGAGAAGAGTGAGGCATTTGGACGATTTTTGCAGGGAAAAAATGCCAATGAGTGGGAGATGTATAAAAGAAAGAGGCAGGAGGTCAAGAGAAAGGTGCAAGAGGTGAAAAAGAGGGCAAATGAGAGTTGGGGTGAGAGAGTATCATTAAATTTTAGGGAGAATAAAAAGATCTTTTGGAAGGAGGTAAATAAAGTGCGTAAGACAAGGGAGCAAATGGGAACTTCAGTGAAGGGGGCTAATGGGGAGGTGATAACAAGTAGTGGTGATGTGAGAAGGAGATGGAGTGAGTACTTTGAAGGTTTGTTGAATGTGTATGATGATAGAGTGGCAGATATAGGGTGTTTTGGTCGAGGTGGTGTGCAAAGTGAGAGGGTTAGGGAAAATGAGTTGGTAAATAGAGAAGAGGTAGTAAAAGCTTTACGGAAGATGAAAGCCGGCAAGGCAGCAGGTTTGGATGGTATTGCAGTGGAATTTATTAAAAAAGGGGGTGACTGTATTGTAGACTGGTTGGTAAGGTTATTCAATGTATGTATGATTCATGGTGAGGTGCCTGAAGATTGGCGGAATGCTTGCATAGTGCCATTGTACAAAGGCAAAGGGGATAAGAGTGAGTGCTCAAATTACAGAGGTATAAGTTTGTTGAGTATTCCTGGTAAATTATATGAGGGGGTATAGATTGAGAGGGTGAAGGCATGTACAGAGCATCAGATTGGGGAAGAGCAGTGTGGTTTCAGAAGTGGTTGAGGATGTGTGGATCAGGTGTTTGCTTTGAAGAATGTATGTGAGAAATACTTGGAAAAACAAATGGATTTGTATGTAGCATTTATGGATCTGGAGAAGGCATATGATAGAGGTGATAGAGATGCTCTGTGGAAGGTATTAAGAATATATGGTGTGGGAGGCAAGTTGTTAGAAGCAGTGAAAAGTTTTTATCGAGGATGTAAGGCATGTGTACGTGTAGGAAGAGAGGAAAGTGACTGGTTCTCAGTGAATGTGGGTTTGTGGCAGGGGTGTGTGATGTCTCCATGGTTGTTTAATTTGTTTATGGATGGGGTTGTCAGGGAGGTGAATGCAAGAGTTTTGGAAAGAGGGGCAAGTATGAAGTCTGTTCTGGATGAGAGAGCTTGGGAAGTGAGTCAGTTGTTGTTCGCTGATGATACAGTGCTGGTGGCTGATCCATGCAAGAAACTGCAGAAGCTGGTGACTGAGTTTGGTAAAGTGTGCGAAAGAAGAAAGTTAAGAGTAAATGTGAATAAGAGCAAGGTTATTAGGTACAGTAGGGTTGAGGGTCAAGTCAATTGGGAGGTAAGTTTAAATGGAGGAAAACTGGAGGAAGTAAAGTGTTTTAGATATCTGGGAGTGGATCTGGCAGCGGATGGAACCATGGAAGCGGAAGTGAATCATAGGGTGGGGGAGGGGGCGAAAATTCTGGGAGCCTTGAAGAATGTTTGGATGTCGAGAACATTATCTCGGAAAGCAAAAATGGGTATGTTTGAAGGAATAGTGGTTCCAACAATGTTGTATGGTTGCGAGGCATGGGCTATGGATAGAGTTGTGCGCAGGAGGGTGGATGTACTGGAAATGAGATGTTTGAGGACAATATGTGGTGTGAGGTGGTTTGATCGAGTAAGTAATGTAAGGGTAAGAGAGATGTGTGGAAATAAAAAGAGTGTGGTTGAGAGAGCAGAAGAGGGTGTTTTGAAATGGTTTGGTCACATGGAGAGAATGAGTGAGGAACGATTGACCAAGAGGATATATGTGTCAGAGGTGGAGGGAACGAGGAGAAGTGGGAGACCAAATTGGAGGTGGAAGGATGGAGTGAAAAAGATTTTGAGTGATCGGGGCCTGAACATGCAGGAGGGTGAAAGGTGTGCAAGGAATAGAGTGAATTGGAACGATGTGGTATACCGGGGTCAAAGTGCTGTCAATCGATTGAACCAGGGCATGTGAAGCGTCTTGGGTAAACCATGGAAAGTTGTGTGGGGCCTGGATGTGGAAAGGGAGCTGTAGTTTCGGTGCATTATTACATGACAGCTAGAGATTGAGTGTGAACGAATGGGGCCTTTGTTGTCTTTTCCTTAGCGCTACCTCGCACACATGAGGGGGGAGGGGGTTGTTATTCCATGTGTGGCGAGGTGGCGATGGGAACAAATAAAGGCAGACAGTATGAATTATGTACATGTGTATATATGTATACGTGTGTGTGTGTGTGTATATATGTGTACATTGAGATGTATAGGTATGTATATTTGCATGTGTGGACATGTATGTATATACATGTGTATGTGGGCGGGTTGGGCCATTCTTTCGTCTGTTTCCTTGTGCTACCTCGCTAACGCGGGAGACAGCGACAAAGCAAAATTAATAAAACAAATAAATATAATAAGTGATTGGTTCACTGATTATAAATGCTGTTAAGTTATTTTCATCATTGTTAACATTAGATACTTTTTCACTATTCCATGAGTACATATTAGGAATGGCACTTCTATTTTTACTTAAGTACATTTATTTCAGTGATAGTATCTAACTTAAGTAACAAGGTCTGGCACTTTTTGACCTCTGACCACAACCTCCCTCTCTCACACTCATTTGGTTTTTCCATCATTACCCCTTACAGTTTCAAGTTTGTTCTTTTCTATGCATTTCTCTTCCCTCACTTGACTTTACATTCAGTGTTTGTCCAATACATCCTACATTACAACTGCTCTCCACAAAAATGAAACAATCAATATCAGAATATGTGACAGAAATGTTGTTACCAGTATTAGCTTTCTAGTAACAATTCTGTCACTTTTATGGTGAATAGCAAACATACATGATATATTGTGCAAATACTGGACATAAAGGAAGACCAGTAAAAACCAATCTCAAAAGTTGTAAGGGGTAGTAGTGGAAAAAACAAGTGAATGTGAGGAAGGGAGGTTATGGTCTCTATTTACTGGCTGTTTGCCTCCTCTCCAATGATGCCACAACTACCACCTCACTCATGATACTGACCGTCTACTGTGCAACAAATTATCATTTTCGTTAACTAAAATTTGGTGGATTCTATATCAGTGAGACAACATAGTTATACAAGTTCATTCATTTCACAACCAATTTCCAGAGAATAATAGTCTGAATATCTTTTTTCTTTTCTGAAGTGCTGTGGTGAAGTGAAACAGTAATTTGTACTATAACTAAGATACTCTACTAAAAATAATGCAGAATCCATTTTGAGAGACATCATGAACACTTCCCAGACAGGTACCTTGAATAGGGAGAAAGTAGTTATGGTTACCCTTCCCACCTCCCATACTGTCCCAACACCACCTCCAACTTGACCCATGGAAATGGCTCTATACTTTCTGAGATAAACTGTCATTTTTGGTAACTTAAAATGTGGTGCATTCCATATCAACTGAAAACATGGTTACTTAAGCTTACTCATCATGCAACTGAAATGTTATACAAAAAATACTTCAATATTCCTTTTCTAATTCATTTGTATGAAACAATATTGATTTTTATAATGTAAATCTAATCAGTGCCAAAAATGTGTCAGAAATGACAGTGAAATACTCAATACCAGTGATTAGTTGTACGTCTTAGAGCAAATACTCTAGCACAGAATGAACCATGCAATCATTGTTGTAAGAGTTGTGACACTTTACACTTTGGCAACTGCTTCAAGGGTCTACAGGTGATGAAATTCATATGTATGTTTACCACAATCCCACCCTTCCTGCCAGTAGAATTTAGACCCTTGTCATATTAACTATTTATAAAGTGGATGTTATGCATAATCAAAAAACTGCTATGCTGCATGAGGATTCTAATTGAGGGAAAATAAGGCTATGTTGTTTAAAGTTAATTAATGACTTAAAAAAAGTGGTTCTAAGGGTCTCAAAAGTCTTGACACCTAACCCTATTTTTCCTAAAAACTCCTAGTATTCCAGGGACCTAACCCCTGTGAATAACAAGGAATAGATGTACCTGAGGAACAAGCTTTTCAGAAATTCTAATCAAAGTATTTCATGCTACTCATACAAACCCTCTCTGAGTTTTATGAATACCATCAATAATTCCTAAAAGTACTTAATACAGAAAAACTTATGTATTTTGTAGTCCATGCTATGCACATCCAATACTGTATTTGCATGTATGCATGGCCATCAAACATATATCCCTTTACCAACAAACATATATCCCTTTACCAAGTTTCATAACTGCCATGAGAAACCTGAGAAAACTATGACAGATATCCTAATCAAAGTTCCAAAAAGTACTGTGTGTGATCATATATACATTCACACTCCAAATCTTTGATATCCTTCTCCACAGTGGTGGAGGCATGAATGATCTATTATCACTTTTTCAGGAACAAACATGTAATAATAAAAATTATTACAAAAATCCTTAATGAAAAATTTGCAAAATTGTAATGCAACATTACAAACACTAGGCCCATACAGATGTAAACCACTGTGAAAATGGTATGGACCACCTTACCCAAATGTTACAAAAATGTTTATCAACTAACTCACAGTAATTCTGAGTTGAATGTATCTACATTACTCCACTTGCCTTCTTGATCTACATATGCCAAGTAATAGTATCTATGAAAATACAATACAATGTTATGTGTCTTAAGCCAAATATATAAAAACAGTATTTGGGCTCCTGACCCACATGGTCACCATTAATGTTGTTGGTTATCTGTGGCAATTTTACATGTTTACCTAAAATTACAGTTTTACACTGTATAGATAAAATATTTTTTTTTCATCAAATACTTAAACCAGTTCCATATGATTCAGAACCTAAAAAGACATAAATAGTGATAAAACAATATCCATTTCTACTCTTGGAGCATTAATTAGTTATTGGTTTTAAGTAACTATTACCTGATGATTGATATGATCAGTACTACAACAATTTACTACAGATGAAGTATTCAGCAATTTGTAGTCTAAAAATCATTATAATCAGTTATTGATTAATAAGAATCAGCTTGTAATGACATAAAAAAATGTTAACACATCCATAAAACATCTGGTGAATACCTGCTACAAGTAATGTGTCATAGTTTAGCTTACAGTCAATTAACAGAGTACATGAATATTTAGATTTCACCTTGAGAATCATGAAGGAATGATGTTACCATTTAAGATTTGAAATACACCTCTTCCCTGATTCTTTATGGCTGGGTCTTTTCTGTAAACTCAGCTGCACCATAATCAACAGAATTAATTGCCTTTCATAAATGATGAGGGCCCTGCCTATTCAGCTTTACTTCCTGCACTCAGATAATGAGGGTTGTGTATATCAACATTTCTCATAAACTGAAATTACAAAATCTGTGGAAATATCATATGCAATGCTGACAAGCATTCTATCAGCAGCAAGTAAATCTGACACACTCTGAGGTGCATTTTAATAATCAACCACTCTGATATCAATGACTACTGATGGTCCTCCTCTTAAACTCACACATTAACAGGCTAGAAGCGTGCCTATGGTAAAAAAAATCAAAGCACAGAAAACCCTGGAGAAAGTGAAACTTGTAGCCAGCCAAACATTAAACCAATGTTTCTCATACTGACAATATACAGCATTAACAAATTCAAAAATTTAGCACAACATTGAACACCCCAATATCAAAAAAAAATTAATCATCCTTAACCCTTTGAACACATATTTGTTTCAACTCTGGTTCCCTAAAAATTTTATTTTGCCATGAAAAAATAAATAGTTCGGATGAAATTTTTCATCATTATTTCTTGGTGAAAAGACACTAAAGCTTTCATGTTTGGCACTAAAATCAGATGAAACCAATGTTTTGTACTGAAAAATATGGTTTTTAATTAACTAATCACAGAAAATATACAAAAGCACATTTTGCAATATCTATAATCATAACTCTTGCCTTTTTAATTCAACCAAGTCTTAACAAGACTCACATACGCATGCACATATACTTTTAAATCTACGGAAAAATCTGACATAATCATGTTGATGTAATATGGCTTAATTTCAGGTAGTGGTTAGCAGGCAGCCTACAACCAAGGAGGTATATTACCAGTACTACCACCCTGGGTATCAGGAGGATTAGTGATGGCTGTGTAGTGAATCAGCTGCACCTCTCAGACCAAAGTGGTCATCTTTTCTTTCTGCTTCACCCACACATTGACTACTGGCATTCTATTCGCAAACATACAATCTTTCCTTGTCATACATAACATCTGACAATATTTGACTCACCTAGCTCATTCTTCAAAACTCTAGAATTTTCTGCAGTGGGCACTATACACTAGCCCTACCTTTTGGCAAAATGGTAGGAGCAACAGACAGAAGCAGTAGTTAGGAACATTTAGGCAGGAGCATTAAGCTGAAACATTAGGAAGAAGTAGTAAGTAGGAACTTAAAAACAAAACATATTCACATGAAGAGATAACTTCCCACGTATTCCCTGCGTGTCGTAGAAGGCGACTAAAAGGGGAGGGAGTGGGTGGCTGGAAATCCTCCCCTCCCGTTTTTTTTTCAATTTTCCAAAAGAAGGACCAGAGAAGGGGGGCCAGGTGAGGATATTCCCTCAAAGGCCCAGTCCTCTGTTCTTAACGCTACCTCGCTAATGCAGGAAATGGCGAATAGTATGAAAGAAAGAATGAAGAGATAACATATCATCTGAAACCTAGGAAGAAGTAGTAAGTAGGAACTTAAAATCAAACATATTCACGTGATGAGATAACATATTATCTGAAACTTTTCCTTAAAAAAAAAATATGAAAATTAGAAATCTTTGTGCATGTCAGTACAGCAATGTGGATGTCTGGCACCACTGTCAAGTTCCATCCTGGATGCATAGATGGCAGTACATTTGGTGTGGTATTCATTTCAAACTCTTGAGGGGTGTGGTCAAACAGCAGAGTGGTGGAAATATCAATTTTGTTGCCATTGAGAAAAGACAAACACCACCGTCAATTATACTGGAAGTTCATTTGACTGCAGGTGAACCACATATCAAGATTAAGCAATCCCCTGACCACCATCACATTTGCTAAAAATCAAAGTTATGGTGTACTCCATCTTGATATTCTATCTTCTCACTAGGTAAAATCCAAATATCTTTAGTTCATGTTACATTATAGAAAATACACTAATTACTTCTACATTGATAGACTTCTAAAATAAAAATGTGCCAAGTTAGAAAAACTAATTTATACAAAAAAAGTCTTCAGTCAATGATGTTCAGTTACTTTCAATAATTTAAACATAGCCATCCACACCTTTAAGTCCCAAAGATATAGTATAAAGAACTAGAGTCAAACATACACACTATACTTTTGTCATCAACAACAAGCTTCAAAAATATAGACTTCACTCATTTCTTTCATGCACAGTAGACTTAAACCTCAATTTATGGACTGAAGTTTGTTCTAAACTGTAGGCTCAATCAAACTTCATTCCATCATATACTTCCTATTTGAAATGCTGACTATCATTATGACTAGTATTTAGTTTTGTTTGATTACACGTACATTTGATTAGGTACTTAGAATTATTTGTAAAATGACCATTTTCTTGGTATCAATATAATCAAATCTAAACTAATCCATAAAGTTCTTGATAAATTTGAATCAGCTACGTACCTTGCAGTCTGATGATTAAAAATATGTCAAAGAAATCTTATGATGACTCCTGTCTAACTGCAAGAAACTATGCAATTATTCAGGATTGTTTTCTTTTTCAGGATGTGAGAAATGCTTGTGTAGCCACTGTGTTACATCCTCCATATTGTGTTCATGCCATTGTATATGTAAGCGGATGGTCTCCAGTGCCTGAGCAAGTGCTCTTTCTCCAGGCCCAACATCAACGTTCTTAAAGAATGACTCAACCTACAGAGTAAAGTTTCATTTAGTATGGCACAAGGATGACTAAGAAAAGGAAGTATAAAAGATAGAGTATTTTGTGGAAAGTTAGAAAACAGTTTTCACTGAAAGTTGATGGAGAGAGATGGGTGATTATTGGTGCATATGCACCTGGGCATGAGAAGAAAGATCATGAGAGGCAAGTGTTTTGGGAGCAGCTGAATGAGTGTGTTAGTGGTTTTGATGCACGAGACCGGGTTATAGTGATGGGTGATTTGAATGCAAAGGTGAGTAATGTGGCAGTTGAGGGAATAATTGGTATACATGGGGTGTTCAGTGTTGTAAATGGAAATGGTGAAGAGCTTGTAGATTTATGTGCTGAAAAAGGACTGATGATTGGGAATACCTGGTTTAAAAAGCGAGATATACATAAGTATACTTATGTAAGTAGGAGAGATGGCCAGAGAGCGTTATTGGATTACGTGTTAATTGACAGGCGCGCGAAAGAGAGACTTTTGGATGTTAATGTGCTGAAAGGTGCAACTGGAGGGATGTCTGATCATTATCTTGTGGAGGCTAAGGTGAAGATTTGTATGGGTTTTCAGAAAAGAAGAGTGAATGTTGGGGTGAAGAGGGTGGTGAGAGTAAGTGAGCTTGGGAAGGAGACTTGTGTGAGGAAGTACCAGGAGAGACTGAGTACAGAATGGAAAAAGGTGAGAACAATGGAAGTAAATGGAGTGGGGGAGGAATGGGATGTATTTAGGGAATCAGTGATGGATTGCGCAAAAGATGCTTGTGGCATGAGAAGAGTGGGAGGTGGGTTGATTAGAAAGGGTAGTGAGTGGTGGGATGAAGAAGTAAGAGTATTAGTGAAAGAGAAGAGAGAGGCATTTGGACGATTTTTGCAGGGAAAAAATGCAATTGAGTGGGAGATGTATAAAAGAAAGAGACAGGAGGTCAAGAGAAAGGTGCAAGAGGTGAAAAAAAGGGCAAATGAGAGTTGGGGTGAGAGAGTATCATTAAATTTTAGGGAGAATAAAAAGATGTTCTGGAAGGAGGTAAATAAAGTGCGTAAGACAAGGGAGCAAATGGGAACTTCAGTGAAGGGCGCAAATGGGGAGGTGATAACAAGTAGTGGTGATGTGAGAAGGAGATGGAGTGAGTATTTTGAAGGTTTGTTGAATGTGTTTGATGATAGAGTGGCAGATATAGGGTGTTTTGGTCAAGGTGGTGTGCAAAGTGAGAGGGTTAGGGAAAATGATTTGGTAAACAGAGAAGAGGTAGTAAAAGCTTTGCGGAAGATGAAAGCCGGCAAGGCAGCAGGTTTGGATGGTATTGCAGTGGAATTTATTAAAAAAAGGGGGTGACTGTGTTGTTGACTGGTTGGTAAGGTTATTTAATGTATGTATGACTCATGGTGAGGTGCCTGAGGATTGGCGGAATGCGTGCATAGTGCCATTGTACAAAGGCAAAGGGGATAAGAGTGAGTGCTCAAATTACAGAGGTATAAGTTTGTTGAGTATTCCTGGTAAATTATATGGGAGGATATTGATTGAGAGGGTGAAGGCATGTACAGAGCATCAGATTGGGGAAGAGCAGTGTGGTTTCAGAAGTGGTAGAGGATGTGTGGATCAGGTGTTTGCTTTGAAGAATGTATGTTAGAAATACTTAGAAAAGCAAATGGATTTGTATGTATCATTTATGGATCTGGAGAAGGCATATGATAGAGTTGATAGAGATGCTCTGTGGAAGGTATTAAGAATATATGGTGTGGGAGGCAAGTTGTTAGAAGCAGTGAAAAGTTTTTATCGAGGATGTAAGGCATGTCTACGTGTAGGAAGAGAGGAAAGTGATTGGTTCTCAGTGAATGTAGGTTTGCGGCAGGGGTGTGTGATGTCTCCATGGTTGTTTAATTTGTTTATGGATGGGGTTGTTAGGGAGGTGAATGCAAGAGTTTTGGAAAGAGGGGCAAGTATGAAGTCTGTTGGGGATGAGAGAGCTTGGGAAGTGAGTCAGTTGTTGTTCGCTGATGATACAGCGCTGGTGGCTGATTCATGTGAGAAACTGCAGAAGCTGGTGACTGAGTTTGGTAAAGTGTGTGAAAGAAGAAAGTTAAGAGTAAATGTGAATAAGAGCAAGGTCATTAGGTACAGTAGGGTTGAGGGTCAAGTCAACTGGGAGGTGAGTTTGAATGGAGAAAAACTGGAGGAAGTGAAGTGTTTTAGATATCTGGGAGTGGATCTGGCAGCGGATGGAACCATGGAAGCGGAAGTGGATCATAGGGTGGGGGAGGGGGCGAAAATTCTGGGAGCCTTGAAGAATGTGTGGAAGTCGAGAACATTATCTCGGAAAGCAAAAATGGGTATGTTTGAAGGAATAGTGGTTCCAACAATGTTGTATGGTTGCGAGGCTTGGGCTATGGATAGAGTTGTGCGCAGGAGGATGGATGTGCTGGAAATGAGATGTTTGAGGACAATGTGTGGTGTGAGGTGGTTTGATCGAGTAAGTAACGTAAGGGTAAGAGAGATGTGTGGAAATAAAAAGAGCGTGGTTGAGAGAGCAGAAGAGGGTGTTTTGAAATGGTTCGGGCACATGGAGAGAATGAGTGAGGAAAGATTGACCAAGAGAATATATGTGTCAGAGGTGGAGGGAACGAGGAGAAGAGGGAGACCAAATTGGAGGTGGAAAGATGGAGTGAAAAAGATTTTGTGTGATCGGGGCCTGAACATGCAGGAGGGTGAAAGGAGGGCAAGGAATAGATTGAATTGGAGCGATGTGGTATACCGGGGTTGACGTGCTGTCAGTGGATTGAATCAAGGCATGTGAAGCGTCTGGGGTAAACCATGGAAAGTTGTGTAGGTATGTATATTTGCGTGTGTGGACGTATGTATATACATGTGTATGGGGGTGGGTTGGGCCATTTCTTTCGTCTGTTTCCTTGCGCTACCTCGCAAACGCAGGAGACAGCGACAAAGCAAAAAAAAAAGAAAAAAGAAAAAAAAGAAACTTAAGTCAAACTTAACTACCAAACTAATTTCAGTGTGTGTCCAAGAGGCTCCACTACACAAAAGATATGACAAATAAGTCCCACTTTCTAAAACAGATTTACCAGTACCTATTGATAATTGGCAACTGAAAAGCTACAGCTGATCCAACCAGTTTGTGCTCCAAAACAGTGTAACATATGAGGTTTCAGCTACAAGACCAATCAAATAACAGCATACTGCAAATTAAAGCAAGGAGGATTAATTATATTCTAAAAGATAAGTTAGACAACATGGAGAACACAGAGAGTTTTAGGTGGTGATGCAATCCAGATTTTGATTTAGACTTTAGAAGCACTTTCTGACAAAGAAGACTAAAGGATGTGGGATACAACAGCTCTATATTATGAAAAAGTTAAGAATATACTAATTCATGATGAATGTGGAAAGGGAGCTGTGGTTTCGGTGCATTATTACATGACAGCTAGAGACTGAGTGTGAATGAATGTGGCCTTTGGTGTCTTTTCCTAGTGCTACCTCGCACACGAGGGGGGAGGGGGTTGTTATTCCATGTGTGGCGAGGTGGCGATGGGAACAAATAAAGGTAGACAGTATGAATTATGTACATGTGTATATATGTATATGTCTGTGTGTGTATATATATGTGTACATTGAGATGTATAGGTATGCATATTTGCGTGTGTGGACGTGTATGTATATACATGTGTATGTGGGCAGGTTGGGCCATTCTTTCATCTGTTTCCTTGCGCTACCTCGCTAACGCGGGAGACAGCGACAAAGCAAAATAAAATAAAATGATGAAAAGAAGAAAAAGAGAGGAAATAAGGAACCTTGTTAGTACATCCAATAAACACAAAAAGTATGTCAATAATGGCAGGATTTAGGGAACTGAATAACACTGCAAAGGAACATGACTTCAAAAGCTAAGTGAAAGAGGAAAATTATGATAAGTGAATGGAAAACATATGCTTTATCTGTGTAAGAGCTGCAGTGAAAAATAAAAAAACATTGAAAAAAGTAATGAAGGAAAAATCAAAATGATGCAGGAATCACCAAAGATAGAAGATTTCAATTATAAAGAAACAGACTGGAAGATTCTAATTTCTTATGGATAAAGAGTAGGTAGGTAGATAGCAGTTGGTGGGCAGCCACCGACCAGGCAGGTATGTTACTGGTACTAACTGCCTAGGTACTGGGATGGTTAGTAATGGCTGCATAGTGAGCCAGCACTTCAATGGTAAAGTGCACTCCTTTGACCCAGATAGCTGTCTTTTCTATTTGCCTTATCTACACATGGATTGCCAGCATTCTGTCTCCAACCATACAATCTCTCCATGTCACATATAACAGTTGACAGTGCTTAACTCACAACTCATTCTTTGCAACCCTAGATTTTCTTGTGGTAAGTGCCTTGCACTAGCCCTGCTTTTTGGCAAAATGGTAGGAGCAACAGATAGAGAAAGTATGTAGGAACATTAGGTAGAAGTAGTAAGAGCATTAGCTTGGAACATTAGGTAGATGTATCAGGTTGGAACATTATGTGGGAATATTTGGTAGACACATTAGGGAGAAGCAGTTGGTAGGATCATGAGATGGGAGCCCCTGAAAACACTGCATTAGAGTTGACTTCTGCCAGTGGTCTGTAATGGGTGAGGTGCAAAAGGCTAAGAAGCAGCACTGGAGTTCAGCAGTTATGGAGATTCTTTTGCCATGGCCACCCCTTTGACGGAGTTTCCAAAGGGATAAGGTGTCAAAAATATAGAACAGAAAAATAGAATAGAAGGTATATGAAAATATAACTGTCTCAGCATGATAATGGGAGGACAAAAAATACAGGAATTATGACCAGATGTTATCTTTAAACATAGTTACGAGGGAAATGAAATTATCAGATGATATGCAAACTGGTAAAAGTTTTCGTGTAATGAGTTGGCATAAGGTTTTGGGGCTGCTTTCTGAATGCAGTGCAGTGTGTAATACGTTTACACTATACATTGTCAATGACTACTGATTATGATACCAGAGAGATCCAATTGGGTGATGAGACGCCAGAAACATTTGACCTATTTCTGTTAACCTACTCATTTGCACCAGTTTCTGGTGTAAGACTGGGAAAGTCCAAAGCCAAAACCTCCCAAGATTAGACAGCATTTGACTGTTGTGAAAGACAGACATATAGCTACAGGTATTGGATTTTAGACTTAGAATATTAACCATATTTCTGAGTAAATTAGAGACAAATACTTCACAATATACCAAATACTGTATTCTAAAGTCATTATAATAATTCAATATGAAGTTTAAAAACAACCAAGGAAAAATAAATCTTTATTTTTCATCAGAAATTTATCACACTACAAAAAAGTCTTTCACTCCTTTTGTAGAATCTGATATAATATAAAGTCAGGGGTTAGTGAGAGGACAAGAGCAAGGGAAGGAGTAGCACTACTCCTGAAACAGGAGTGGTGGGAGTATGTGATAGAATGTAAGAAAGTAAATTCTAGATTAATATGGGTGAAACTGAAAGTTGATGGAGATAGAGGGGTGATTATTGGTGAATATGCACCTGGGCATGAGAAGAAAGATCATGAGAGGCAAGTGTTTTGGGAGCAGATGAATGAGTGTTAGTGGTTTTGATGCACAAGACCGGGTTATAGTGATGAGTGATTTGAATGCAAAGGTGAGTAATGTGGCAGTTGAGGGAATAATCGGTATACATGGGGTGTTCAGTGTTGTAAATGGAAATGGTGAAGAGCTTGTAGATTTATGTGCTGAAAAAGGACTGGTGATTGGGAATACCTGGTTTAAAAAGTGAGATATACATAAGTATATGTATGTAAGTAGGAGAGATAGCCAGAGAGTGTTATTGGATTACGTGTTAATTGATAGGCGCGCGAGAGAGACTTTTGAATGTTAATGTGCTGAGAGGTGCAACTGGAGGGATGTCTGATCATTATCTTGTGGAGGCGAAGGTGAAGATTTGTATGGGTTTTCAGAAAAGAAGAGAGAATGTTGGGGTGAAGAGGGTGGTGAGAGTAAGTAAGCTTGGGAAGGAGACTTGTGTGAGGAAGTACCAGGAGAGACTGAGTACAGAATGGAAAAAGGTGAGAACAAAGGAGGTAAGGGGAGTGGGGGAGGAATGGGATGTATTTAGGGAAGCAGTGATGGCTTGTGCAAAAGATGCTTGTGGCATGAGAAGCGTGGGAGATGAGCAGATTAGAAAGGGTAGTGAGTGGTGGGATGAAGAAGTAAGATTATTAGTGAAAGAGAAGAGAGAGGCATTTGGATGATTTTTGCAGGGAAAAAATGCAAAAAAGTGGGAGATGTATAAAAGAAAGAGACAGGAGGTCAAGAGACAGGTGCAAGAGGTGAAAAATGGGGCAAATGAGAGTTGGGGTGAAAGAGTATCGTTAAATTTTAGGGAGAATAAAAAGATGTTCTGAAAGGAGGTAAATAAAGTGCATAAGACAAGGGAGCAAATGGGAACTTCAGTGAAGGGGGTTAATGGGGAGGTGATAACAAGTAGTGGTGATGTGAGAAGGAGATGAAGTGAGTATTTTGAAGGTTTGTTGAATGTGTTTGATGATAGAGTGGCAGATATAGGGTGTTTTGGTCGAGGTGGTGTGCAAAGTGAGAGGGTTAGGGAAAATGATTTGGTAAACAGAGAAGAGGTAGTAAAAGCTTTACGGAAGATGAAAGCCAGCAAGGCAGCAGGTTTGGATGGTATTGCAGTGGAATTTATTAAAAAAAGGGGGTGACTGTATTGTTGACTGGTTGGTAAGGTTATTTAATGTATGTATGATTCATGGTGAGGTGCCCGAGGATTGGCGGAATGTGTGCATAGTGCCATTGTACAAAGGCTGAGGGGATAAGAATGAGTGCTCAAATTACAGAGGTATAAGTTTATTGAGTATTCCTGGTAAATTATATGGGAGGGTATTGATTGAGAGGGTGAAGGCATGTACAGAGCATCAGATTGGGGAAGAGCAGTGTGGTTTCAGAAGTGGTAGAGGATGTGTGGATCAGCTGTTTGCTTTGAAGAATGTATGTGAGAAATACTTAGAAAAGCAAATGGATTTGTATGTAGCATTTATGGATCTGGAGAAGGCATATGATAGAGTTGATACAGATGCTCTGTGGAAGGTACTAAGAATATATGGTGTGGGAGGCAAGTTGTTAGAAGCAGTGAAAAGTTTTTATCTAGGATGTAAGGCATGTGTACGTGTAGGAAGAGAGAAAAGTGATTGGTTCTCAGTGAATGTAGGTTTGCGGCAGGGGTGTGTGATGTCTACATGGTTGTTTAATTTGTTTATGGATGGGGTTCTTAGGGAGGTGAATGCAAGAGTTTTGGAAAGAGGGGCAAGTATGAAGTCTGTTGGGGATGAGAGAGCTTGGGAAGTGAGTCAGTTGTTGTTTGCTGATGATACAGCACTGGTGGCTGATTCATGTGAGAAACTGCAGAAGCTGGTGACTGAGTTTGGTAAAGTGTTTGAAAGAAGAAAGTTAAGAGTAAATGTGAATAAGAGCAAGGTTATTAGGTACAGTAGGGTTGAGGGTTAAGTCAATTGGGAGGTAAGTTTGAATGGAGAAAAACTGGAGGAAGTAAAGTGTTTTAGATATCTGGGAATGGCTCTGGCAGCGGATGGAACCATGGAAGCGGAAGTGAATCATAGGGTGGGGGAGGGGGCGAAAATCCTGGGAGCCTTGAAGAATGTGTGGAAGTCGAGAACATTATCTCGGAAAGCAAAAATGGGTATGTTTGTAGGAATAGTGGTTCCAACAATGTTGCATGGTTGTGAGGCGTGGGCTATGGATAGAGTTGTGCGCAGGAGGGTGGATGTGCTGGAAATGAGATGTTTGAGGACAATATGTGGTGTGAGGTGGTTTGATCGTGTAAGTAATATAAGGGTAAGAGAGATGTGTGGAAATAAAAGGAGCGTGGTTGAGAGAGCAGCAGAGGGTGTTTTGAAATGGTTTGGGCACATGGAGAGAATGAGTGAGGAAAGATTGACCAAGAGGATATATATGTCAGAGGTGGAGGGAATGAGGAGAAGTGGGAGACCAAATTGGAGGTGGAAAGATGGAGTGAAAAAGATTTTGAGTGATTGGGGCCTGAACATGCAGGAGGGTGAAAGGCGGGCAAGGAATAGAGTGAATTGGATCGATGTGGTATACCGAGGTCGACGTGCTGTCAATGGATTGAATCAGGGCATGTGAAGCGCCTTGGGTAAACCATGGAAAGTTGTATGGGGCCTGGATGTGGAAAGGGAGCTGTGGTTTCGGGCATTATTGCATGACAGCTAGAGACTGAGTGTGAACGAATGGGGCCTTTGTTGTCTTTTCCTAGCGCTACCTCGCACACATGAGGGGGGAGGGGGATGTTATTCCATGTGTGGCGAGGTGGCGATGGGAATGAATAAAGGCAGACAGTGTGAATTGTGTGCATGTGTATATATGTATGTGTCTGTGTGTGTATTTATATGTGTACATTGAGATGTATGGGTATGTATATTTGTGTGTGTGGACGTGTATGTATATACATGTGTATGGGGGTGGGTTGGGCCATTTCTTTCGTCTGTTTCCTTGCGCTACCTCGCAAACGCCGGAGACAGCGAAAAAAAAAAAGGTCTTTCACTCCTTTTGTAGAATCTGATATAATGCATATTTGCATTCAAACCAATTTCTTTACAAGTAAATAGTGATTTTAGCTATTTACTGATTTAGTGATTTATGTACAATTCATGGGAAAAAAATTTCATAAATTTTCTATATCTTTGATGTAAATCATCCTTTTTCTCTATCCAGGATGGATTTCAAGGAATTCTGGCATCAGATCTAGAGAATATATCTATTTTTGATTAAGAAAACGTCAAATTAATAGTCATTTTCATTGGATTAATGTTGCTAAATTAAATTATGCAGCAAAATGGTCATTGTACACAAGAGAAAGGGATAAAAGTGGAAAACAGAATCAAAGAGGTATAAATATGGAAACTCCTCATATTGAACAATTTCTTTGAGGTGATAAATCAGGATATGAAGTTCTTGCCAAAATATAGACACTTACATGTAAGGTTCTGTAGAATCTATGATAAGAGAGTGAGGGAAGGTTAAAAATGAGAGATGTGATTCGATAAAAGATATCAGAAAGGAATATAGCACAGAGATATTTGATGTACGAGATTTAAGTGGCAAGTCAGCCAAACAACATGTTTAAAAATCATGGGATGAATACAGCAGGAAAAGCTGGGAGTGGGAAAGAAACTCTGAAAAGATTTTTATGGATACAGGAGAGAAAAATCCAAACTTTTCCATATGGCCTTGGGGCAATATCTGATTTTTCTACTCAATTCAAATTCTATGTCCTCAGGGTAATATCTGATTCTTTTATTGAGTTGAGACTCTAGGTCCTTAGGGCTTCAAAACATGGTGATTAGCTAGGAAATCCTCCAATGGAAGACATGATTTGAAAAGCTAAAAAGCCTTTTGTGTCTCCAAAGGGCTAGTCTTGTACACATTGGATAAATCTTCTAGGAATAATGAGACAGGCTTACAAGCATCAAACTGGTTATCTTCCAAGGATAAGGTTCTTCTTGGTTACTCACTACCATGACCAAGCTCCCTGAGAATGACGTCCATGTTAGAACCACCAGGCAGCACGTGGTCTCCAAGAAAAGGAACTAGGAATGGTCATAAAGATCATGGAGATTGGAGGTTCAGCTCTTCTCTAAGATAAACTAATTTCTGAAGGATTAAGTGGGGGTATAGTTCCAGCAATCACCATTATTTCCTTGCCAAGGTCATTAACCCTTAAATTCCAGGAGTCATCAAGTAAGGACTGACATAGCTGGCTCCAGGAATCATCATGTAAAGGCTTATGTAGCAGGCTGCAGGAATCATCATATAAAGGCTTCTGCAGCAGGCTCCAGGAATCATCATATAAGTGCTAATTTTCATGGCCTTTTTTAAATCCCCTGGCTATGCTTTGATATCTGTATGGTGGCTAAGTGTTGCTATGGTGATTACAGGTGCCTTCTTCAGAGACTAACACTCTTCGGAAACAATGAAGAATAAATACATTTGTAAATATGTGGAATTATATTTGTAAATAGTAACCTTAAACAGTAAATAATCATATTTAGTGAATTTGTACAGCAAGGCTCACTCTGCCCTTACATCCACCCATTCCCCACCAATCCATACTTGGGTACTTCCTTCCTGTCCCCCAGCCCTTCTCTCCTTATAGAGGCTCCTACACTACCCAAAAAGCTGGCCACATTCACCAGTCAAGACCACTGGTCATAAAGTGTTGTGATGTTTTCTATGCGTCTATATGTAAGTATGTGCAAATGAGTAAATACGTGTGCTGTTACTATGTATGCATCTACTTCATGAGTACATCATACATATGTAAATAAGTATCTTTTTTTACTTAGATAGCTCCAGTCAAGGAAAAAACTCCACATCAAGGCTGAGCCTTAATTGAAATATAGAGAGGATTATGAAGCAAAAAATGAAAAGACAAGGGAATGTAGTTACAAATTTTGGAGGAAGTGAAAAACCTGTCTTTTCAAATGTGCCAGGTCATAGTTTTTGGGAAGGACATGAGAAGGCAGAGAGTTTCAATACTTTGAAGTATAGGCAAAGAAACAGTTATCAAAACATCCCAACCTTGAGTTGCTGATGGCCACACAGTGATCATGTGGTGCAGCAGGTTGCTGAGTATTGCATGGTATAGCTAGTGGTGGATACACACAAGTAGCCAACTCTTATGAGCAAAAACCAAAATAATACCAACATTGCAGAGTAGGGCAAGAGGGACAGTTTATAAGTCGGACAAATTTTGACTCAACTCTGTCAAGCAAGGATGTATAGTCAGAACCACCCCAGATGTAACAGCACTACTCCATTCAAGGATGAATCAATCCTTTGTATGAATGGAGCAATTGTTCAAAAGAAAATATTGATATCTAAACAGGACACCTAGTTTCTTCAAGGCAGACTTAGCTATTCTCATAATGTTGGGTTTCCTAGAAAGATTACATGTTACAGTAATACCAAGTATGTTCAATGAGTCAAAGGAAAGATGAGAGTGTGAGGAGTCTTCAATAGAGGCAGGTACAAACTGGGTTTTGGAGGCATTAAACTTAACTAGATTTCATCTACCCCACTGAGATATTTTGTCCGAGTTTACTGAGGAAGCTGTATCAAGACAAGATTCTGATTGAGTGAGAGAAAAAGGAAAAGAACTGAAGTATGCAGGTGAAAGAAGTGTTGAGTCATCAGCATATGAATGCATTTGATTATTTGTGGAGGAGAGGAAATCGTTGAAGAAATGAAGAAAATGTGTAGGGGACAGGGCAGAACCTTGAGGGACACCACTTTTGATGGAGAAAGTAGGGGAGGCTGATCCATCAACAACCACAGAGATAGATCAAATGGAGAGGAATCTAGATATGAAGGGGTAAAGTGAAAAAGGGAAGCCAAAAGACAGCAGCTAAGAGATAAGACCCCAATGCCACACCCTGTCAAAAGGTTTGGATATGTCAAGGGTAACTACACGACACCCTAAAATCATTCAGGGATGATGATCGGACATAAGTAAGATAAAAAAAAAGAATACCACCAATCATTCTTGCCTTACAGAAGCTATACTGGTAATCAGAGAGAAGACTGTGCATTCCAAGGTGTCTAAAGATATGGGAGTTGAGGAGGGATTCAAATACCTTGGGAATGGTAGATGTCAAAGCAATAGGATGATAGAGAGGTCAGAATGGTCACTTTCCTTACATGTAAACATATGCTCAATGTATGAATAAGTATACATGTAATTCTTACCAATAACCCATTGTGTTTGTCTGTCTGATTGTCTAGGGATGGGATGTATCAGTAAGTGCTTCCAAGAAGAAGGAAAAGTTTTTGTTTTCAAACAGAAACAGAAAGGACAAGAAAGCAAAGGTGCAAGTTTAGTGGCACACACTTTCAGTAAACAGGAATAGATGCCTTGTTTGTGTTCAGGGAGAGAATCACTTTTTGGACAGTCTGAAAAGAGATTATGAGGAGGGGCAAAAGAGTAGTAACAAGAGCATCAGGGGGTGAAGGAATGTTAGAGTCATCCAAGGTGAGTTAGAGAAGAGGGAACCAAAGAGAGTTGCTTTATCTATGGTAGAGACAGTTACAGCACCATGAGAATGTAAAAAAGAAGGAAAGGTAGAGCAAAAGAAGTTGCTTGAGATGCCCTTAGCTAAAGACCTATCAGTGGATGACAAGGAAAGGTTATCGCACTTCCTTTGAATAAGTAACCAGAAATATTTACAGCTGTCATTTAGTAAATCTACATCATGATGTTCATCCCTTCATGCATTCCCTCTTCCCCTACTAAACCTGTCACTGCCTCCGCCAAGTGGCATCAACTTCAGTGCTACTTTAAGGGTCAAGTACCTTGAATGAATACAGGATGCTTCCTGATGAGTATTTACTGAAATGGTGACCTTATTTCTTATAAGTTTTTTCCATTTTTTCTCTTTCAAATAAAAGTCTATGATCATGGTCCAACAGGTGAATCTAAAAATTGGTGGAAACCATGAAAAGGGCCTTTTTTTCCTGGACAGAAGAGCACCCACAGGATGAGGACTGTAAGCCCATCAGGGAACAAGGTCGGTCTGTATATGGTCTGAGGCAAGGTCTGGCTCCTTAGTCACATCTGGGTGGGGAAAGATCTAGAAGCACCCCTCAACTGGTGAGATAACCAAAGATCTAATTCAGAAAACCTGCATCCATTCTTTGTCAGTCCATGACAAGAGACCTTTTTTTACAGAGATGGGTTCTCACAAGATTTGCCTTTTCAGTAATATGACAATTGATGAAACAACTATTGTTTAAAAAGCAGGCTATTCAGAAAAATCTCCAACGCAATTTGAACCTATTAGGATGGAAGAAGCATTTGACTAAGCACAGCAGACATGGCAAACAAACTTCACATGGTATGGTGACTAGTGGCAAGCCTGTCTACAGATGAGTGAAGAGGAGCTGCAGAGGGCTGTGTCTTATGATGTGTAAAAGCATAGGCAATTGAAGGTAAATACAAGTAAAAGTAAAGTAATGGTATCTGAAATGAAACAATGAAAGTAAAGATTTTGTAAAACCATAATGAGTGAAAGAAGAAAGTGTACTAAATTTTGCTTTGGGTATGAGTGAAGAAAGACTGGAAAAGGTGAGAGAATCTAAGTATTTACAAGCTGTCCTGGATAAGTTTGGTAATATGGAAGGAGAAATAAAGGAAAGAGCAGGAGAGTATAAAAGAGTCACTGGGTCTCTTAATAGAATAATGAAGGGTAGAGGTATAAGTACTGAACTGAAGAGAGGATTAAGGGAAAGCCTGACCTATACAAAGGAAACATGGACATGGAATGAATTACAGAGGTCAAGAATCCAGGCTGTGGAAATGAGCTATTTCGGAGGAGCATGTGGTGTGACTAGATGGAATGAAGAAAAAAATGAAAGGGTGTATGAAAGATGTGGTATGGCGGGAAATGAAAAGGAAATGAGCTGCAGAGCAGTAGAAATGCAATACTTTGAGGTGGTTTGGGCACGTAGAAAGAATGCAAGATTGGGAGTTTACAAGGAGAGTGTATGATAGGACAATCAAAGGGGTTGGTGTGAGAGGAAGACACCTGTGGCATGGGCAAACAGTTTGGAGGAATACCAGAGGGAAAGAAACGATGGAGGGATGCATGGAATGGTGTGTGTGAAGAAGGCATGTAAGGACAGGGATAAGTGGAAACTCTTCTGCCATGGCCATCTTTTGATGGAAGTTCCCAGATATAGATAGAGGGTAGGTACATAACTGGAGATGTTAAGTCTTTCTTGATAAATCAACTTTTGCATAAACTACAAAATCAATATGAGCACATGGTAGTGTGAAAGCCTTTGTGCACTGAACTTAGTTAAGGATATATGCATTTCAACTGTGAGACTGATCCACTCAAGGTATATGAGAATGGAGTTCAACATAGCAAATATAGTGATAGATATTCTAACTAGGACTTCCAGATCCTTGTAAATTTGAGATTTTGCTAATGATATTTTCTGAACCAACCAAGCAAATGATCATCACCTCCAAATCAAATGAAAAAATGAGAGAAGTGCCATATAATAATCAAACTAACGATAAAACTTTATTAAACTAACCTCTCCTAGATCAAATGCAGATGTGAAAGGAGATGTGACAGCTTTGATAATTGCCCCCATGGTAAAGGATCCATGACGGAACAGTTGAAATATCTGAGACCAATGCTGACGGACCATTCGCCAAGCAGGTAACTTTCCACCTGGATTTTTGCTAACTTCCTGCAGAACTGTCTGCACATCTTGAGGTCTGATCTTTGTATCATCCAATGTGTACTCCAAATATCTGATAACAGAGAAATAAGCACATTAAGATTCCTTAAGCACAATCAAGAATTATTTATCAGTTAGCACAGTATTCATTGCCCTTTATGCTCCCACTTTTGAATCATACTTCTAAGCCAAATGCTGCAATACTGTTTACAGTGTCAAGTGTGAATTTTTGAAATAGTATCATTTGGTGTAGTGATTTCAGGAGCTGGCTGCTAATCTACCTGTCTAGGCTCAAAATCTTCACTCTTGATATATCAAAACTTGTGTAAATCATTGCATGGGGAGAATACTGGAAATCTATCATCAACAGGATTTTACAGATTTTAAAAATATATTAGCCACAGCCGGTACTCCAACCCTTTCTCCCAGTAAGGATAAAGAAAAACAGAAAGTCCAAATTTGGGTAACTCATCCTCTGGGAATTTTCATACTCAAGAAACAAAAAGCAGAAACCAATTAAAACAAAATGCAAAACAATATAGAAGTTACAAATGCAGCCCAGGTGAGAGCATGGAAGTGGCAGAATGATGCACCTGATTATATTTTGCCCAATTGCAGACAAGGTCTTTGAGGTCCCTTATTACATATGTACACTATGAATATCATAAAACATACCTAAGCAACTACAAAAATGACAAAAAAATCGACTTACTATATAGACAGTCCCAGGCAGTGGTGGTAAATCTCTGAACATCTTACATGTTTCAATTCCAATGTCACTACTGTACACCTTTAATGAGAGTATAACATTCTCCTTAACACATTATATCTAGCCTATTCTTTCTTTTCTTTTAAACTATTCGCCATTTCCCGCGTTAGCGAGGTAGCGATAAGAACAGAGGACTGGGCCTTTTTTGGAATATCCTCACCTGGCCCCCCTCTGTTCCTTCTTTTGGAAAAAAAAAAAAACGAGAGGGGAGGATTTCCAGCCCCCCGCTCCCTCCCCTTTTAGTCGCCTTCTACGACACACAGGGAATACGTGGGAAGTATTCTTAATCCCCTATCCCCAGGGATAATCTAGCCTATACATATATTAAAACTGTAAGACAACTTCTGTCATGATCTGTAACTACTGGATACCAAGATAAGAAGAGAAAGGAGATAGGTGGTATGTTTGAGGAAAGAATGTTCTGCCTCTGAGTGAAATGAAGCTCAATGGTGAAGGGGAAGAATGGTTTGGAAATGTCTTGGAAGTAAAGTCAGAGGTGGGTGAAAGGACAAGAGCTAAGGAAAGAGTAGCACTACTCCTGAAGCAGGAGTTGTGGGAGTGTGTGATAGTGAAAGGAAGTAAATTCCAGATCAATGTGGGTAAAACTGAAAGTGGAAGGTGAGAGGTGAGCAATTGCTGGTGCTTATATACCTGGTCATGAGAAGAAAGATCATGAGAGGCAAGTGTTTTGGGAGCAATTGAGTGAGTGCGTCAATAGTTTTGGTGCATGAGACCAGGTATTAGTGATAGGTGACTTAAATGCATAGGTAAGTAATGTGGCAGTTGAAGGTATAATCAGTGTGCATGGGGTATTCAATATTATGAATGGAAATGGTGAAGAACTTGTGGAGTTGTGTGATGAAAAAAGACTGGTGATTGGGAATACCTGGTTTAAAAGAGAGATATACACAAGTATATATATATGAGTAGGAGAGATGGTCAAAGGACATTGTTAGATTACACATTAATTGATAGGCATGTAAAATAGAGAGTTCTCGATGTAAAAGTGCTGAGAGGGGCAGCTGGTAGGATGTCTGATTACTATCTTGGGGAGGTGAGGGTGAAGATTTGTCAAGGTTTTTGAAAAAGAGGACACAATGTCAGGGTGAAGAGAGTGGTGAGAGTAAGTGAGCTTGGAAAGACTTTGTGAAGAAATACAATAACAGATTGAGTGTAGAATGGCAGAAGGTGAGAGCAAATCAAGTGAGTGGAGTGGGTGAAGAATGGGAGATATTTAAAGTGGCAGTGATGGCATGTGCAAAAGATGCACATGGCATGCAAAAGGTGGGAGGTGGGCAGATTAAAAATGATAGCAAGTAATGGGATGAAAAAGTAAAGTGGCTGGTGAGAGAAAAGAGAGGAGTTTGGGCAGTACTTATAAAGAAGGAATGCAAATGACTGGGAGATGTACAAGAGAAAAAAGGAAAAGGTTAAGAGGAAGGTGCAAAAATTGAAAAAGAGGACAAATGAGAGTTGGGGTGAGTGAGTATTGGTTAACTTTAGAGAGAATAAGATGTTTTGGAAAGAAGTTAATATTGTGCAAAATAACAAGAGAAAAATAGGAACATCAGAAGGGAGGCAAAAGGGGAAGCAGTTACAGGTAGTTATAAGGTGAGATGATGGAATTAATATTTTGAAGGACTTAAATGTGTCTGATGATATGGTAGCACATAAAGTGTTTTTGGGTTGGTGTGGTATGCAAAATAAGAGAGTCCTGGAGATTGGTTTGGTGAAGAGACAAGAGATGATAAAAGCCTTACATAAGATGAATTGTGGCAAGATGGCTGGAGTGGAATTCATTAAGAAAGGGGGTGACTGTGTTGTTCATTAGTTGGTAAGGAATTCAATGTATGCATTGATCATGGCGAGGGGCATGAGGACTGTTAGAATGCATGGATAGTGCCATTGTATAGAGGCAAGGGGGATAAAGGCGAGTGTTCAAAATAAAGAGGTATACATTTGTTGAGTGTACCTGGTATGTTGTGTGGGTGGGGTAGTAATTGAGATGGTGAAGGAATGTACAGAGCATTAGACTGGGGAAAAGCAGTTTTTTTAAGTTGAAGGCTCCAGTCATAGAAATATGTCCACATCATGATTATCTAATCATGAAACAGAAAAAGAAAAGACAACAGAAAATATTTAAGAATTCTGGAGGAAGTGAAAGACCTGTCTTTAGAGACATCCCAGGTCATAGTTATAACGAAAAACATGAGAAGGTAGAGAGTTCCAAAGCTCCAACGTGTAGGGAAAGAAGGAGGTAACAAAATGGCCCACCCTGAAATTGCCAACGGCCACACAATAATCATGTGAAATAGCAGTTTACTGAGTATTGCATGGCCTAGCTAGTGGTGGGGGCACACAAGCAGCCAGCTCTCAGGAGCAAAAACCAATGTAATACCTATAGAAGAGGGAAAGAAACCAACACTGTGGCAGAGGGTAAGAGGGTTAAATTTGGAAGTTAGCCTGGGACACTCTATAAGTCAGATCGATTTCAATTCAACTTTGTCAAGTAAGCATACAGAGCTAGAACCACCCCAAATGTGAGAGCAGACCTCCATACAAGGACAAATCAATCCCTTGTATAAATGGAGCAACTGTTCAGAAGAGAAGTTTCGACATCTAAACAAGACACCCAGTTTTTCAGAGGCAGACTTAGCTATTCCTGTAATGTGGGGTTTCCAAAAAAGAGTGGATGTTACAGAAATATCAAGTCTGTTCATTAAGTCAAGTGATAGAATTACAGAACCATCAAAGGAGAGATGAGAGTTGTAAGGTGTATTCGATAGAGTTGGATAGAAATTGGGTCTTGGAGGCATTAAACTTAACAAGATTTTGTCTACCCAACAAAGATATTTCATCCAAGTTTACTGGGAAAGCTGTCAAGACAAGATACAGATCAAGCAAGAGAAGAAGGAACAGAATTGAAAGATGTGGATGAGAGCAGTGTTAAGTCGTCAACATATAAGTGCATTGGATTATTTGTGGAGGCAAGGAAATCATTGAAAAAAAAGGAGAAAAAGTGTAAGAGACAGGACAGAACCTTGAGGGACACCACTGTTGATGGAGAAAAGTGGGGAGGTTGATCCATCAACAACCACAGAGGAGAAGCTAGATATGAATAAGCAAAGTGAGGGATGGAAGCCAAAAGAGGGTTTCAGAAGTGGTGTAGGATGTGTGGATCTGGTGCTTCCTTTATACAATGTGTGTGAGAAATAATTAGAGAAACAGATAGATTTGCATATGGCATTATGGATCTGGAGAAATCTTATGACAGAGTTGATACAGATGCCTTGAGGAAGGTCTTAAGAATATACAGTGTGTGATAAGTGAGTCATAAGCTGGGTGAGAGGGTGAAGGTTCGGGAAGCATTGAAGATTGTGTGGGAAGAAAAAGTATTATCTGGGAGGGCAAAAATAGGTATCTGAAGGTATAGTAGTCCCAACAATATTATATGGATGCCAGGCATGGGCTATAGATAAGGCTGTGTGGAGGAGGGTGAATGTGTTGGAAATAAAACATATGAATATGATAAGTAGTGTGAGGTGGTTTGGTCAAGGAAGTAATGAAAGGGTAGGAGAGATGTGTGGTAATAAAAATAGTGTGGTTAAGAAAGATGAAAAGGGTGTGCCAAGATGGTTGGCCATATGGAGAGAATGAGCGAGAAAAGGTTGATAAAAAGGATATCTGTGTCAGAAGTAGAGGGAACAAGGAGAATAGGAAGAACAAATTGAAGATGGAAGGATGTAGTCTGTTTCCTGGTGTTAATGCCAGGAAACAGATAAAGAAAGACACATTCACTCACATGTACATATAAAAACATATATGTTCATACACGTACATGCACATATTTATATATATATATAATATATATATATATATTTTTTTTTTTTCATACTATTCGCCATTTCCCGCGATAGCGAGGTAGCGTTAAGAACAGAGGACTGGGCCTTTGAGGGAGTATCCTCACCTGACCCCCTTCTCTGTTCCTTCTTTTGGAAAAAAAAAAAAAAATGAGAGGGGAGGATTTCCAGCCCCCCGCTCCCTTCCCTTTTAGTCGCCTTCTACGACACGCAGGGAATACGTGGGAAGTATTCTTTCTCCCCTATCCCCAGGGGTAATATATATATATATATATATATATATATATATATATATATATATATATATATATATATATATATATATATATTATCTTGTGGAGTCTAAGGTGAAGATTTGTATGGGTTTCCAGAAAAGAAGAGTGAATGTTGGGGTGAAGAGGGTGGTGAGAGTAAGTGAGCTTGGGAAGGAGACTTGTGTGAGGAAGTACCAGGAGAGACTGAGTACAGAATGGAAAAAGGTGAGAACAATGGAAGTAAGGGGAGTGGGGGAGGAATGGGATGTATTTAGGGAATCAGTGATGGATTGAGTAAAAGATGCTTGTGGCATGAAAAGAGTGGGAGGTGGGTTGATTAGAAAGGGTAGTGAGTGGTGGGATGGAGAAGTAAGATTATTAGTGAAAGAGAAGAGAGAGGCATTTGGACGATTTTTGCAGGGAAAAAATGCAATTGAGTGGGAGATGTATAAAAGAAAGAGACAGGAGGTCAAGAGAAAGGTGCAAGAGGTGAAAAAGAGGGCAAATGAGAGTTGGGGTGAGAGAGTATCATTAAATTTTAGGGAGAATAAAAAGATGTTCTGGAAGGAGGTAAATAAAGTGCGTAAGACAAGGGAGCAAATGGGAACTTCAGTGAAGGGTGCAAATGGGGAGGTGATAACAAGTAGTGGTGATGTGAGAAGAAGATGGAGTGAGTATTTTGAGGGTTTGTTGAATGTGTTTGATGATAGAGTGGCAGATATAGGGTGTTTTGGTCGAGGTGGTGTGCAAAGTGAGAGGGTTAGGGAAAATGATTTGGTAAACAGAGAAGAGGTAGTAAAAGCTTTGCGGAAGATGAAAGCCGGTAAGGCAGCAGGTTTGGATGGTATTGCAGTGGAATTTATTAAAAAAGGGGGTGACTGTATTATTGACTGGTTGGTAAGGTTATTTAATGTATGTATGATTCATGGTGAGGTGCCTGAGGATTGGCGGAATGCTTGCATAGTGCCATTGTACAAAGGCAAAGGGGATAAGAGTGAGTGCTCAAATTACAGAGGTATAAGTTTGTTGGGTATTCCTGGTAAATTATATGGGAGGGTATTGATTGAGAGGGTGAAGGCATGTACAGAGCATCAGATTGGGGAAGAGCAGTGTGGTTTCAGAAGTGGTAGAATATGTGTGGATCAGGTGTTTGCTTTGAAGAATGTATGTGAGAAATACTTAGAAAAGCAAATGGATTTGTATGTAGCATTTATGGATCTGGAGAAGGCATATGATAGAGTTGATAGAGATGCTCTGTGGAAGGTATTAAGAATATATGGTGTGGGAGGCAAGTTGTTAGAAGCAGTGAAAAGTTTTTATCGAGGATGTAAGGTATGTGTACGTGTAGGAAGAGAGGAAAGTGAGTGGTTCTCAGTGAATGTAGGTTTGCGGCAGGGGTGTGTGATGTTTCCATGGTTGTTTAATTTGTTTATGGATGGGGTTCTTAGGGAGGTGAATGCAAGAGTTTTGGAAAGAGGGGCAAGTATGAAGTCTGTTGGGGATGAGAGAGCTTGGGAAGTGAGTCAGTTGTTGTTTGCTGATGATACAGCGCTGGTGGCTGATTCATGTGAGAAACTGCAGAAGCTGGTGACTGAGTTTGGTAAAGTGTGTGAAAGAAGAAAGTTAAGAGTAAATGTGAATAAGAGCAAGGTAATTAGGTACAGTAGGGTTGAGGGTCAAGTCAATTGGGAGGTAAGTTTGAATGGAGCAAAACTGGAGGAAGTAAAGTGTTTTAGATATCTGGGAGTGGATCTGGCAGCGGATGGAACCATGGAAGCAGAAGTGGATCATAGGGTGGGGGAGGGGGCGAAAATTCTGGGAGCCTTGAAGAATGTGTGGAAGTCGAGAACATTATCTCAGAAAGCAAAAATGGGTATGTTTGAAGGAATAGTGGTTCCAACAATGTTGTATGGTTGTGAGGCGTGGGCTATGGATAGAGTTGTGCGCAGGAGGATGGATGTGCTGGAAATGAGATGTTTGAGGACAATGTGTGGTGTGAGGTGGTTTGATCGAGTAAGTAACGTAAGGGTAAGAGAGATGTGTGGAAATAAAAAGAGCGTGGTTGAGAGAGCAGAAGAGGGTGTTTTGAAATGGTTTGGGCACATGGAGAGAATGAGTGAGGAAAGATTGACCAAGAGGATATATGTGTCAGAGGTGGAGGGAACGAGAAGTGGGAGACCAAATTGGAGGTGGAAAGATGGAGTGAAAAAGATTTTGTGTGATCAGGGCCTGAACATGCAGGAGGGTGAAAGGAGGGCAAGGAATAGAGTGAATTGGATCAATGTGGTATACCGGGGATGATGTGCTGTCAGTGGATTGAATCAGGGCATGTGAAGCTTCTGGGGTAAACCATGGAAAGCTGTGTTGGTATGTATATTTGCGTGTGTGGACGTATGTATATACATGTGTATGGGGGTGAGTTGGGCCATTTCTTTCGTCTGTTTCCTTGCGCTACCTCGCAAACGCGAGAGACAGCGACAAAGCAAAAAAAAAAAATATATATATATATATATATATATATATATATATATATATATATCATACAAAGCTCCATCAGCCAGGATCGAACCTGGGACCCCTTGTGCAAGAGGCAGGCATGCTAACCGCTAGGCTAAGGGACTGTATAATAGGAAACAACTATTCGAAATACTAAGTACTCGAATACCCTTCGTCTCACTATGGTGAGCAACGGGGTCTATCGGTTGTTTCCGAACAGAACATATAGCCAGCTGAGAGCGTTTTACCGAACCTGACTGTACAACGCGGAGTTATATGAATACGAATAAAGTGTATATGAACGCGCACCTTCATAGAACATACAAAGCTCCATCAGCCAGGATCGAACCTGGGACCCCTTGTGCAAGAGGCAGGCATGCTAACCGCTAGGCTAACGGACTGTATAATAGGAAACAACTATTCGAAATACTAAGTACTCGAATACCCTTCGTCTCACTATGGTGAGCAACGGGGTCTATCGGTTGTTTCCGAACAGAACACATAGCCAGCTGAGAGCGTTTTACCGAACCTGACTGTACAACGCGGAGTTATATGAATACGAATAAAGTATATATGAACACGCACCTTCATAGAACATACAAAGCTCCATCAGCCAGGATCGAACCTGGGACCCCTTGTGCAAGAGGCAGGCATGCTACCCGCTAGGCTAAGGGACTGTATAATAGGAAACAACTATTCGAAATACTAAGTACTCGAATACCCTTCGTCTCACTATGGTGAGCAACGGGGTCTATCGGTTGTTTCCGAACAGAACACATAGCCAGCTGAGAGCGTTTTACCGAACTCCGCGTTGTACAGTCAGGTTCGGTAAAACGCTCTCAGCTGGCTATGTGTTCTGTTCGGAAACAACCGATAGACCCCGTTGCTCACCATAGTGAGACGAAGGGTATTTGAGTACTTAGTATTTCGAATAGTTGTTTCCTATTATACAGTCCCTTAGCGTAGCGGTCAGCATGCCTGCCTCTTGCACAAGGGGTCCCAGGTTCGATCCTGGCTGATGGAGCTTTGTATGTTCTATGAAGGTGCGCGTTCATATACACTTTATTCGTATTCATATAACTCCGCGTTGTACAGTCAGGTTCGGTAAAATGCTCTCAGCTGGCTATGTGTTCTGTTCGGAAACAACCGATAGACCCCGTTGCTCACCATAGTGAGACGAAGGGTATTCGAGTACTTAGTATTTCGAATAGTTGTTTCCTATTATACAGTCCCTTAGCCTAGCGGTTAGCATGCCTACCTCTTGCACAAGGGGTTCCAGGTTCGATCCTGGCTGATGGAGCTTTGTATGTTCTATGAAGGTGCGCGTTCATATACACTTTATTCGTATATATATATATATATATATATATATATATATATATATATATATATATATATATATATATATATATATTTTATTTATTTACTATACTTTGTAGCTGTCTCCCATGTTTGCGAGGTAGCGCAAGGAAACACGAAAGAAAGGTCCAACCCATCTACGTACACATGTATATACATACACGTCCACACACGCACAAATACATACCTATACATTTCCACTTATACATATATATACACACACAGACATATACATATACACACAAATACATAATTCATACTGTCTGCCTTTATTCATTCCCATCACCACCCCACCACACATGAAATAACAACCCCCTCACCCTGCATGTGCACGAGGTAGCGCTAGGAAAAGACAACAAAGGCCACATTCGTTCACACTCAGTCTCTAGCTGTCATGTATAATGCACCGACACCACATCTCCCTTTCCACATCCAGGCCTCACAGAACTTTCCATGGTTTACCCCAGACACTTCACATGCCCTGGTTCAATCCATTGACAGCACATCGACCCCGGTAAACCAGATCGTTCCAATTCACTTTATTCCTTGCATGCCTTTCATCCTCCTGCATGTTCAGGCCCCAATCAATCAAAATCTTTTTCACTCCATCTTTCCACCTCCAATTTGGTCTCCCACTTCTCCTCGTTCCCTCCACCTCTGACACACATATCCTCTTGGTCAATCTTTCCTCACTCATTCTCTCCATGTGACCAAAACATTTCAAAACACCCTCTTTTGCTCTCTCAACCACACTCTTTTAATTACCACACATCACTCTTACCCTTTCATTACGTACTCGATCAAACCACCTCACACCACATATTGTCCTCAAACATCTAATTTCCAGTACATCCACCCTCCTCCGCACAACTCTATCTCACAACCATATAACATTGTTGGAACCACTATTCCTTCAAACATACCCATTTTTGCTTTCCGAGATAATGTTCTAGACTTCCACATATTCCTCAACGCTCCCAAGACTTTCGCCCCCTCTCCCACCCTATGATTCACTTCCGCTTCCATGGTTCCATCTGCTGCCAAATCCACTCCCAGATATCTAAAACACTTCTCTTCCTCCAGTTTTTCTCCATTCAAACTTACCTCCCAATTGACTTGTCCCTCAACCCTACTGCAACTACTAACCTTTCTCTTATTCACATTTACTCTCAGCTTTCTTCTTTCACACACTTTACCAAACTCAGTCACCAGCTTCTGCAGTTTCACACCCGAATCATCACCAGCGCTGTATCATCAGCAAACAACTGACTCACTTCCCAAGCACCCTCATCCACCCTCTTGCATTCACCTCCCTAACAACCCCATCCATAAACAAATTAAACAACCATGGAGACATCACACACCCCTGCCGCAAACCAACATTCACTAACAACCAATCACTTTCCTCTCTTCCTACACGTACACATGCCTTACATCCTCGATAAAAACTTTTCACTACTTCTAAGAACTTGCCTGCCAAACCATATATTCTTAATACCTTCCAAAGAGCATCTCTATCAACTCTATCATATGCCTTCTCCAGATCCATAAATGCTACATACAACAATTGCTTTTCTAAGTATTTCTCAGATACATTCTACAACGCAAACACCTGATCCACACGTCCTCTACCACTTCTGAAACCACACTGCTCTTCCCCAATCTAATGCTCTGTACATGCCTTCACCCTCTCAATCAATACCCTCCCATATAATTTCCCAGGAATACTCAACAAACTTATACCTCTGTAATTTGAGCATTCACTTTTATTCCCTTTGCCTTTGTGCAATGGCACTATGCATGCATTCCGCCAATCCTCAGGCACCTCCCCATGAATCATACATACATTAAATAACCTTACCAACCAGTCAACAATACAGTCACCCCCTTTTTTAATAAATTCCATAACAATACCATCCAAACTTACTGCCTTGCCAGCTTTCATCTTCTGCAAAGCTTTTACTACCTCTTCTCTGTTTAAAAATCATTCTCCCTAGCCCTCTCACTTCGCACACCAGCTCGACCAAAACACCCTATATCTGCCACTCTATCATCAAACACATTCACCAAACCTTCAAAATACTCACTCCATCTCCTTCTCACATCACCACTACTTGTTATCACCTCACCATTAGCCGCCTTCACTGATGTTCCCATTTGTTCCCTTGTCTTATGCAATTTATTTACCTCCTTCCCAATAACCTTTTTATCCTCCCTAAAATTTAATGATACTCTCTCACCCCAACTCTCGTTTGCCCTCTTTTTCACCTCTTGCACCCTTCTCTTGACCTCCTGCCTCTTTCTTTTATACATCCCTGGGGATAGAGGAGAAAGAATACTTCCCACGCATTCCTAACGTGTCATAGAAGGCGACTAAAGGGGATGGGAGTGGGGGGCTAGAAACCCTCCCCTCCTTTTATTTTCAAATTTCTAAAAGGGGAAACAGAAGGAGTCATGCGGGGAGTGCTCATCCTCCCCGAAGGCTCAGATTGGGGTGTCTAAATGTGTGTGGATGTAACCAAGATGAGAAAAAAGGAGAGATAGGTAATATGTTTGAGGAAAGGAACCTGGATGTTTTGGCTCTGAGTGAAACGAAGCTGAAGGGTAAAGGGGAAGAGTGGTTTGGAAATGTCTTGGGAGTAAAGTCAGGGGTTAGTGAGAGGACAAGAGCAAGGGAAGGAGCAGCACTACTCCGGAAACAGGAGTGGTGGGAGTATGTGATAGAGTGTAAGTAAGTAAACTCTAGATTGATATGGGCAAAACTTAAAATGGATGGAGAGAGATGGGTGATTATTGGTGCATTTGCACCTGGGCATGAGAAGAAAGATCATGAGAGGCAAGTGTTTTGGGAGCAGCTGAGTGAGTGTGTGAGTAGTTTTGATGCACGAGACTGGGTTATAGTGATGGGTGATTTGAATGCAAAGGTGAGTAACGTGGCAGTTGAGGGAATAATTGGTGTACATGGGGTGTTCAGAGTTGTAGATGGAAATGGTGAAGAGCTTCTCAACTTATGTGCTGAAAAAGGACTGCTGATTGGGAATATCTGGTTTAAATAGAGCGATGTTTTGGCTCTGAGTGAAACGAAGCTCAAGGGTAAAGGGGAAGAGTAGTTTGGGAATGTCTGGGGAGTAAAGTCAGGGGTTAGTGAGAGGACAAGAGCAAGGGAAGGAGTAGCAATACTCCTGAAACAGGAGTTGTGGGAGTATGTGATAGAATGTAAGAAAGTAAATTCTCGATTAATATGGGTAAAACTGAAAGTTGATGGAGAGAGGTGGGTGATTATTGGTGCATATGCACCTGGGCATGAGAAGAAAGATCATGAGAGGCAAGTGTTTTGGGAGCAGCTGAATGAGTGTGTTAGTGGTTTTGATGCACGAGACCGGGTTATAGTGATGGGTGATTTGAATGCAAAGGTGAGTAATGTGGCAGTTGAGGGAATAATTGGTATACATGGGGTGTTCAGTGTTGTAAATGGAAATGTTGAAGAGCTTGTAGATTTATGTGCTGAAAAAGGACTGATGATTGGGAATAACTGGTTTAAAAAGCGAGATATACATAAGTATACTTATGTAAGTAGGAGAGATGGCCAGAGAGCGTTATTGGATTACGTGTTAATTGACAGGCGTGCGAAAGAGAGACTTTTGGATGTTAATGTGCTGAGAGGTGCAACTGGAGGGATGTCTGATCATTATCTTGTGGAGGCTAAGGTGAAGATTTGTATGGGTTTTCAGAAAAGAAGAGTGAATGTTGGGGTGAAGAGGGTGGTGAGAGTAAGTGAGCTTGGGAAGGAGACTTGTGTGAGAAAGTACCAGGAGAGACTGAGTACAGAATGGAAAAAGGTGAGAACAAAGGAGGTAAGGGGAGTGGGGGAGGAATGGGATGTCCTTAGGGAAGCAGTGATGGCTTGCGCAATAGATGCTTGTGGCATGAGAAGCGTGGGAGGTGGGCAGATTAGAAAGGGTAGTGAGTGGTGGGATGAAGAAGTTAGATTATCAGTGAAAGAGAAGAGAGAGGCATTTGGACCATTTTTGCAGGGAAATAAAGCAAATGAAAAAAGGGCAAATGAGAGTTGGGGTGAGAGAGTATCATTAAATTTTAGGGAGAATAAAAAGATGTTTTGGAAGGAGGTAAATAAAGTGTGCAAGACGAGAAACAGATGGGAACTTCAGTGAAGGGGGCTAATCGAGAGGTGATAACAAATAGGGGTGATGTGAGAAGGAGATGGAGTGAGTATTTTGAGGGTTTGCTGAATGTGTTTGATGATAGAGTGGCAGAAACAGGGTATTTTGGTCGAGGTGGTGTGCAAAGTGAGAGGGTTAAGGAAAACGATTTGGTAAACAGAGAAGAGGTAGTAAAAGCTTTGCGGAAGATGAAAACCGGCAAGGCAGAAGGTTTGGATGGTATTGCGGAGACATTTATTAAAAAAGGGGGTGATTGTATTGTTGACTGGTTGTTAAGGTTATTTAATATATGTATGACCCATGGTGAGGTACCTGAGGATCAGCAGAATGCTTGCATAGTGTCATTGTACAAAGGAAAAGGGGATAAAAGTGAGTGCTCAAATTACAGAGGTATAAGCTTGTTGAGTATTCCTGGTAAACTATATGGGAGGGTATTGATTGAGAGGTTGAAGGCATGTACAGAGCATTAGACTGGGGACGACCACTGTGGTTTCAGAAGTGGTAGAGGATGTGTGAATCAGGTTTTCGCTTTGAAGAATGTATGTGAGAAATACTTAGAAAAGCAAATGGATTTGTATGTAGCATTTATGGATCTGGAAAAGGCATATGATAGAGTTGATAGAGATGCTCTGTGGAAGGTATTAAGGATATATGGTGTGGAAGGCAAGTTGTTAGAGGCAGTGAAAAGTTTTTATCGAGGATGTAAGGCATGTGCACATGTAGGAAGAAAGGAAAGTGATTGGTTGTCAGCGAACGTAGGTTTGTGGCAGGGGTGTGTGATGTCTCCATGGTTGTTTAATTTGTTTACGGATGGGGTTGTCAGGGAGGTGAATGCAAGAGTTTTGGAAAGAGGGGCAAGTATGCAGTCTGTTGTAGATGAGAGAGCTTGGGAAGTGAGTCAGTTGATATTCGCTGATGATACAGCGCTGGTGGTTGATTCGTGTGAGAAACTGCAGAAGCTGGTGACTGAGTTTGGTAAAGTGTGTGAAAGAAGAAAGCACTATGCAAGCATTCCGCCAATCCTCAGGAACCTCACCATGAGTCATACATACATTAAATAACCTTACCAACCAGTCAACAACACAGTCACCCCCCCCTTCAACAAATTCCACTGCAATACCATCCAAACCTGCTCCCTTACCAGCTTTCATCTTCCGCAAAGCTTTTACTACCTCTTCTCTGTTTACCAAATCATTTTCCCTAACCCTCTCACTTTGCACACCACCTCGACCAAAACAACCTATATCTGCCACTCTATCATCAAACACATTCAAGAAACCTTCAAAATACTCACTCCATCTCCTTCTCACATCACCACTATTTATTATCACCTCCCCATTAGCCCCCTTCACTAAAGTTCCCATTTGTTACCTCGTCTTGCGCACTTTATTTACCTCCTTCCAATATATCTTTTTATTCTCCTAAAATTTAATGATACTCTCTCACCCCAACTCTCATTTGCCCTCTTTTTCACCTCTTGAACCTTTATCTTGGCCTCCTTCCTCTTTCCTTTATACATCTCCCAGTCATTTGCATTATTCCCTGCAAAAATTGTCCAAATACCTCTCTCTTCCCTTTCACTAATAATCTTACTTCTCCATCCCACCACTCACTACCCTTTCTAATCTGCCCACCTCCCATGCTTCTCATGCCACAAGCATCTGTTGCGCAAGCCATCACTACTTCCCTAGATACATCCCATTCCTCCCCCATTTCCCCTTCTATATAGAGGGCATTTTGAAATGGTTTGGGCACATGGAGAGAATGAATGAGGAAAGATTGACCAAGAGGATATATGTGTTGGAGGTGGAGGGAACGAGATGAAGTGGGAGACCAAATTGGAGGTGGAACGATGGAGTGAAAAAGATTTTGAGTGATCGGGGCCTGAACATGCAGGAGGATGAAAGGCGGGCAAGGAATAGAGTGAATTGGATCAATGTCGTATACCGGGGTTGATGTGCTGTCAGTGGATTGAATCAGGGCATGTGAAGCGTCTGGGGTAAACCATGGAAAGTTGCGTGGGGCCTGGATGTGGAAAGGGAGCTGTGGTTTCGGGCATTATTGCATGACAGCTAGAGACTGAGTGTGAACGAATGGGGCCTTTGTTGTCTTTTCCTAGCGCTACCTCGCACACATGAGGGGGGAGGGGGATGGTATTCCATGTGTGGCGAGGAGGCGATGGGAATGAATAAAGGCAGACAGTATGAATTGTGTGCATGGGTATATATGTATGTATATATATGTGTACATTGAGATGTATAGGTATATATATTTGCGTGTGTGGACGTGTATGTGTATACATGTGTATGGGGGTGGGTTGGGCCATTTCTTTTGTCTGTTTCCCTGCACTACCTTGCAAATGCAGGAGACAGCAACAAAGCAAAATAAATAAATATAAATATATATATATATATATATATAATATATATATATATATATATATATATATATATATATATATATATTTTTTTTTTTTTTTTTTTTTATACTTTGTCGCTGTCTCCCGCGTTTGCAAGGTAGCGCAAGGAAACAGACGAAAGAAATGGCCCAACCCCCCCCCCCATACACATGTACATACACACGTCCACACACGCAAATATACATACCTACACAGCTTTCCATGGTTTACCCCAGACGCTTCACATGCCTTGCTTCAATCCACTGACAGCACGTCAACCCCTGTATACCACATGACTCCAATTCACTCTATTTCTTGCCCTCCTTTCACCCTCCTGCATGTTCAGGCCCCGATCACACAAAATCTTTTTCACTCCATCTTTCCACCTCCAATTTGGTCTCCCTCTTCTCCTCGTTCCCTCCACCTCCGACACATATATCCTCTTGGTCAATCTCTCCTCACTCATTCTCTCCATGTGCCCAAACCATTTCAAAACACCCTCTTCTGCTCTCTCAACCACGCTCTTTTTATTTCCACACATCTCTCTCACCCTTACGTTACTTACTCGATCAAACCACCTCACACCACACATTGTCCTCAAACATCTCATTTCCAGCACATCCATCCTCCTGCGCACATCTCTATCCATAGCCCACGCCTCGCAACCATACAACATTGTTGGAACCACTATTCCCTCAAACATACCCATTTTTGCTTTCCGAGATAATGTTCTCGACTTCCACACATTTTTCAAGGCTCCCAAAATTTTCGCCCCCTCCCCCACCCTATGATCCACTTCCGCTTCCATGGTTCCATCCGCTGACAGATCCACTCCCAGATATCTAAAACACTTCACTTCCTCCAGTTTTTCTCCATTCAAACTCACCTCCCAATTGACTTGACCCTCACCCCTACTGTACCTAATAACCTTGCTCTTATTCACATTTACTCTCAACTTTCTTCTTCCACACACTTTACCAAACTCAGTCACCAGCTTCTGCAGTTTCTCACATGAATCAGCCACCAGCGCTGTATCATCAGCGAACAACAACTGACTCACTTCCCAAGCTCTCTCATCCCCAACAGACTTCATACTTGCCCCTCTTTCCAGGACTCTTGCATTTACCTCCCTTACAACCCCATCCATAAACAAATTAAACAACCATGGAGACATCACACACCCCTGCCGCAAACCTACATTCACTGAGAACCAATCACTTTCCTCTCTTCCTACACGTACACATGCCTTACATCCTCGATAAAAACTTTTCACTGCTTCTAACAACTTGCCTCCCACACCATATATTCTTAATACCTTCCACAGTGAAGGGCGTAAATGGGGAGGTGATAACAAGTAGCGGTGATGTGAGAAGGAGATGGAATGAGTATTTTGAAGGTTTGTTGAATGTGTCTGATGACAGAGTGGCAGATATAGGGTGTTTTGGTCGAGGTGGTGTGCAAAGTGAGAGGGTTAGGGAAAATGATTTGGTAAACAGAGAAGAGGTAGTAAAAGCTTTGCGGAAGATGAAAGCCGGCAAGGCAGCAGGTTTGGATGGTATTGCAGTGGAATTTATTAAGAAAGGGGGTGACTGTATTGTTGACTGGTTGGTAAGGTTATTTAATGTATGTATGACTCATGGTGAGGTGCCTGAGGATTGGCGGAATGCGTGCATAGTGCCATTGTACAAAGGCAAAGGGGATAAGAGTGAGTGCTCAAATTTCAGAGGTATAAGTTTGTTGAGTATTCCTGGTAAATTATATGGGAGGGTATTGATTGAGAGGGTGAAGGCATGTACAGAGCATCAGATTGGGGAAGAGCAGTGTGGTTTCAGAAGTGGTAGAGGATGTGTGGATCAGGTGTTTGCTTTGAAGAATGTATGTGAGAAATACTTAGAAAAGCAAATGGATTGGTATGTAGCATTTATGGATCTGGAGAAGGCATATGATAGAGGTGATAGAGATGCTCTGTGGAAGGTATTAAGAATATATGGTGTGGGAGGCAAGTTGTTAGAAGCAGTGAAAAGTTTTTATCAAGGATGTAAGGCATGTGTACGTGTAGGAAGAGAGGAAAGTGATTGGTTCTCAGTGAATGTAGGTTTGCGGCAGGGGTGCGTGATGTCTCCATGGTTGTTTAATTTGTTTAAGGATGGGGTTGTTAGGGAGGTGAATGCAAGAGTTTTGGAAAGAGGGGCAAGTATGAAGTCTGTTGTGGATGAGAGAGCTTGGGAAGTGAGTCAGTTGTTGTTCGCTGATGATACAGCACTGGTGGCTGATTCATGTGAGAAACTGCAGACGCTGGTGACTGAGTTTGGTAAAGTGTGTGAAAGAAGAAAGTTAAGAGTAAATGTGAATAAGAGCAAGGTTATTAGGTAAAGTAGGGTTGAGGGTCAAGTCAATTGGGAGGTAAGTTTGAATGGAGAAAAACTGGAGGAAGTAAAGTGTTTTAGATATCTGGGAGTGGATCTGGCAGCGGATATAACCATGGAGGGGGAAGTGGATCATAGGGTGGGGGAGGGGGTGAAAATCCTGGGAGCCTTGAAGAATGTGTGGAAGTCGAGAACATTATCTCGGAAAGCAAAAATGGGTATGTTTGAAGGAATAGTGGTTCCAACAACGTTGTATGGTTGCGAGGTGTGGGCTATGGATAGAGTTGTGCGGAGGAGGGTGGATGTGCTGGAAATGAGATGTTTGAGGACAATGTGTGGTGTGAGGTGGTTTGATCGAGTAAGTAACGTAAGGGTAAGAGAGATGTGTGGAAATAAAAAAGAGCGTGGTTGAGAGAGCAGAAGAGGGTGTTTTGAAATAGTTTGGGCACATGGAGAGAATGAGTGAGGAAAGATTGACCAAGAGGATATATGTGTCGGAGGTGGAGGGAACGAGGAGAAGTGGGAGACCAAATTGGAGGTGGAAAGATGGAGTGAAAAAGATTTTGTGTGATCGGGGCCTGAACATGCAGGAGGGTGAAAGGAGGGCAAGGAATAGAGTGAATTGGATCGATGTGGTATACTGGGGTTGACGTGCTGTCAGTGGATTGAATCAGGGCATGTGAAGTGTCTGGGGTAAACCATGGAAAGCTGTGTAGGTATGTATATTTGCGTGTGTGGACGTGTATGTATATACATGTGTATTGGGATGGGTTGGGCCATTTCTTTCATCTGTTTCCTTGCGCTACCTCGCAAACGCGGGAGACAGCGATAAAAAGAAAATATATATATATATATATATATATATATATATATATATATATATATATATATATATATATATGCACAGACCTATAAATGTTTACACATGAACATAATTCATACTTGCTGCTTTCATTCATTCTTGATACCACCCAGCCACACATGAAATGACCATCACCTCCCCCCACATGCGCACGAGGTAGCACTAGGCAAAGACAATAAAGGCCACATTCGTTCACACTCAGTCTTTAGCTGTCATGTGCAATGCACCGAAACCACAGCTCTATTTTTCCACATACAGGCCCCTCAAAACATTCCATGGTTTACCCCAGACGCTTCACATGCCCTGGTTCAATCCATTGACAGAAAGTCGACACCAGTATACCAAATCATTCCAAATCACTCTATTCCTTGCACGCCTTTCACCCTCCTGCATGTTCAGGCCCCAATCGCTCAAAATCTTTTTCACTCCATCTTTCCACCTCCAATTTGGTTTACCACTTCTCCTCGTTCCCTCCACCTCTGACACATATATCCTCTTTGTCAATCTTTCCTCACTCATTCTCTCCATGCGACCAAGCCATTTCAAAACACCCTCTTCTGCTCTATCAACCACACTCTTTTTATTACCATGCATCGCTCTTACCCTTTCATTACTTACTCGATCAAGCCACCTCACACCACATATTGTCCTCAAATATCTCATTTCCAACACATCCACTCTCCACCACAAAACTCTATCTATAGCCCACGCCTCGCAACCATATAACATTGTTGGAACCACTATTTCTTCAAAGAATATCCATTTTTGCTTTCCAAGATAATGTTCTTGCCTTCCACACACTTTTCAACGCTCAAAGAACTTTCGTCCCCTCCTCCACCATGTGACTCACCACCACTTCCATGGTTCCAACCACTGCCAGATCCACCCCCAGATATCTAAAGCACTTCACTTCCTCCAGTTTTTCTCCACTTATCTCCCAATTGACTTGTCCCTTAACTCTGCTGTACCTAATAACCTTGCTCTTATTCACATTTACTCTCGGATTTCTTTTTTCACACACTTTACCAAACTCAGTCACCAGCTTCTGCAGTTTCTCACTCGAATCAGCCACCAGCGCTGTATCATCAGCAAACAACTGACTCACTTCCCAAGCACCCTCATCCACAACAGAGTGCATCCTTGCCCCTCTTTCCAAAACTCTTCCATTCACCTCCCTAACATCCCCATCCATAAACAAATGAAACAACCATGGAGACATCACACACCCCTGCCGCAAACCAACATTCACTGAGAACCAATCACTTTCCTCTCTTCCTACTCGTACACATGCCTTACGTCCTCGATAAAAACTTTTCATTGCTTCTAGCAACTTGCCTCCCACACCATGTATTTTTAATACCTTCCACAGACCATCTCTATCAACTCTGCCATATGCCTTCACCAGATCCATAAATGCTACATACAAATCCATTTGCTTTTCTAAGTATTTCTCACATACTTTCTTCAAAGCAAACACCTGATCCACACATCCTCTACCACTTCTGAAACCACTCTGCTCTTCCCCAATCCAATGCTCTGTACATGCTTTCATCCCCTCAATCAATATCTTCCCATATAGTTTCCCAGGAATACTCGACAAACTTATACCTCTGTAATATGAGCACTCACCTTTATTCCCTTTACCTTTGTACAATGGTACTATTGATGCATTCCGCCAGTCCTCAGGCACCTCACCATGAGTCATACATATCTTAAATATCCTTACCAACCAGTCAACAACGCAGTCACCCACTTTTTTAATAAATTCCACTGCAATACCATCCAAACCCACCGTCTTGCCGGCTTTCATTTTCCGCAAATCTTTTACTACCTCTTCTCTGTTTACCAAATCATTCTCCTTAACCCTCTCACCTCACACACCACCCCGACCAAAACACCCTATATCTGCCACTCTATCATCAAACACATTCAACAAACCCTCAAAATACTCACTCCATCTCCTTCTCACATCACCACTACTTGTTATTACCTCCCCATTTGCCCCCTTCACCGATGTTCCCATTTGTTCTCTTGTCTTACGACCTCCTTCCAAAACATCTTTTTATTCTCCCTAAAATTTAATGATACTCTCTCACCCCAACTCTCTTTTGCCCTCTTTTTTCACCTCTTGCACCTTTCTCTTGACCTCCTGCCTCTTTCTTTTATATATCTCCCAGTCATTTGCATTATTTCCATGCAAAAATCGTCCAAAGGCCTCTCTCTTCTCTTTCACTAATAATCTTACTTCTTCATCCCACCACTCCCTACCCTTTCTAATCTGCCCACCTCCCATGCTTCTCATACCACAAGCATCTTTTGCAAAAGCCATCACTGCTTCCCTAAATACATCCCATTCCTCCCCCACTCCCCTAATGTCCTTTACTCTCACCTTTTTCCATTCTGCACTCAGTCTCTCCTGGTACTTCCTCACACAAGTCTCCTTCCCAAGCTCACTTACTCTCACCACTCTCTTCATCCCAACATTCTCTGTTCTTTTCTGAAAACCTCTACAAATCTTCACTTTCGCCTCCAAAAGATAATGATCAAACATCCCTCCAGTTGCACCTCTCAGCACATTAACATCCAAAAGCCTCTCACGCACCTATCAATTAACACGTAATCCAATATGCTTTCAGGCCATCTCTCCTACTTACATATGTATGCTTTTGTATATCTCCCTTTTTTAATCCAGGTATTCCCAATCACCAGTCCTTTCTCAGCACACAAATCTTCAAGCTCTTCACCATTTCCATTTACAACACTGAACACCCCATGTACACCAATTATTCCCCCAACTGCCACATTACTCACCTTTGCATTCAAATCACCCATTACTATAACCTAGTCACTTACATCAAAACTACTAACACACTCACTCAGCTGCTCCCAAAACACTTGCCTCTCATGACCTTCCTTCTCATGCCCAGGTGCATAGGCACCAATAATCACCCATCTCTCTCCATCCACTTTCAGTTTTACCCATATCAATCCAGACTTTACTTTCTTACACTTCATCACATACTCCCCCAACTCCTGTTTCAGGAGTAGTGCTACTCCTTCCCTTGCTCTTGTCCTCTCACCAACCACTGACTACTCCTAAAACATTCCCGAACCACTCTTCCCCTTTACCCTTGAGCTTTGTTTCACTTAGAGCCAAAACATCCAGGTTCCTTTCCTCAAATGTACTACCTATCTCTCCTTTTTTCTCATCTTGGTTACATCCACACACATTTAGACACCCCAGTCTGAGCCTTCGAGGAGGATGAGCACTCCCCACGTGACTCCTTCTTCTGTTTCCCGTTTTAGAAAGTTAAAATACAAGGAGGGAAGGGTTTCTAGCCACCCACACCCATTCCCTTTAGTTGCCTCCTATAACACGTGAGGAATGCGTTGGAGATATTCTTTCTCGCCTATCCCTGGGGATAGTGGAGAAAGAATACTTCCCACATATTCCCTGCGTGTCGTAGAAGGCAACTAAAAGGGAAGGGAGCGGGGGCTGGAAATCCTCCCCTCTCGTTTTTTTTTTAATTTTCCAAAGGAAGGAACAGAGAAGGGGGCCAGGTGAGGATACTCTGTCCTCTGTTCTTATCGCTACCTCGCTAACACGGGAAATGGCATATAGTTTGAAAGAAAGAAAAAACAAAAAAAAGAAAAAAAAATATATGTATATATGTGTATATATATGTAAAAGCTTTGCGGAAGATGAAAGCCGGCAAGGCAGCAGGTTTGGATGGTATTGCAGTGGAATTTATTAAAAAAGGGGGTGACTGTATTATTGACTAGTTGGTAAGGTTATTTAATGTATGTATGACTCATGGTGAGGTGCCTGAGGATTGGCGGAATGCATGCATAGTGCCATTGTACAAAGGCAAAGGGGATAAGAGTGAGTGCTCAAAATACAGAGGTATAAGTTTGTTGAGTATTCCTGGTAAATTATATGGGAGGGTATTGATTGAGAGGGTGAAGGCATGTACAGAGCATCAGATTGGGGAAGAGCAGTGTGGTTTCAGAAGTGATAGAGCATGTGTGGATCAGGTGTTTGCTTTGAAGAATGTATGTGAGAAATACTTAGAAAAGCAAATGGATTTGTATGTAGCATTTATGGATCTGGAGAAGGCATATGATAGAGTTGATAGAGATGCTCTGTGGAAGGTATTAAGAATATATGGTGTGGGAGGCAAGTTGTTAGAAGCAGTGAAAAGTTTTTATCGAGGATGTAAGGCATGTGTACGTGTAGGAAGAGAGGAAAGTGATTGGTTCTCAGTGAATGTAGGTTTGCGGCAGGGGTGTGTGATGTCTCCATGGTTGTTTAATTTGTTTATGGATGGGGTTGTTAGGGAGGTGAATGCAAGAGTTTTGGAAAGAGGGGCAAGTACGAAGTCTGTTGGGGATGAGAGAGCTTGGGAAGTGAGTCAGTTGCTGTTCGCTGATAATACAGCGCTGGTGGCTGATTCATGTGAGAAACTGCAGAAGCTGGTGACTGAGTTTGGTAAAGTGTGTGAAAGAAGAAAGTTAAGAGTAAATGTGAATAAGAGCAAGTTTATTAGGTCCAGTAGGGTTGAGGGTCAAGTCAATTGGGAGGTAAGTTTGAATGGAGAAAAACGAGGAAGTAAAGTGTTTTAGATACCTGGGAGTGGATCTGGCAGCGGATGGAACCATGGAAGCGGAAGTGGATCATAGGGTGGGGGAGGGGGCGAAAATTCTGGGAGCCTTGAAGAATGTTTGGAAATCGAGAACATTATCTCGGAAGGCAAAAATGGGTATGTTTGAAGGAATAGTGGTTCCAACAATGTTGTATGGTTGCAAGGCGTGGGCTGTGGATAGAGTTGTGCGCAGGAGGATGGATGTGCTGGAAATGAGATGTTTGAGGGCAATGTGTGGTGTGAGGTGGTTTGATCGAGTAAGTAACATAAGGGTGAGAGAGATGTGTGGAAATAAAAAGAGCGTGGTTGAGAGAGCAGAAGAGGGTGTTTTGAAATGTCTTGGGCACATGGAGAGAATGAGTGAGGAAAGATTGACCAAGAGGATATATGTGTCGGAGGTGGAGGGAACGAGGAGAAGTGGGAGACCAAATTGGAGGTGGAAAGATGGAGTGAAAAGATTTTGTGTGATCAGGGCCTGAACATGCAAGAGGGTGAAAGGAGGGCAAGGAATAGAGTGAATTGGATCGATGTGGTATACCGGGGTTGACGTGCTGTCAGTGGATTGAATCAGGGCATGTGAAGAGTCTGGGGTAAACCATGGAAAGCTGTGTAGGTATGTATATTTGCGTGTGTGGACGTATGTATATACATGTGTATGGGTTGGGCCATTTCTTTCGTCTGTTTCCTTGCGCTACCTCGCAAATGCGGGAGACAGCGACAAAGCAAAAATATATATATATATATATATATATATATATATATATATATATATATATATATTATCATTATTTTGCTTTGTCGCTGTCTCCCGCGTTTCCGAGGTACCGCAAGGAAACAGACGAAAGAAATGGCCCAACCCACCCCCATACACATGTATATACATACACGTCCACACACGCAAATATATATACCTATACATCTCAATGTACACATATATATACACACACAGACACATACATATATACCCATGCACACAATTCACACTGTCTGCCTTTATTCATTCCCATCGCCACCTCGCCACACATGGAATGCCATCCCCCTCCCCCCTCATGTGTGCGAGGTAGTGCTAGGAAAAGACAACAAAGACCCCATTTTTCACACTCAGTCTCTAGCTGTCATGCAATAATGCCCGAAACCACAGCTCCCTTTCCACATCCAGGCCCCACACAACTTTCCATGGTTTACCCCAGACGCTTCACATGCCCTGATTCAATCCACTGACAGCACGTCAACCCCGGTATACCACATCGATCCAATTCACTCTATTCCTTGCCTGCCTTTCACCCTCCTGCATGTTCAGGCCCCGATCACTCAAAATCTTTTTCACTCCATCTTTCCACCTCCAATTTGGTCTCCCACTTCTCCTCGTTCCCTCCACCTCCGACACATATATCCTCTTGGTCAATCTTTCCTCACTCATTCTCTCCATGTGCCCAAACCATTTCAAAACACCCTCTTCTGCTCTCTCAACCACGCTCTTTTTATTTCCACACATCTCTCTTACCCTTACATTACTTACTCGATCAAACCACCTTACACCACACATTGTCCTCAAACATCTCATTTCCAGCACATCCACCTTCCTGCGCACAACTCTATCCATAGCCCACGCCTCGCAACCATACAACATTGTTGGAACCACTATTCCTTCAAACATACCCATTTTTGCTTTCCGAGATAATGTTCTCGACTTCCACACATTCTTCAAGGCTCCCAGGATTTTCGCCCCCTCCCCCACCCTATGATTCACTTCCACTTCCATGGTTCCATCCACTGCCAGATCCACTCCCAGATATATAAAACACTTTACTTCCTCCAGTTTTTCTCCATTCAAACTTACCTCCCAATTGACTTGACCCTCAACCCTACTGGACCTAATAAACTTGCTCTTATTCACATTTACTCTTAACTTTCTTCTTTCACACACTTTACCAAACTCAGTCACCAGCTTCTGCAGTTTCTCACATGAATCAGCCACCAGCGCTGTATTATCAGCGAACAACAACTGACTCACTTCCCAAGCTCTCTCATCCCCAACAGACTTCGTACTTGCCCCAAAACACCCTATATCTGCCACTCTATCATCAAACACATTCAACAAACCTTCAAAATACTCACTCCATCTCCTTCGCACATCACCACTACTTGTTATCACCTCCCCATTAGCGCCCTTCACTGAAGTTCCCATTTGCTCCCTTGTCTTACGCACTTTATTTACCTCCTTCCAGAACATCTTTTTATTCTCCCTAAAATTTAATTATACTCTCTCACCCCAACTCTCATTTGCCCTCTTTTTCATACTATTCGCCATTTCCCACGTCAGCAAGGTAGCGTTAAGGAAGGAGGACTGAGCCTCTGGGGGAATATCCCCACTTGGCCCCCTCCTCTGTGTGTGTGTGTGTGTGTGTGTGTGTCAGAGGTGGAGGAAACAAGGAGAAGCGGGAGACCAAATTGGAGTTGGAAGGATGGAGTGAAAAAGATTTTGAGCGATTGGGGCCTGAACATACAGGAGGGTGGAAGGAGAGCAAGGAAGTTAGTGATTTAGAATGATGTGGTATACCGGAGTCGATGTGCTGTCAATGGACAGAACCAGAGCATGTGAAGCCTTTGAGATAAACCATTGAAAGGTCCGTGGGGCCTGGATTTGGAAAGATAGCTGTGGTTTTGGCGCATTACACATGACAGCTAGAGACTGAGTGTGAATGAATGTGGCCTTTGTCTCTTTCTGGTGCTACCTCACCGAAGGGAGGGAATGCTATTTCCTGTGTGGCGGGGTAGCAGCGGGAATGGATGAACACAGCAAGCATGAATATGGTCATGTGTATATATGTGTGTGTCTGTGTATGTATATATATGTATACATTGATATATAAATGTATCTATTTATGCGTGTATGGGTTTTTATGTATATATATATATATATATATGTATTCCCTGGGGATAGGGGAGAAAGAATACTTCCCACGTATTCCCTGCGTGTCGTAGAAGGCGACTAAAAGGGAAGGGAGCGGGGGGCTGGAAATCCTCCCCTCTCGTTTTTTTTTTTTTTTTTTTTTCAATTTTCCAAAAGAAGGAACAGAGAAGAGGTCCAGGTGAGGATATTCCCTCAAAGGCCCAGTCCTCTGTTCTTAACGCTACCTCGCTATCGCGGGAAATAGCGAATAGTATGAAAAAAAAAAAAAAATATATATATATATGTGTGTGTATGTGGGTGGGTGGGCCATTCTTCATCTGTTTTCCTTGCACTGCCTTGCTAAAGCAGGGAACAGTGATTAAGTACAATGTGACCAAACCATTTCAATACACCCTCTTCTGCTCTCTGAACCACACTCTTTTTATCACCACACATCTTTCTTACCCTTGCATTACTTACTCGATCAAACCACCTCACACCACATACTGTCCTCAAACATTTCATTTCCCATATATCCACCCTCCTCCGTGCAACTTTATCTATAGCTTATGCCTAGCAACCATATAACATTGTTGGAACCACTATTCCTTCAAACATACCCATTTTTGCTCTCCGAGATAATGCTCTTGCCTTCCACACATTCTTCAATGCTCCCACAACTTTCCTTCTCTCCCCCACCCTATGATTTGCTTCCACTTCCATGGTTCCATCCGCTGCTCAGTCCACTCCCAGATATCTAAAACACTTCACTTCCTCCAGTTTTTCTCCATTCAAACTTACCTCCCAATTAACTTGTCCCTTAACCCTACTGAAGCTAATAACCTTGCTCTTATTCACTTTTACTCTCAGCTTTCTTCTTTCACACACTTTACCAAACTCAGTCACTAACTTCTGCAGTTTCTCACCCGAATCAGCCACCAGTGCTGTCGTCAGCGAACAACAACTGATTCACTTCCCAAGCCCTCTCATCCACAACAGACTGCATACTTGTCCCTCTCTCCAAAACTCTTATATTCACCTCCCTAACAACCCTATCCATAAAGAAATTAAACAACCATGGAGACATCACGCACCATTGCTATAAACCAACATTCACTGGGAACCAATCACTTTCCTCTCTTCCTACTTGTACAAATGCCTTACATCCTTCATAAAAACTTTTCACTGCTTCAAACAACTTACCTCCCAGACCATATACTCTTAATACCTTCCACAAAGCGTTTCTATTAACTCTGTCATATGCTTTCTCCAGATCCATAAATGCTACATATAAATCATCTGTTTTTCTTAGTATTTCTCACATACATTCTTCAAACCAAACACCTGATCCGCACATCCTCTACCAGTTCTGAAACCACACTGCTCTTCCCCAATCTGATGCTCTATACATGCCTTTACCCTCTCAATTGATACCCTCCCATGTAATTTCCATGGAATACTTAACAAACTTCTACCTCTGTAATTTGAACACTAACCTTTATCCCCTTTGCCCTTGTACAATGGCACTATACATGCATTCTGCCAATCCTTAGGCAGTTCACCATGATCCATACATATGCTGAATATCCTTACCAACTAATCAACAACAATTCACCCCCTTTCTTATCAAATCCAACTGCAATACCATCCAAAACCGCCGCCTTGCCAGATTTCATCTTCCACAAGGCTTTCACTATCTCTTTTCTCTTAACCAAACCATTCACCCTGACCCTCTCACTTTGCAGGCTACCCTGACCAAAAAACTGTACATCTGCCACTCTATCATCAAACACATCCAACAAACCTTCAAAATACTCAATCCATCTCCTCACTTCATCACTACCTAACATCATTTCCCCCTTGCCCCCTTCACTGATGTTCCCATTTGTTCTCGTCTTTCACACATTATCAACTACCTTCCAAAACATCTTTTTATTCTACCTAAAGCTTAATGATACTCTATCACCCAAACTCTCATCTACCCCCTTTTTTAATCCTTACACCTTCCTCTTGACTTTCTGCCACTTTCATTAATACATCTCCCAGTCATTTGCACTCCTTCCTTGTAATTATTGTCCAAATGCCTCTCTTTTCTCTTTCACTAACAACTTTACTTCTTCATCCAACCACTCACTACCCTTTCTAATCTACCAACCTCCCACCTTTCCCATACCACATGCATCTTTTGCACTTGCCATGATGTTCCCATTTGTTCTCGTCTTTCACACATTATCAACTACCTTCCAAAACATCTTTTTATTCTACCTAAAGTTTAATGATACTCTATCACCCAAACTCTCATCTACCCCCTTTTTTAATCCTTACACCTTCCTCTTGACTTTCTGCCACTTTCATAAATACATCTCCCAGTCATTTGCACTCCTTCCTTGTAATCATTGTCCAAATGCCTCTCTTTTCTCTTTCACTAACAACTATACTTCTTCATCCCACCACTCACTACCCTTTCTAATCTACCAACCTCCCACCTTTCCCATACGACATGCATCTTTTGCACATGCCATGATTGCTTCCCTAAATACTTACCATTCCTCACCCACTCCCTTCACATCATTTGCTCTCACCTTTTGCCATTCTACTCTCAGTCCCTCCTAGCACTTCCTAACACAAGTGTCCTTTCCAATACACCCAATTTATTGACCAACCCTTAGTGGAGGACAAACAGTCAACCCCAGGCTGCCCTTGAATGCATCATGGTTAGCAATACTGACTGCTAGACAATGAAGTTACTCTTTTCCTCATTAGTGTCTGTTTTCACTTCCCTTCTGCCTCCTTCACCATTGTTCCTATTTTTTCTCTTGTTTTTCTCACACTATCAACCTTCTTCCAAAGTCCCTTCTTATTTTTCCTGAACTTTGCTATTATTTGTTCACCTCAACTCCCATATGTACTCTTTTTCAGCCCTTGCACATTCCTCCTGACCTTCTGACACTTTATCATGTGTATCTCCCAGTCACTCACGCTCCTCCCTGTAAGTACCAACCATACACTTCTCTTTCCTGTTTCATTGTAATTTTGCTTCATCATATCACCTCTCACTACCTTTTCTTACCTACCCACCTCCAACCTTCCACATGTTATGCATCTGTCTTGCACATCCAGCACTGCTTCTTTCAGTGCCCCCCTCATTCCTTACCCATCCCCCTAGCTTCATTTACTCTCATCTTCGGCTGTTCTAAATGCAATCTCTAACAGATTTCTTAGCAAAAGTCTCTTTTCCAAGTGCACTTACTTTCAACATCTTTTTCTCACTCATATTATTTCCTCTTTCCCAAAAACTTGGGGAAAGCAGAGAAGGAATTCTATCCATGTATTCCTTGTGTCATAGAAGATGACTAAGAGAGGTAGGAGTGGGAGATTAGAAATTCTCCTATTCTTGTATTTCAGTTTCTAAAAGATGGAAAAGAAGGAGCCAGGTGAGGAGTGCTCATCCTCCTCCAAAGGCTTGGGTTAAGGTATCTGAACGTGTCAGTGTAACCAAGAGAAGAAGAAAGGAGAGACAGGTGGTGTGTTTGATGAAAGTAAAATGGATATTCTAGATCTGAGTGAATAAAGCACAAAGTCTGAGGAAAGAATGGTTTGGGAATGTCTCAAGGATAAAGTCAGGGGTTAGTAAGAGGGAAAAAGCAAAGAAAAGGGTAACACTAATTTTGAAGTAGGAGTTTTGGGAATGAGTGTAAAAGAATCTAAGGAGATGAGCTCCAGACTGATGTGGGTAAAAATCAAAAAGGACTAAAAGAGATGGATGATTATTAGTGTTTAAGCACCTGGCCAGGAGAAGAATGATGAAGAGAGGCAAGTGTTCTGGGAGCACAGAAGTGAGTGCGTCAGTCGTTTTGATACAAGAGACCAAATATTAGAGAAGGGTGATTTAAATCTGAAGGTGTGACTGAACTATGCCTGCTCAGGATTACACTGTGAGTGAAAAGTCATCTTTAGTGAGGCTAAATCACTGGGAATACAGTGCCATCAAAGAACTTCTCACTCCAAAGGAGTCTATATTTCTCTGTTACTGGATATAGCGCAGCCTTGGAATGCAGGAGCCTTCAGAAAGGTCCTAGGAACACCAGACTTTTCATAAAAACTGGTCCTGTAGTAATAGTATACAAATAAACATACATATATGCCTGCTTTACCTTACCTTTTTTCCCAAAAAGTCACTTCTATCCTTACGAGACTCCTGCAGTACTCAGAAAGCTGATCATGTCCACCAGTCAGGACCACAGATCATAAAGTGTTGTGATGTTGTGAGTGCAAATATGTGCAAAAAGTACAAGGCAAATGAGTAGTGAGTACTTAGTGTTTTTTTATGGGAGATGCATTGTGAGCATGAAGGGCCTTGGGATATGTTGAAACATTATTTGTAATACTGTAGTGATGGGTGATGTTCAGAGCATAAGTAGGAGAGTATGACTCATGTCTGTCTGGGGAGCATGGTTTCTGATGAGTGCATGTCTGGAGGCCTGGAGGTTAAGACTGAATTTGGAGTGAGTTGTTTAGTGCTTGCCAGCAATTTCAGTGTGAATATGTTTTACACTGTTCTATTTGTTGGGTGCGGGAAATTTGAGAGTAAAGGTTACTGAAAAGTGAGTCAAGGGTAAGCTTTTTATTTCTACTAGGGGGTTGTTGTTTACATATAAAGTGGTTAGGGTGGGAGAGGTCTAGTGCTGTTGCATAGAAGTGAGTGCAAGCATGTTGGGGTGGGACTGTATTGGGAGGCTCTTATTTTCATTGTGAAAGTGTTGAGTGTTTGTAGTTACTACACAGCCAGTAATTGTCTCAATGCACTAATCTGTGTGGTTTGAGCTTTATCATAGTTTTAGGAGGTTGGAAGACCAGACAAGTGAGGCACAGTTTAAAGTGAAGTGGATGAATTGTTTGTATAGGAAGCTGAAGGATTCTTGCCCTTGTCCAATTCTGGTGCCAGTTAGTGCTCTGAGGGTGTTTACTATGAGTGCTGGTTTTGAGTTGATGTTACTGATGTAGAGAGTGAATGTCATGTGTGTGTCATACATGACACCTAAAATAGTTAGTCTTTTATTCAGAGGTTCTGGAGGGTGTGAGCTGCAGTCATAAATGACTGGGGTTATAAGAGTGATTGAAGATTTTCTGTCCTATGATACCCCTCTGTGGAGCTTCTAAGCATTCTGGATTTGAGATCATCTACCTGCACTATTAAAGGTATCACAGCAGTGCCATTACATACATAGAAAGATGAAAGTTTTAAGTAGAGGCAGTAGTAAAGAACAGAGGCCTGGCAAGACTAGGAAAGCTGTACATGACAGTAAAGAGGTAAGCTGCAAAACATACACAATCTATTTTCAGATAAGGTATGCCATGAATTACCACAGGAGCCTATCAGAAGTGTTCAATTTGTGAATAAGTCCTTCGATAAAGGAAAATTCATGAAAAAGACCTAAGGGCACATACAGAAATATTTTCAAGGGAAGAAAAAACATGTATGTATAATGTAGGAGATCAGCCTTTACATTGTATTTCAAAAGACTCAAAGAATGTGTTATGCATGTTTAAACACAAACACAAATATCAATTACCCAATAACTTTTCAAATAAATATCATGTAAAATATTGTTATAAATGTGTAAATCATCCAGCTACTTGTTGAGATAGGTGTATATTACAAACAGTATTATCATCTGCAATAAATCTAAAGCTAAAGGATTATTTCATAATCTAGGCCACCATAAAGTACATTTAATTACATATTTGATTAAATGATTTCAGCAATATTGGTTGTCCTTTTCTGTCCAAAAAATATGCTCCATTTAAGTAACTAAATCCATGAATATGCCACAAGCAATTTTTTGTATAATATAAAGGGGGAATATACTCCCTCTTGCCCCTTCCTCAAGTACCCATGAATAGAGCTTTCCTCTTTCCTTTCTTAAAGTATCACCATAATGTGTAAATTTGTAGTGGTCTCTGTGGGTCTTAATCTTCATGCTAAATTTCTGCTGATGAAATGGTGAAAACCAAGGCATAAAGATCTGCAGATTTTAAGGTAATACTGCTCATGAAGCCCTGAAAGCATGGGCATACTTTTGTAACATAATCACTGTGTTCTTCTTTATTCTCATACAAATTTTCATTTGAGCTGTCCTTTCAAGGGTCTGTAGTATGTCTTGTTACAGAAAACATGGGTATAAACATATTCAAAAATTTGATATATAAATGGAATGAAAGAAATACTGACAATTCTTCTTTAGTAATGACAATATGGGCAACTATACCAAACAGTCCTTGGTACAAAATACTTACTGTTGTATGAGACATGGATCTCGGGTCTGGGCCATGGCCTTTAACATAAGTCTTTTCTCACTCGGGATGGAGGATGTACTGTAAACCTGCCAACAATGCTGCCAGTCTTCTTCAGTACCATATCTGTAAATTTACATTCTGTTTGTATGTGATATAATGAAGTGTCTTTCAATGTGGCATAATCTAGAGTCTTTTAATTTCATTTTAATTTACACTGGTTGAATCAAGTGCATATTGTATATTTCTGAACCAGCCTTCTTAGAAGACAGACATGCCTACTGTACCCTGAATCCTAAGAATCCAGGCCAATTTTCATACCTTTTTCTAGTTCTTTTATAATGAATGCTCCAATCATGAACAAAAGTCCACAAGGCCAGACCTTAATTGAAATATAGAGAGAACTATGAAAGGGGGGAAACAAAAGGGGAAAGTATTCACAAATTTTGGAGGAAGCAAAAAACCTGTCTTTTAAAATGTGCCTTGTCATAGTTATCGGGAAAGAAATGAGAAGGTAGAGAGTTCCAAAGCTTCAACGTGTAGGGAAGGAATGTTATCAAAGTGGCCCACCCTTGAGTTGCCGATGACCACACAGTAATCATGTGATGCAGCACTTTGCTGAGTTCTGTGTGGTCTAGCTAGTGGTGAGGGCACACAAGCAGTGCAAGAGGGTCAAGTCTGAAGACAGCCTGGGAAGTTTATAAGTTAGACTCTGATAAGTAAAAATGCAGAGTGAGAACCATCTCAGGTGTGAGAGCAGTACTCCATACAAGGATTAATCAATCCTTTGTATAAACGGAGCAACTGTTCAGATGAAAAAAGTTTCAACATCTAAACAGGACACCCAGAGTCTTAGAGGCAGACACACCTATTTCCCTAAGGGGATATGGCTATTCCCATAAAGTAGGGTTTTCAAGAAAGAGTGGATGTTATAATACTACCAAGTATGTTCATTAAGTCAAGAGATGGAATTACAAAACCGTCAAAGGAGAGATGAGTCTTTGACAGCGAGATGAGTAGAAACTGGGTTTTGGAAGCATTTAACTTACTAATATTTCATCTACCCCACTGAGACATCCTGTCTAAGTCTTGAGTTTATTACGGAAGCTGTATCAAGACAAGATGCAGATCAGGTGAAAGAAGGAGGAACAGAATTGAAGGATGTGGATGAATGCAATGTTGAGCCATTAGCATATGAGTGCATTTGATTATTTGTGGAGGAGAGGAAATTGTATAAAGAAAAAGTAAAAAAAAGAGAAGAGGACAAGACAAAACCTTTAGGGAGACCGCTGTTGGAGATAGGGGGGAAGGTTGATCCATCAACAATCACAGAGATATCTGGCTAGAGAGGAAGCTAGATATGAAAGAGCAAAGTAAGGGAGGGAAGCCAAAAGATGGCAGCTTAGAGATGAGATGCTGATGCCACACCCTGTCAAAAGCTTTGGACATGTCAAGGGCAACTATGCATGACTCATCAAAATCTTTCAGGGATGATGACCAGACATTACACAGCTGGGAAAGAAATATTACCATTGGATCTCACTTTCTAGATGCCATACTGGAGATCAGAGAGAAGACTGTGAGTCTCAAGTTGAGGAGGGATTCAAAACCTGGAAATGACAGATGTAAAAGGCAATAGGACAATAGTGAGAAGGGTCAGAATGGTCAACCTTCTTAGGGATGGGATGTATCAATGCATGCTTCCAAGGAGAAGTTTTGGTTTCTAAAAAGAAATGGAACAGACATGCAAGCACAGGTGCAAGTTCTGAGGCACACTCTTTCGGTACAAGGGGATGGATGCCAGTGGGACCATAAGGCTTGCTTGTGTCCAGAGGAAGAAGCTCTTTTCTAAGAGTCCAGAAAGAGATTATGGTATGGGAAGGGGTATAGGATTAGGAAGAGGAGCATCAGGGGTGAAGGAAAGTTAAAGTCATCCAAGGTGGAGTTAGGGGAGAAATGGTAACCAATGAGAACTGCTTTGTCTATAGGAGAGACAGATACAGTATTGTGAGAACAGAAAAGTGAAGGAAAGGTAGAGCAACAGAAGAAATTTGATGCCCTTAGCTTAAGACCAGAAAGACCTATCAGCAGATGAAAAGGAGAGGTTATCACACTTCCTTTGAATAAAAAAATGCTTTGCCTCATGGATGACATGCTTGCAGTGATTACGTGCAAATAAAAGCTGAACAGGCCTGAATGGCCTTTGAACAGGAATGGTTGAACCATGGACTGGATGAAGAGGTCATCTTATAGAAAGAGGGGAAAAATGCTTCCATTTCCACAAGGATAATGTCTGCAATGCATCTGGTTAAGACAGATGTATCACCACATAAGAGACAATAATTTATCCTAGGAAAGTCAGAAAAGAAGTAACATGAATTATTCCAGTCAGCTTTGTTGAAGTGCAAGTATTTACACTTAGGAGGGCTACTGGAGGGGGAGGTCCTATTAGAATAGATACATTCATGAGAGTGAGATCAGATGAACCAACTAGGGGTGAGATTGTGTACTTACAACAGGATGAACTTAAGGTGTACAGATCCAGAATATTAGGAGAGTGGTCACAGTGTTCAGGAATATGAGTAGGGTGGGAGATGATTGACTCTAAATCATTGAGAATGGAAAATGTGAGGGCTTAAATCCCTCCATCATCCGTATGGGAGAAAATTCACCCGTTCCCTATGATGAATGTTGAAAACTCCGAGGTAGAAGATGTACGCTTGCGGGTGATAGGATGCCACAGTCTCATGGCAGGAGTTTAGACAAAGAAAGATATAAAAATTGTAGAATTGAGGAAAGCAATAGATGAAACAGGGGGAAAAGTGTGGTAGTTGGGAGAAAGACCTGAGCCAATAAATATCAAAATTTGGGGACTCAAAGTCCTTGAGGTATGCAACAGGTGGGATGATGTTAGAATAAACAAAAACACCAGCCTTTGAACTGGAATTGAGAGTGGATATCATACTTCGATATGAAAAAAAGACTAGTGAGAAAATCAAAAGACAAAGCTGTCTCAGTGACAAGCTAGATATCATTAGAGGTACTAGACTTATCTTCAACACAGGAAAGGTACTAAAGAGACCATGAATGTTGGTATAGTGAATAGTGTGTTTTATCTACATCTTTTCAGGCAAAGATTTTGCTTTATTCTAACTGTGTTTGTTAATCATGTTATGGGCCTCTGTGATACATCAGTTAATAATGCTGATCGTAAAACATTCATGAGCTACCCATGATCAAGACCACATAGGTTTCAATCTTGGTTATGGAAGCTGGTCTGCGCAATTAACAAAGAAGTTTATTCTTCCCTAGAGGCTGGATTATACATTATTTTTTTTTATTATACTTTGTCGCTGTCTCCCGCGTTTGCGAGGTAGCGCAAGGAAACAGACGAAAGAAATGGCCCAACCCCCCCCATACACATGTATATACATACGTCCACACACGCAAATATACATACCTACACAGCTTTCCATGGTTTACCCCAGATGCTTCACATGCCCTGATTCAATCCACTGACAGCACGTCAACCCCGGTATACCACATCGATCCTATTCACTCTATTCTTTGCCCTCCTTTCACCCTCCTGCATGTTCAGGCCCCGATCACACAAAATCTTTTTCACTCCATCTTTCCACCTCCAATTTGGTCTCCCACTTCTCCTCGTTCCCTCCACCTCCGACACATATATCCTCTTGGTCAATCTTTCCTCACTCATTCTCTCCATGTGCCCAAACCATTTCAAAACACCCTCTTCTGCTCTCTCAACCATGCTCTTTTTATTTCCACACATCTCTCTTACCCTTACGTTACTTACTCGATCAAACCACCTCACACCACACATTGTCCTCAAACATCTCATTTCCAGCACATCCATCCTCCTGCGCACAACTCTATCCATAGCCCACGCCTCGCAACCATACAACATTGTTGGAACCACTATTCCTTCAAACATACCCATTTTTGCTTTCCGAGATAATGTTCTCGACTTCCACACATTCTTCAAGGCTCCCAGAATTTTCACCCCCTCCCCCACCCTATGATCCACTTCCGCTTCCATGGTTCCATCCGCTGCCAGATCCACTCCCAGATATCTAAAACACTTTACTTCCTCCAGTTTTTCTCCATTCAAACTTACCTACCAATTGACTTGACTCTCAACCCTACTGTACCTAATAACGTTGCTCTTATTCACATTTACTCTTAACTTTCTTCTTTCACATACTTTACCAAACTCAGTCACCAGCTTCTGCAGTTTCTCACATGAATCAGCCACCAGCGCTGTATCATCAGCGAACAACAACTGACTCACTTCCCAAGCTCTCTCATCCCCAACAGACTTCATACTTGCCCCTCTTTCCAAAACTCTTGCATTCACCTCCCTAACAACCCCATCCATAAACAAATTAAACAACCATGGAGACATCACACACCCCTGCCACAAACCTACATTCACTGAGAACCAATCACTTTCCTCTCTTCCTACACGTACACATGCCTTACATCCTCGATAAAAACTTTTCACTGCTTCTAACAACTTGCCTCCCACACCATATAGTCTTCTGGAAGGAGGTAAATAAAGTGCATAAGACAAGGGAGCAAATAGGAACGTCAGTGAAGGGCGCAAATGGGGAGGTGATAACAAGTAGTGGTGATGTGAGAAGGAGATGGAGTGAGTATTTTGAAGGTTTGTTGAATGTGTTTGATAACAGAGTGGCAGATATAGGGTGTTTTGGTCGAGGTGGTGTGCAAAGTGAGAGGGTTAGGGAAAATGATTTGGTAAACAGAGAAGAGGTAGTAAAAGCTTTGCGGAAGATGAAAGCCGGCAAGGCAGCAGGTTTGGATGGTATTGCAGTGGAATTTATTAAAAAAGGGGGTGACTGTATTATTGACTGGTTGGTAAGGTTATTTAATGTATGTATGACTCATGGTGAGGTGCCTGAGGATTGGCGGAATGCGTGCATAGTGCCATTGTACAAAGGCAAAGGGGATAAGAGTGAGTGCTCAAATTACAGAGGTATAAAAATACTCACTCCATCTCCTTCTCACATCACCACTACTTGTTATCACCTCCCCATTTGCGCCCTTCACTGAAGTTCCCATTTGCTCCCTTGTCTTACGCACTTTATTTACCTCCTTCCAGAACATCTTTTTATTCTCCCTAAAAGTTAATGATACTCTCTCACCCCAACTCTCATTTGCCCTTTTTTTCACCTCTTGCACCTTTCTCTTGACCTCCTGTCTCTTTCTTTTATACGTCTCCCACTCAATTTCATTTTTTCCCTGCAAAAATCGTCCAAATGCCTCTCTCTTCTCTTTCACTAATACTCTTACTTCTTCATCCCACCACTCACTACCCTTTCTAATCAACCCACCTCCCACTCTTCTCATGCCACAAGCATCTTTTGCGCAATCCATCACTTAGAAAAGCAAATGGATTTGTATGTAGCATTTATGGATCTGGAGAAGGCATATGATAGAGTTGATAGAGATGCTCTGTGGAAGGTATTAAGAATATATGGTGTGGGAGGCAAGTTGTTAGAAGCAGTGAAAAGTTTTTATCGAGGATGTAAGGCATGTGTACGTGTAGGAAGAGAGGAAAGTGATTGGTTCTCAGTGAATGTAGGTTTGCGGCAGGGGTGTGTGATGTCTCCATGGTTGTTTAATTTGTTTATGGATGGGGTTGTTAGGGAGGTGAATGCAAGAGTTTTGGAAAGAGGGGCAAGGATGAAGTCTGTTGGGGATGAGAGAGCTTGGGAAGTGAGTCAGTTGTTGTTCGCTGATGATACAGCGCTGGTGGCTGATTCATGTGAGAAACTGCAGAAGCTGGTGACTGAGTTTGGTAAAGTGTGTGAAAGAAGAAAGTTAAGAGTAAATGTGAATAAGAGCAAGGTTATTAGGTACAGTAGGGTTGAGGGTCAAGTCAATTGGGAGGTGAGTTTGAATGGAGAAAAACTGGAGGAAGTGAAGTGTTTTAGATATCTGGGAGTGGATCTGGCAGCGGATGGAAACATGGAAGCGGAAGTGGATCATAGGGTGGGGGAGGGGGCGAAAATTCTGGGAGCCTTGAAGAATGTGTGGAAGTCGAGAACATTATCTCGGAAAGCAAAAATGGGTATGTTTGAAGGAATAGTGGTTCCAACAATGTTGTATGGTTGCGAGGCGTGGACTATGGATAGAGTTGTGTGCAGGAGGATGGATGTGCTGGAAATGAGATGTTTGAGGACAATGTGTGGTGTGAGGTGGTTTGATCGAGTAAGTAACGTAAGGGTAAGAGAGATGTGTGGAAATAAAAAGAGCGTGGTTGAGAGAGCAGAAGAGGGTGTTTTGAAATGGTTTGGGCACATGGAGAGAATGAGTGAGGAAAGATTGACCAAGAGGATATATGTGTCGGAGGTGGAGGGAACGAGGAGAAGAGGGAGACCAAATTGGAGGTGGAAAGATGGAGTGAAAAAGATTTTGTGTGATCGGGGCCTGAACATGCAGGAGGGTGAAAGGAGGGCAAGGAATAGAGTGAATTGGAGCGATGTGGTATACCGGGGTTGACGTGCTGTCAGTGGATTGAATCAAGGCATGTGAAGCGTCTGGGGTAAACCATGGAAAGCTGTGTAGGTATGTATATTTGCGTGTGTGGACGTATGTATATACATGTGTATGGGGGTGGGTTGGGCCATTTCTTTCGTCTGTTTCCTTGCGCTACCTCGCAAACGCGGGAGACAGCGACAAAGCAAAAAAAAAAAAATATATATATATATATATATATATATATATAACAAAGATGAGCAAAGAAAGACTGACTAAGAGGATCTTAATATTAAAAGTAGATGAAACAAATGGGAATAGGGAGACCTAGAAGGAGATGAAAGGAATGACTGAAGGAGGCTTTGGGGTACTGGGGTCTAAACATTCAGGAAAATGAAGGGCATGCATAGGATAGAATGAACTGGATTCATGTGAAATATAGGATCAACAAGATGGTAATGAACTGATCCAGAGCATATGAAGCAATCTAAAAGACCTGGTTGTGGATGGTAAGTGCTGGTTTCAGTAAATCATACTTGACAGCTGGAGAGTGGAGATGTGTAAGTGAGGCCAGTATTATCACATTCCTGATGTTTCCTATACAAAGTTGGAAAAAGCAATTACATATGAATAAAAAAATCTTAAATGTTATTCTTTCTTTTCTTTCAAACTATTCGCCATTTCCCGCGTTAGCAAGGTAGCGTTAAGAACAGAGAACTGGGCCTTTAAGGGAATATCCTCACCTGGCCCCCTTCTCTATTCCTTCTTTTGGAAAATTAAAAAAAAAAAATAATGAGAGGGGAGGATTTCCAGCCCCCCGCTCCCTCCCCTTTTAGTCGCATTCTACGACATGCAGGGAATACGTGGGAAGTATTCTTTCTCCCCTATCCCCAGGGATATATATATGAGTGGTGGGATGAAGAAGTAAGATTATTAGTAAAAGAGAAGAGAGAGGCATTTGGACGATTTTTGCAGGGAAAAATGCAATTGAGTGGGAGATGTATACAAGAAAGAGACAGGAGGTCAAGAGAAAGGTGCAAGAGGTGAAAAAGAGGGCAAATGAGAGTTGGGGTGAGAGAGTATCATTAAATTTTAGGGAGAATAAAAAGATGTTCTGGAAGGAGGTAAATAAAGTGCGTAAGACAAGGGAGCAAATGGGAACTTCAGTGAAGGGTGCAAATGGGGAGGTGATAACAAGTAGTGGTGATGTGAGAATGAGATGGAGTGAGTATTTTGAAGGTTTGTTGAATGTGTTTGATGATAGAGTGGCAGATATAGGGTGTTTTGGTCGAGGTGGTGTGCAAAGTGAGAGGGTTAGGGAAAATGATTTGGTAAACAGAAAAGAGGTAGTAAAAGCTTTGCGGAAGATGAAAGCCGGCAAGGCAGCAGGTTTGGATGGTATTGCAGTGGAATTTATTAAAAAAGGGGGTGACTGTATTATTGACTGTTTGGTAAGGTTATTTAATGTATGTATGACTCATGGTGAGGTGCCTGAGGATTGGTGGAATGCATGCATAGTGCCATTGTACAAAGGCAAAGGGGATAAGAGTGAGTGCTCAAATTACAGAGGTATAAGTTTGTTGAGTATTCCTGGTAAATTATATGGGAGGGTATTGATTGAGAGGGTGAAGGCATGTACAGAGCATCAGATTGGGGAAGAGCAGTGTGGTTTCAGAAGTGGTAGAGCATGTGTGGATCAGGTGTTTGCTTTGAAGAATGTATGTGAGAAATACTTAGAAAAGCAAATGGATTTGTATGTAGCATTTATGGATCTGGAGAAGGCATATGGTAAGAGTTGATAGAGATGCTCTGTGGAAAGGTATTAAGAATATATGGTGTGGGAGGCAAGTTGTTAGAAGCAGTGAAAAGTTTTTATCGAGGATGTAAGGCATGTGTACGTGTAGGAAGAGAGGAAAGTGATTGGTTCTCAGTGAATGTAGGTTTGCGGCAGGGGTGTGTGATGTCTCCATGGTTGTTTAATTTCTTTATGGATGGGGTTGTTAGGGAGGTAAATGCAAGAGTTTTGAAAAGAGGGGCAAGTATGCAGTCTGTTGTGGATGAGAGAGCTTGGGAAGTGAGTCAGTTGTTGTTCGCTAATTAATTAAGGTTATATACTTTGTAAAACTTGTTACTGGCATTTCCCATAACTGTGATCAAATCTTATCATTCTATTTTAATTTGTTGCTGCACTCTTCGGATTTCTGTAATGCAGAGTGCATTATTACCACTATTATATGCCATATTTGATTAAAGGTTACCCAGTAGTAACAAGAGATGTTATGTTTTTGGGTTTCAAAGTGATGTAACTAAAATTGTCCATAACCACAGCTTTTAGGATTCCTCTAGATTAAGTTTATTAAACCCAGTACTCAAGAATTCTTTTCTTAAATCTCTCATATTTTCAGGTACGGATGGGTATACACATGAGCCAGGCTGGAGGTATGGGAGGTGCACAGGTTACCTCACAGTATCCAGGACAACAAGGGCCAATGACTACAATGGCACAAATACCCCCTGGACCTAACCAAATGATGGCAAATGCTGCTGCCCAGGCTAGAAACTCTGCAGCAATGGCTGGAATGACTGGTGCTCACAGTCCGGCTACTATGGCTCAGATGAGTGGAAGTGGGCACCCCATGAGTCCCGCTAATAGGGGTCAGATGGGTGGGGCGAGCCCAGTAAACATGGGTCAGATGAGTGGTCCTGGCCAAGCCCCTAGTCCAGCCAATATGGGAGGCATGGCACACCCACGATCTCCTGCTAACATAAGCCAGATGCACCCTCGCAGTGGCAGCAGTCCAGCAACGATGGGTCAGGGTGGACCAGCAAGACCTCTGAGTAATCCTGGCATGGGTCAAGGAGGCCCCACACGACTCTTTACATTTGTATGTTGTTATTAAGGTACTGAATGGTAGAAGAAGCTGAATCCCCACCATTATCCCTGGGGATAGGGTAGAAAGAGTACTTCCCATGTATTCCCTGCGTGTCGTAGAAGGCGACTAAAAGGGGAGGAAGCGGGGGGCTGGAAATCCTCCCCTCTTGTTTTTTTTTAATTTTCCAAAAGAGGGAACAGAGAAGGGGGCCAGGTGAGGATATCCCTCAGAGGCTCAGTCCTCTGTTCTTAATGCTACCTTACTAATGCGGGAAATGGCAAATAGTTTGAAAAAAAAATATATATATATATTTTTTTTTTTTTTTTTGCTTTGTCAGTCTCCCACGTTTGCGAGGTAGCGCAAGGAAACAGACGAAAGAAATGGCCAACCCACCCCCATACACATGTATATACATACGTCCACACACGCAAATATACATACCTACACAGCTTTCCATGGTTTACCCCTGATGCTTCACATGCCTTGATTCAATCCACTGACAGCACGTCAACCCCGGTATACCACATCGCTCCAATTCACTCTATTCCTTGCCCTCCTTTCACCCTCCTGCATGTTCAGGCCCCGATCACACAAAATCTTTTTCATTCCATCTTTCCACCTCCAATTTGGTCTCCCTCTTCTCCTCGTTCCCTCCACCTCCGACACATATATCCTCTTGGTCAATTTTTCCTCACTCATTCTCTCCATGTGCCCAAACCATTTCAAAACACCCTCTTCTGCTCTCTCAACCACGCTCTTTTTATTTCCACACATCTCTCTTACCCTTACGTTACTTACTCGATCAAACCACCTCACACCACACATTGTCCTCAAACATCTCATTTCCAGCACATCCATCCTCCTGCGCACAACTCTAACCATAGCCCACGCCTCGCAACCATACAACATTGTTGGAACCACTATTCCTTCAAACATACCCATTTTTGCTTTCCGAGATAATGTTCTCGACTTCCACACATTCTTCAAGGCTCCCAGAATTTTCGCACCCTCCCCCACCCTATGATCCACTTCCGCTTCCATGGTTCCATCCGCTGCCAGATCCACTCCCAGATATCTAAAACACTTCACTTCCTCCAGTTTTTCTCCATTCAAACTCACCTCCCAATTGACTTGACCCTCAACCCTACTGTACCTAATAACCTTGCTCTTATTCACATTTACTCTTAACTTTCTTCTTTCACACACTTTACCAAACTCAGTCACCAGCTTCTGCAGTTTCTCACATGAATCAGCCACCAGCACTGTATCATCAGCGAACAACAACTGACTCTCTTCCCAAGCTCTCTCATCCCCAACAGACTTCATACTTGCCCCTCTTTCCAAAACTCTTGCATTCACCTCCCTAACAACCCCATCCATAAACAAATTAAACAACCATGGAGACATCACACACCCCTGCCGCAAACCTACATTCACTGAGAACCAATCACTTTCCTCTCTTCCTACACGTACACATGCCTTACATCCTCGATAAAAACTTTTCACTGCTTCTAACAACTTGCCTCCCACACCATATATTCTTAATACCTTCCACAGAGCATCTCTATCAACTCTATCATATGCCTTCTCCAGATCCATAAATGCTACATACAAATCTATTTGCTTTTCTAAGTATTTCTCACATACATTCTTCAAAGCAAACACCTGATCCACACATCCTCTACCACTTCTGAAACCACACTGCTCTTCCCCAATCTGATGCTCTGTACATGCCTTCACCCTCTCAATCAATACCCTCCCATATAATTTACCAGGAATACTCAACAAACTTATACCTCTGTAATTTGAGCACTCACTCTTATCCCCTTTGCCTTTGTACAATGGCACTATGCATGCATTCCGCCAATCCTCAGGCACCTCACCATGAGTCATACATACATTAAATAACCTTACCAACCAGTCAACAATACAGTCACCCCCTTTTTTAATAAATTCCACTGCAATACCATCCATATATATATATATATATATATATATATATATATATATATCTTTTTCTTTTTTTTTTAAACTATTCGCCATTTCCCGCGTTAGCGAGGTAGCATTAAGAACAGAGGACTGGGCCTTTGAGGGAATACCCTCACCTGGCCCAATTCACTGTTCCTTCTTTTGGAAAAAAAAAAAAAACGAGAGGGGAGGATTTCCAGCCCCCCGCTCCCTCCCCTTTTAGTCGCCTTCTACGACACGCAGGGAATACGTGGGAAGTATTCTTAATCCCCTATCCCCAGGGATCATATATATATATATATATATACATATATATACACATATATATATATATATATATATATATATATATATAGATATTAAAATATATATATATATATATATATATATATATATATATATATATATATATTTTTTTTTTTTTTTTTTTTTTTGCTTTGTTGCTGTCTCCCGCGTTTGCGAGGTAGCGCAAGGAAACAGACGAAAGAAATGGCCCAACCCACCCCCATACACATGCCTTGATTCAATCCACTGACAGCACGTCAACCCCGGTATACCACATCGCTCCAATTCACTCTATTCTTTGCCCTCCTTTCACCCTCCTGCATGTTCAGGCCCAGATCACACAAAATCTTTTTCACTCCATCTTTCCACCTCCAATTTGGTCTCCCTCTTCTCCTCGTTCCCTCCACCTCCGACACATATATCCTCTTGGTCAATCTTTCCTCACTCATTCTCTCCATGTGACCAAACTATTTCAAAACACCCTCTTCTGCTCTCTCAACCACGCTCTTTTTATTTCCACACATCTCTCTTACCCTTACGTTACTTACTCGATCAAACCACCTCACACCACACATTGTCCTCAAACATCTCATTTCCAGCACATCCATCCTCCTGCGCACAACTCTATCCATAGTCCACGCCTCGCAACCATACAACATTGTTGGAACCACTATTCCTTCAAACATACCCATCTTTGCTTTCCGAGATAATGTTCTCGACTTCCACACATTCTTCAAGGCTCCCAGAATTTTCACCCCCTCCCCCACCCTATGATCCACTTCCGCTTCCATGGTTCCATCCGCTGCCAGATCCACTCCCAGATATCTAAAACACTTCACTTCCTCCAGTTTTTCTCCATTCAAACTCACCTCCCAATTGAATTGATCCTCAACCCTACTGTACCTAATAACCTTGCTCTTATTCACATTTACTCTTAACTTTCTTCTTTCACACACTTTACCAAACTCAGTCACCAGCTTCTGCAGTTTCTCACATGAATCAGCCACCAGCGCTGTATCATCAGCGAACAACATCTGACTCACTTCCCAAGCTCTCTCATCCCCAACAGACTTCATACTTGCCCCTCTTTCCAAAACTCTTGCATTCACCTCCCTAACAACCCCATCCATAAACAAATTAAACAACCATGGAGACATCATACACCCCTGCCGCAAACCTACATTCACTGAGAACCAATCACTTTCCTCTCTTCCTACACGTACACATGCCTTCCATCCTCGATAAAAACTTTTCACTGCTTCTAACAACTTGCCTCCCACACCATATATTCTTAATACCTTCCACAGAGCATCTCTATCAACTCTATCATATGCCTTCTCCAGATCCATAAATGCTACATACAAATAGTAGTATGTTTGAGGAAAGGAACCTGGATGTTTTTGCTCTGAGTGAAACGAAGCTCAAGGGTAAAGGGGAAGAGTGGTTTGGGAATGTCTTGGGAGTAAAGTCAGGGGTTAGTGAGAGGACAAGAGCAAGGGAAGGAGTAGCAGTACTCCTGAAACAGGAGTTGTGGAAGTATATGATAGAATGTAAGAAAGTAAACTCTCGATTAATATGGGTAAAACTGAAAGTTGATGGAGAGAGATGGGTGATTATTGGTGCATATGCACCTGGGCATGAGAAGAAAGATCATGAGAGGCAAGTGTTTTGGGAGCAGCTGAATGAGTGTGTTAGTGGTTTTGATGCACGAGACCGGGTTATAGTGTTGGGTGATTTGAATGCAAAGGTTAGTAATGTGGCAGTTGAGGGAATAATTGGTATACATGGGGTGTTCAGTGTTGTAAATGGAAATGGTGAAGAGCTTGTAGATTTATGTGCTGAAAAAGGACTGATGATTGGGAATACCTGGTTTAAAAAGCGAGATATACATAAGTATACTTATGTAAGTAGGAGAGATGGCCAGAGAGCGTCATTTGATTACGTGTTAATTGACAGGCGCGCGAAAGAGAGACTTTTGGATGTTAATGTGCTGAGAGGTGCAACTGGAGGGATGTCTGATCATTATCTTGCGGAGGCTAAGGTGAAGATTTGTATGGGTTTTCAGAAAAGAAGAGTGAATGTTGGGATGAAGAGGGTGGTGAGAGTAAGTGAGCTTGGGAAGGACACTTGTGTGAGGAAGTATCAGGAGAGACTGAGTACAGAATGGAAAAAGGTGAGAACAATGGAAGTAAGGGGAGTGGGGGAGGAATGGGATGTATTTAGGGAATCAGTGATGGATTGCGCAAAAGATGTTTGTGGCATGAGAAGAGTGGGAGGTGGGTTGATTAGAAAGGGTAGTGAGTGGTGGGATGAAGAAGTAAGAGTATTAGTGAAAGAGAAGAGAGAGGCATTTGGACGATTTTTGCAGGGAAAAAATGAAATTGAGTGGGAGACGTATAAAAGAAAGAGACAGGATATATATATATATATATATATATATATATATATATATATATATATATATATATATATATATATATATATAAAAGATTTTGTGTGATCGGGGCCTGAACATACAGGAGGGTGTAAGGAGGGCAAGGAATAGAGTGAATTGGAGCGATGTGGTATACAGGGGTTGACGTGCTGTCAGTGGAGTGAATCAAGGCATGTGAAGCGTCTGGGGTAAACCATGGAAAGCTGTGTAGGTATGTATATTTGTGTGTGTGGACGTGTGTATGTACATGTGTATGGGGGGGGGGTTGGGCCATTTCTTTCGTCTGTTTCCTTGCGCTACCTCGCAAACGCGGGAGACAGCGACAAAGTATAAAAAAAAAAAAAAAAAAATATATATATATATATATATTATCCCTGGGAATTGGGGAGAAAGAATACTTCCCACGCATTCCTCACTTTCTAAAAAGGGAAACATAAGAAGGAGTCATGCGGGGAGTGCTCATCCTCCTCGAAGGCTCAGATTGGGGCGTCTAAATGTGTCTGGATGTAACCAAGATGAGAAAAAAGGAGAGATAGGCAGTATGTTTGAGGAAACGAACCTGGATGCTTTGGCTGTGAGTGAAACGAGGTTCAAGGGTCAAGGGTAAAGGGGAAGAGTGGTTTGGGAATGTCTTGGGAGTAAAGTCAGGGGTTAGTGAGAGGACAAGAGCAAGGGAAGGAGTAGCACTACTCCTGAAACAGGAGTGGTGGGAGTATGTGATAGAGTGGAAGAAAGTAAGATCTAGATTGATATGAGTAAAACTGAAAGTGGATGGAGAGAGATGGGTGATTATTGATGCATATGCACCTGGGCATCAGAAGAAAGATCATGAGAGGCAAGTGATTTTGGGAGCAGCTGAGTGAGTGTGTTAGTAGTTTTGATGCATGAGACCGGGTTACAGTGATGGGTTATTTGAATGCAAAGGTGAGTAATGTGGCAGTTGAGAGAATAATTGGTGTACATGGGGTGTTCAGTGTTGTAAATGGAAATGGTGAAGACCTTTGTAGATTTAAGTGTTGAAAAAGGACTGGTGAATGGGAATACCTGGTTTAAAAATAGAGATATACATAAGTATACATATGTAAGTAGGAGAGATGGACAGAAAGCATTATTGGATTACGTGTTAATTGATAGGCGCTTGAAAGAGAGACTTTTGGATGTTAATGTGCTGAGAGGTGCAACTGGGGGGATGTCTGATCATTATCCTGTGGAGGCAAAGATGAAGATTTGTAGAGGTTTTCAGAAAAGAGGAGAGAAAGTTGGGGTGAAGATAGTGGTGAGAGTAAGTGAGCTTGGGAAGGAGACTTGTATGAGGAAGTACCAGGAGAGACTGAGTACAGAATGGAAAAAGGTGAGAACAAAGAACATAAGGGGAGTGGGGGAGGAATGGGATGTATTTAGAGAAGCAGTGATGGCTTGTGCAAAAGATGCTTGTGGCATGAGATGTGTGGGAGGTGGGCAGATTAGAAAGGGTAGTGAGTGGTTAGATGAAGAAGTAAGATTATTGGTGAAAGAGAAGAGAGAGACATTTGGACGATTTTTGCAAGGAAATAATGCAAATGAGTAGGAGATGTATAAAAGAAAGAGGCAGGAGGTCAAGAGAAAGGTGCAAGAGGTGAAAAAGAGGGCAAATGATAGTTGGGGTGAGAGAGTATCATCAAATTTTTGGGACAATAAAAAGATAATTTGGAAGGAGGTAAATAAAGTGCGTAAGACAAGGGAACAAATGGGAACTTCAGTGAAGGCGGCTAATGGGGAGGTGATAACAAGTAGTGTTGATGTAAGGAGATGGAGCGAGTATTTTGAAGGTTTGTTGAATGTGTTTGATGATAGAGTAGCAGATATAAGGTGTTTTGGTCGAGGTGGTGTGCAAAGTGAAAGAGTTAGGGAGAATGATTTGGTAAACAGAGAAGAGGTAGTAAAAGCTTTGCGGAAGATGAAATCCTGCAAGGCTGCGAGTTTGGATGGTATTGCAGTGGAGTTCATTAGAAAAGGGGATGAATGTATTGTTGACTGGTTGGCAAGGTTATTTAATATATGTATGACTCATGGTTAGGTGCCTGAGGATTGGCAGAATGCTTGCATAGTGCCATTGTAATAAGGCAAAGGGGATAAAAGTAAGTGCTCAAATTACAGAGGTATAAGTTTGTTGAGTTTTCCTGGTAAATTATATGGGAGGGTATTGATTGAGAGGGTGAAAGCATGTACAGTGCATCAGATTGGGGAAGAGCAGTGTGGTTTCAGAAGTGGTAGAAGATGTGTGGATCAGGTGTTTACTTTGAAGAATGTATGTGAGAAATATTTAGAAAAGCAAATCGATGTGTATGTAGCATTTATGGATCTGGAGAAGGCATATAATAGAGTTGATAGAGATACTCTGTGGAAGGTATTAAGAATATATAGTGTGGGAGGCAAGTTGTTAGAAGCAGTGAAAAGTTTTATCGAGGATGTAAGGCATGTGTACGTGTAGGAAGAGAGGAAAGTGATTGGTTCTCAGTGAATGTTGGTTTGCGGCAGGGGTGTGTGATGTCTCCATGGTTGTTTAATTTGTTTATGGATGGGGTTGTTAGGGAGGTGAATGCAAGAGTTTTGGAAAGAGGGGCAAGTATGCAATCTGTTGTGGATGAGAGAGCTTGGGAAGTGAGTCAGTTGTTGTTCACCGATGATACAGCACTGGTGGCTGATTCATGTGAGAAACTGCAGAAGCTGGTGACGGAGTTTGGTAAAGTGTGTGAAAGAGGAAAGCTGAGAGTAAATGGGAATAAGGGCAAGGTTATTAGGTTCAGTAGGGTTGAGGGACAAGTCAATTGGGAAGTAAGTTTGAATGGAGAAAAACTGAAGGATGTGAAGTGTTTTAGATATCTGGGAGTGGATTTGGCAGCGGATGGAACCATGGGAGCAGAAGTGAATCATAGGGTGGGGGAGGGGGCAAAAGTTCTGGGAGCATTGAAGAATGTGTGGAAGTCGAGAACATTATTTCGGAAAGCAAAAATGGGTATGTTTGAAGGAATAGTGGTTCCAACAATGTTATATGTTTGCGAGGCGTGGGCTATGGATAGAGTTGTGCGGAGGAGGGTGGATGTGCTGGAAATGAGATGTTTGAGGACAATATGTGGTGTGAGGTGGTTTGATCGAGAAAGTAACAATAGGGTAAGAGAGATGTGTGGTAATAAAAAGAGTGTGGTTGAGAGAGCAGAAGAGGGTGTTTTGAAATGGTTTGGTCACATGGAGAGAATGAGTGAGGAAAGATTGACTAAGAGGATGTATGTGTCAGAGGTGAAGGGAACGAGGAGAACTGGGAGACCAAATAGGAGGTGGAAAGATGGAGTGAAAAAGATTTTGAGTGATTGGGTCCTGAACATGCAGGAGGGTGAAAGGCTTGCAAGGAATAGAGTGAATTGGAACGATGTGGTATACCGGGGTCGACGTGCTCCCAATGGATTGAACCAGGGCATGTGAAGTGTCTGGGGTAAACCATGGAAATTCTGTGGGGCCTGGATATAGAAAGGGAACTGTGGTTTTGGTGCATTATTACATGACAGCTAGACTGAGTGTGAACGAATGTGGCCTTTGTTGTCTTTTCCTAGCATTATCTCACGCACATGCGGGGGGAGGGGGTTATTTTTCTGATGTGCTGGGGTGGCGATGGGAATGAATAAAGGCAAACAGTGTGAATTATGTAGATGTGTATATATGTATACGTCTGTGTGTGTATATACATATATATGTATATGTTGAGATGTATAGGTATGTATATTTGCTTGTGTGGACATGTATGTATATACATGTTTATGTGGGTGGGTTAGGCCATTCTTTCGTCTGTTTCCTTGCCCTACCTCGCTAACGCGGGAGACAGCAACAAAGTAAATATAAATATATGCTGCGAGGCAGCACCAGGAACAGACAAAAAAGGCCACATTCGTTCACACGCAATCTCTAGCTGTCATGTATAATGCACCAAAACCACAGCTCCCTTTCCACAGCCAGGCCCCACAGACCTTTCCATGGTTTACCCCAGATGCTTCACATGCCCTGGTTCAATTCATTGACAGCTCTTTGACGAACTCTTGCTTACTTTACATGTGTTGATTAAGTTTGTGTTACTGGCAAGGACAATATAAAAAATGTTTTTACCTCTTGCTGTTTTTTTAATCAACTGTTCTAGAAAAGTTTCACCTGTTTTAAATTCTGTGCCCCTTGAATTGATAATATGAGTGCTTTGAAGGACTGCTGAATGTGTCTGATGAAAGAATTGCAGATGTAAGAATGGTGGTATGCAAGGTGAGACAGTCTTTGCAAGCAGTCTGGTGAAAAGAGAAAATGCAGAGAAAGCCTTGCATAACATGAAATGTAGCATGGTGGCTGACGTGGATGGAACTGTAATTGAATTTCTTAAGTAAGGGGGTGAGAGTGTTGTTAATAAATTAGTTAGGATTCTCAATGTATGTATGGTCCCACTGTATAAAGACAAGGGGGGGCAAAGGTGAGAATTAGCTTTACAGTGGTACTTGTTTGGAGAATCTTTCAGGTAAGCTGTAAAAGATGGTTGACAGCACAGAGCATCAGACTAGGGGGTGGGGGATAGCGTGGTTTCAGGAGTGGTAGAGGGTGTGGGTATCAGATATATGCTTTGAAGAATGCATGTGAAAAATACTCAGAGGATCAGAGGGATTTGTATGTGGCATTTATGGATCTGGCAAAAGTATATGATAGGATTGATAGAGATGCTTTAAGGACATCGCTATGAAAATATGGTATGCAATGAAACCTTTTAGAAGCAGTGTGGAGTCTTTATAGAGAAAGGCATGTGTGTGTGAGTGGGTAGAGAGGAGGGTGAGCGGTTCCAGGTGAAGGTGGGTCTGCAGCAGGGTTGCGTGATGCCACGTGGCTGTTTAATCCGATTATGTATGGGGTGGTTAGGGAGATGAATGCAAGGGCCTTGGCAAGAGGAGCTGGGGGTGTGGGAGCCTAGGAGGTGAGTCAATCATTGTTTGCTAATTATCTGACACTAGTAGCAGATTCAAGTGAGAAACTGCTGAAGCTGATGTCTGAGTATGGAAGACCTTGTTAAAGGATACAACTGAGGTTAAATGTGAAAAAAATTAAGGATATTAGGTTTAGCACTGAAAAGAGAAAGGCTGTTAGTAGTATTAATTTCAATGAAAGAATTGGAATCTTTTACATACCTGGGAGTGGATATGGCAGTGAATGGAACCATGAGAGTGGAAGTGAGACATAGGAAGGATGAGGGTGCGGTCTTGGGTGCACTAAGGAATATGTGGAAGAAGAGTTCTCTGTCTTTAAAGGGAAAGAAGAGTATGTATGATGGTATAGTAGTTTCATTGGTGCTATATGGATGTGAAATGTGGGTCTCAGACAAAAATATAAAGGACAGGGTGTTGGAAATTAAACGTTTGAGGACAATATATGATATAAGGAGAGTAGCCCCCCAAAAAATTATAGAGTAAGAGAGAGGTATGGTGTTATGACAAATATGTATGAAAGGGCTGAAGAGGGTGTGCTGAAATAGTTTGGACATATGGAAAGGATGACTAAGAAGGTAAACTTACCAGAAGAGCAGGAACAAAGAAAAAGGGAAATTAAGGAGGAGGTGGAAGGATAAAATGAGAGATGCTTTGATGGCTTGTGGCCTGAACATGCAGGAGGGTGAGAGAGGTGCAAGAGATAAAGCAAACTGGAGCAATGACAATTACAGAGGATGTTGTACTGTCAACGGGCTGAGCCAGAACATGTGAGTTTGTTGGGGGAACCACAGAAAGGTTTGTGGAACCTGATTGTGGATAGGGGGCTCTGGTTTTGGTTCACCATACGTGACAGCTGGAGATTTGATATGAATGGATAAGACCAGAACCTTGATGTAAACAAAACAGTTTGCAGTCAATTTTCAAATTCAGCTGAAATCATTTGCTCCCTTGATAATGTAACCATAAATCTATCATAACTTTTTAATAATAACTTGTTTTGAGCATATAATGTGTACATTTGAAGTAGATCTGTTCATTTACCCTTAGGAACTAGTGCCATAAAGAGGAAGGTTCAACTGAGGAAAATTATGCAGTTTTTGTTGGTAATGTCAAAAATCTTATTTATCCATGACAGAACTAACCAAAAAATTGCCATAATTGGAATGAGAAGTAAATTTAGCCCCTGATACACATAAAAGACCAGACCCTCGACATTGTGCAAATGAAAATAGATAAAAATTTCTTTAAAAATACTTTCATTGCATGCAGAAATATATGAAATACACAAAAAAGTAGGATATCAACCCCTATGTCATTCTGGTAGGGTGCAGAGTGAATAAAGGAGGATGGTTAATAGCAGCATGGTCACATTGTTTTCAGAACTTTGTGAATGTACAACATGAGTAAATGAAAAAAATACTTTAGCAATAAGTGAACACTAACATGGGACACTACGCAGTGTCAATGCACATACCTGAGGAGAGGAGGGGGAGCAAACATCACAGATGGTCCTTTCTCTTAGTGCTATGATGTGATTTGCGGGCTTTCACTTATGTACATAGGCAGCACATTATTCTTGCATAACATTTACTGATCAGTGGGCACATACTGAGAGCATTACAAAACCCCTATGCATGCACTTTGGGAGAAGAAGGTGAGCAGGTGGCATGGAGGTTCCATTCTCTCAGCTATATGATGTGATCTGTGATTTTTTCCAGGTGTGGTTTCATCTTCTACTCTTAAGGCTGAGCTTTGCCTACGTACAACTAAAGTAAATGCACAAGCAGTTTACTGATCAAATGAGGGTTGTGTGAAGCATCATGAAATGGCAATGCATGTCATTCTTCCAAGGTGATATGTGGGTAACTGAGGAGTGTGGGAATGCTGGTTCTGATGGGAGGCCAGTAGCAATGTACATGGCTCACTCGTGAAGTCATGTTTCACCTGGGAATTCCGATGAAGGTGGGATCATTTAAAACATGTGATGCATGGAGCAGTTTCATGGGAAAGCATCGTATGACACACAGAGCATTTAAGGGATTAATATCAGTGACTTTTAAAAAACTATAGTGCTTGATGTAACGTACATTTATATGACTGTCAATATTATGTATATATCAACTATCCTCTTGAGTCTAAAGAAGTATGTATGCAGATATCAAAGAGTGTGTTGTAGTATAAAAATGAAAAAAAATAAGGAAGAAGTGACAATATTGTTGTGTTTCCTACTCTAGCCAGTAGATGTAAAAAGTAAAAGGAAAATACAAAAGTTCTAGCATTATGCTGATATTGTTATCCTAGTCATGAAAAGGATTAATGGTGTATCAACTATAGCTGAGTTCTTACGGCAAAGAGATACTGATGATCAATACAGAGTTTGAGGTACATGCAGATGATTGTGAGGATGCTGCAGCTTGGAACAGTACAAGCATGGCTAAAAGGCATTTGGCTATAATAACTATTATAAAAATTGCTCTTTGCTAAGCCTTGTTAAGTCTTGTGAGTGTGGGCTTAAGCAAAAAGGAGCATTTCTTTTCAATCAGGATACAAGTGGTCACTCACCTTACTCCAGTGTTATATACAACTGATCGGAGATTGGGTGGTATGGAATCCTTGTTTTGGCGCCAACCTGAGAACTGTCTCTGAGCTTCTTTTATGGCATTTGGGTTACGACACTGTACTGCTGCTGATAATATTTCTGACCGCAGCAACCTGAAATTATATTTCAGTTATGTTACAGCTCAACATCTATGAATGGTGATGGGATGGTGATGAAGTGTAAGACTGCATGATCTAGGTATGGGAAATTGCCTATACTGAAGTTTTGGAGCTTTGTTCCTTAGCACAGTATGAAGACTGACCAGCTGGCTTTCCTGAAGTTTATGTAAATCTTTTTGGTGGTTATGCAGGTTGGATGAGCTGGAGGTAGAAGGACAGTTTGTGAACCATGCTCCAGGTGCTCCTTGTGCATAGTGATGGGAAGCAGAAGGTAATGTCTGGCAAGGATGGCTGTTGGAGGTGTTGGGTTGGGAGTCTGGTTAGTTGGTTGTGTAAGCTGAGGATAGTGAAAGGTTGTAGATGGTTTCTGAAATGAGTGATGGGTAAAGATGACTTTCCACTCACAGTGTAATCACAATCAGGGAAAGTCCGGAAACTTCTAGTCATACTAACAGCAGAATAAGTAAATATGCTTGAGTGCATGAGTGAAGTTTTCTTCTTGTTTCTTGGTCATGTTTTGGATATGGACTATTTTCTAACATCTTAGTTTGTGGCTTTTCATTTCTCTACCTAAAGTCAGGAGAGTAGGTCCTTTGAGAACCATTATCTCAATAAAACCAAAAAAGTCATTTTACTCATACTCAACATTTGCATATCAACACTTGATATTAGCACTAATAAATAATCATAATGGGTATCACTGCAAAACCTCAAATTCTGTCTGTTTGTGACAGAAGCCATGTGTGGGTGAGACACTGATGAGATAATTTCCTCAACTGCTCATCAGATATGCTTCAGTGGATGAATACCAGATGCTAATGTTTGATTTTGTCTCTAATTCATGAGATATATTAAAATCTTTAGGTTCAGACTGTAGCGACCAACTTTGGTGATATGATGAGCTAAAGATAACTGAGGAAGAAGCAGTCCTTCATTTAAGCCTAAGAAGCATGTTCACCTCAAAAAGCTTATAATGTTGATGATTACATTGCAATGATATTTGAGAAAACTGTACACTAAGAAGTGCTTAAGGTGAGATACTTGTACAAAGATACTTGTACAGCTCAGATATCTTGAGAAATGAGGAATCTGAAAAAACATATATGCCTTAGAACATCAGAAGTTTATGAATCATATACAGTTTGTACACCTACACAAGCATGGCATAAGGTATTGGCAAAGCTTGTAAAGCTGCATCATTCAAAAGACATATCCAACCGGTATATTTTTTCTTAAACAGTTTTAAAACCTTCACTTAAAAGCTTTAATAATCTGTATATTCAAGATGAATCAGATAAATTCCTGCTAAAAATATCTGGCTAGAATATGATGACAGCACATTACTAATCCATAATAAGTTAATAAGCAGAAGTAAATAAAAAAGTTGTTTTTTTTTGTATGACCTGCAATACCATACCCAGGATGTAGAGTTAACTGAATGACGGTGAACTTGCCTTATAATGGGCAATGTCCAATAGAAAATTACTAGAGAAAAACTGATCACCCTATCATGTAGCTTACATTGGTATTCTAAGATGGCTATGTTGTCTGATGCTAAGCCATGTCATAGGTATCATTTTAGCATTTGCTGGTAAATGCACACAAAATTCACTGAAATTATGTATGAAATCATAGGGGTTGCATACCGTTCTAGATGTGTTCCTTTGTCTTTCCACCCAATTCTTTCATAATGTGGTTCAACAAGCGTGCAGATGTATTCTAGCATCAGTGTGTGGGCTGGATAATTGAAGAGTTGTACCCACTGGAATAGGTGTCCAAGAGCCGTGTGCCATGGTGTGTACTTCGTTTCTTGCTTGAGGTACAAGCTTAAGTTGAGCGCTACAGTAGCACTGATGGTGCCTGCCCTAATGATAAAGAAACAAGATTATCACCTATACAATATCGAGGAATCAAACAATACTTCATCTCAGGTTTAAGGGTTACACTCATGAGAAACTAATATTCATAGATATACTATCAAAAACTATGATCATTACTATAAACGATTCAGGAAGAGACTGTGCTGAAAGTTTTACGCTTTTACAATGATTATGGTGGGTAATCACACAAAACATGAAAAAAGTATATAAACATATGAAACCTGAAAGTAAAGTTTGATCATTAATCTTGACTAAAATATAAAGGTCAAAAGACTGTAAAGTTAAAAAAAACAAGAAG